>NW_026623353.1:1372127-1556612 GCF_030028575.1 Malurus melanocephalus
AACAACAGTAATTTTAGGCATAGATAATAACAAAGGGTGGGGGAAAAGAAAGAAAGGATAAAAGACACCATTTTTTGCATTCCGTGCTAATTTGTGTATTGAAAGCAGAATCATTGCTAAGGAAAATACCTGCCAATAAAAACACATTGGACCATGAGAACTCTATTTTTTTTTTTCTTTTTAAATTCAGCATCAAAATATTTTACTTGCTTGAGGCAGGTTTTTATTTATTCTCAAGGTACTTTCTCTTTTTGAAATACATTGTTACCCAGCCTTGGAAAGTTCTTGTTATTTCTTAACTGTTCTCTGCTGTGTTCCCTCCAACAAGCTACATACAAAAATGATTGTGTAATTTGTTATTTTTCTAACTGAATAGTAGAATGAAAAATGGCTGAATTTTAATCTTGAGAAACTTTATTGTATCTAGCTCTCGTTTCTCTTATTGTAAAAATAAAAGAGGCAGCTAGATGCATCCTGTTGTGCTGAAGTCAGCTTTTCCCGTTCAGAAGTGCTACTAAATAAATAAGCCTTTCCACAGCACTACAGAAATAATGTTTTTCACTTGTCTTCATGAAATAAGAAATGTGCARTTTCACTGCTATGTCTTCAAAGTATTTGTAGCTGCAGACAGACAAAACAGTGCTATTGCTTTTGAGCTCACCTGTTTTCTTTAGATATCCTCTAGTTGGTACTTTTGATCTCTTATGGGTAGTCAAAGGTTTCTTGTTTGGCATTGGAGTGTACATTTTGGTGCTGCAGAATTTGATGTCATTTGAGGGATGCAAGGCCATGTACACTCTTCTCTACTTGACAGAATAGTCTAAAAATCATTGAGTTATCAGCTCTCAAATGATAAAATTAATTTTCCAGTAATATGCAGGAAAGGCTGGATTAGCATGAAAAAGAATATGTAAAATGCATGAGGAACTTAAATGCCTTAATTCATCTTTCACAATGAAAATTAATATCATTCTCAAGGCTGAGGTGATGCAAACCTTAATTTAGTTTATGGCCAATCAAAATCAGAGTAGGATAATAAGAAATAAGAATTAATCTAACCCTTTTGCTTCCCACCCCTCTCTTTTTCCTGGGCTCAACCTAACTCATGATTTTTCTCCCTCCTCTGCTGATCCAGTGGCACAGAGGGATGGGGAATGGGAAGTGTGGTCAGTTAATTATCTGTGTCTCTGTCATTCCTTCCTCCTCATGAYCTTCCCCTGCTCCAGTGTGGTGTTCCACTCACAAGACACCATCCTTYGTTAATTTCTCCAATGTCAATCCTTCCCACAGCCTACATTTCTTCATGAACTTCCTTCATGGGCCCTTTCCATGGTGTATAGTCCTTAAGGAGCTAAGTGCTCCGGTGGATAWCTGATYCATCRTGGAACTCCATGGSCTGCAGGGACACAGCATGAAGACTCACCATGGTCTTCATCCCAGGCTGCAGAGGAATCTCAGCTCCAGCAGCTGAAGCACCTCYTTCACCCCACTTCTGCACTTGATGTCTGTGGAGCTGTTGCTCTCACATGTTCTCACTCCTTTCTCTCAGCTGCTGCTATTCAGTGGTTTTTATCTCTTGTTAAATATYTTTTTGCAGGGGCACTACCATTGCTGCTGATGGACTTGCCTTGGCCAAAAATGGGTGCATTCTGCAGCTGACTAGAAGAGAAATCTAGAAGAACTCTGTGTGTTCCTCATGGGTGCCACTGTGACATGTCCTCACAAAATCCCTGTGGCACCTCACTGCACAACCTTGCCACACAAATGCCATGCAAGCTTGGTTGTCTTCAAAACATTTTCAAACCATTGCCTATGATTATTTTCATAAAGCCCCACAGAGTAAGAATACCCAAGGTGAGTTCATGTACTGAGGTCTGGAATTAATGAAGTGTTTTACATTTTGTATGTTTTTTCAAGGAAGATGACTGCGTATAAGACAAAGGGCTCAACTTAGCACAGTGGTGTGATATTTCTCAAAATTCTCTTCCCATGTGATTTCTCAGATAGCAGTTCTTACAGTGAAYGTGGGAAATGAGGAAATATATGAATATAAAGAAAGATCATAGACCGGAGCTTCATCACTCTTTTGAGGGATAATTTTGCATCAGGCTACTCTTGGAAATAGCCTTTTCAAACATGAGGTTGAATTTCTGTCTTTCTGTTGCAGCAAATTCCAATGTTAGTCTTGTATTTATGGTGCTTATATGTGTACTGTGTACTGTGATCAATACAGTAGATTTTGCAGAGATAATCTTAATGGGAAAGAGAAGAGGAAACCAACAAAATGCTTAAATATGTCTCCACATCTTGACAAGTTAGATTAATGTTGTGGAAAACGGTCAGAGTGATCATATTAAAACTGTCTGCCTGGTTTTTTTCTTTCCCTAAGGAAAATGAAAGGCAGCAACCTTCATCTTGAATATGATTTGTGATTGCTATGATGCAAAAGAATAAATGGAAAGCTGTTGCTACCTCTGTGTCTCCAAGTCTTCCTGAGGAGGACTGTAATGACAGCATTTGGAGCCAGAAGGACACAGAATGGATGACAGAGAAAAGAGACACATCTTAGAAAATTGTATTCAAGAACTAGCTTCATTATTAATGAGGTATTAGCTAGTCAATTTGTTCTATTTAACTGTTAAAAGATAAATTTGACTAACGTTGGTTTCCTAACTCCATATATGTGCTATGCTTCCTTTCACCCAAACCTTGGCAGTCTTTGTTCAGCACTGTTCTAGTTGAAATTCTAGACTTTCTGTCTGTCCCAACCTTAACTTTAGGCAGTCATTTGGACAAGTCAGATCTTCAATTAGTTAAAAATAAAAATATCTTCCAGAGAAAAAATTTAGCTGCCTTTAGTTTGGTTTGCCTAGTTCTCTTCAGACCCATTCATGGTGGATTTTATTTTTCTCTCAACTTTATCCCCATCTCTAGGCTGAGCCAAAGGACAGAAGACAAAAAAATCCCTGAGGAAACTAAATGCTCCTCATAGAAGAGCATTCCCAAGTTTTATTTGGAAAATAGGTGTTTTCTATATTTGCAATAAGGGTGATACTGCAACGTTCACCTGAGTAATGCTCAAGCTCTGAGCAGAGTTCTCTCATCTGGTGTCATACTCAAGTGAAATAATAATTTGAAAGATGCAAGACTTTTGAGATTTATAGTAATTTCTTCCAACATTTTTATACTTGCCACTATATTCCGGTGTATTTCTGCTTTCTTCTGAAAAAAAAAAAAAAAAAAAAAAAAAAAAAAAAAAAATTTATTAAAAAAAAAAAAAAAAAAAAAAAAAAAAAAAAAAAAAAAAAAAAATTGAAAAATTTTAACATTACTCAAAAGATATTCTGCAGAATTGGCGGCAAAACCTTATGCAGGGATAACACAAACTGACAAGAGAAAAAATACATGTGGAACAGGTGCAAACATTTCACCTTCTGAAATATTTCAAAACTATAGTTTGGTTTAAAAAATGGGTTTGATGGTCCAAATCCTACATTTTAAAAAAAAATAAGAGAGGAAGAAAAATACAAGCAGGGGATGGAATCTCCAATTTTCATGTGATTGCAACTGGGGGAAGCTTTACAGCCCAGGAGATGGAGCATTAAAAAAAAAAAAAAAACTGGCAGTCAGATCTGTATGTGCAGGGGAAGAGAAGAATAACTGAGGAAGGCAGATGGGTCAAATTGCTGCCCAAATTGCTACATGCTTATTCTCTTTAAGAGTTTAATCTGATTCTTAACAGGTAAATCATTCTTCCTGAGGGGGATTCAATGCCACTTTSAAATAGGGTGTTTCTTAGGAATCAGCTTGAACAAGCAATAAAAAACTTCACCATTCAATTTGTATTTTTGTTCTGAGGTAGTTGTCCTGAGAACTTTTTAAAAAATAAAATGGCAGAGAAGAACAAAGAAAGAAGAGGACTTGAAAAGAAGGCATTATTTCTTCAAAAGGGTAATGTAACAAAAATACGCCAGTGTCATCTGTCACTCAGRGCATCTTTGCCTGTCCTGTCAGACTCTTCTGTCTGTCACACTTATCTCCCATCACAYTCAGCTTTCTGTCTTTGCTTAATTTTCTTCAGAAATAGAACATTTCCCTCATCAGCTGCACTGATTTGGACRTCGCACCCCAGGAAAGAGCAAGGCTGTGATTGGTACAAGGTTTCTGCTGTTGGAGCTCCCTGCTGTCTTGCTCTGAGGGCGAGACCCTGCTAAGAAGCAGATGAGCTTCTCTAACTGTCAATGCTGCRCAGAAGCTTCTCTGCTTTATTTAATTTTTAAAAGGCAGATGGAATCACAGGAGTCAAGCCACCAGTTTATTCTGCAAAGGTCTGAGAACACTTGGTGATGTAGCACAAGGACAGGAGATGGGCAAAGGTGATAATTTCATGACCCAATCAGAAATTTGAGAAATGTGATTGTGGGCTTGTGTAAGAGAGGAGAGGTCCCTAGGGCAGCATAGGAGAAGTTATGCTCCAAAAATACATGAATGCAGGGTGAGCATTGCTGAAGAAGAGACTTGATTTGGAAATTATACCTGAGCTGGTTTCTGTGTCTTGGGCTGCCAGTGGAATTCAGGGAGATCTCACAAATCTCAGGCAAAAAGCTAAGAATGCAACAAACTGCAGGGTTCCTTGTTTGAAGATTCTGGGATACTTTTAATTTGTCTGGTACTTCAAAGGAGAGAATTTGGTTGATGTTTCAAGCGGATGAAGAAGGGCAGAGTTTTTTGCAAGGTTAATTGCTTTTGTGGCTCACAGAGGAAGTGAGATGTGATTCTTGCTCTAAAAGGTATTTCGAAAATAATTGATTAAGTGAAAGCCAAGACTTTCATTTGCAGTGAGGAAGTTTTCTGTTTGCATTCTGCAGAGGCAAACAGGAACATTGATTTCATTTTGTGTTACTGCAGGGAAATAATTTTTAAAAAAATTCTTTTGTTACAACTGAACTAACATTGTCATGTTGTGATTTTATATGATAAACAACTGAAAGGAACTATATTACAGATATTTTAATTATTCTTACTTGGTATTTTTAAAGCCTGCCAGCAATATGTTTGTATTTACTGCATCCAATTATAGTTGCAGGAAGCAAAGGGTAATAATAATSCTTGAAGCCATGCACCAAACATCCAGGAGGGGGATGGACTCAGGGCCCTGACATCAATTTAAGGAACAGCTGCAGAATTAAGCCTATTGAGATATAAATAAAAGGGAAGAAAAGTGTTTAAAACAAACAAAATTATATTTGTAAATACAGAGCRTCTCCTTTTAGAGTGGGTCCAATGGTAACAATCTTGGCTTGGCTGCTGGRCAGTCTTTGTACAGGTAATGGAAAATTCTGGATAGGCAATTCTGATGTCTGTATCATGGCCAGCTGAATCAGAGAAATATCAAAAATTTGGCTTAACATGTTGAAACAAAGCAGTGAACCTATTAGAAATTGTTGCAGGAGTAAAATAACTGAGAAATAATTTTAAAATATTTGCTGATTAGTTTTTTTTTGGATTGGGRCCTGCAATTTAAGTATTATTTCGGTTAAAACCTTGAATTGAAAAGGCCATGTAATGTTAATCAGGGTTATTAAACCATTGATGAAATGTATATACTTGTTTTATTACTCTCTTCACTTAATTGGTAGATAAMTAAAAATCATTTTCATCTAGAGGAAAAATAAAGAAAAAATCTATCTGAAATATTCATCTGGACAAAACTGGGAATTTTGTCTTTCAAAGACTGTGACTTGTTAGTATCTTATAACTTTTACCACCACTTCACAACTTATAGAGAWTTTTTTTTCTGTGAAAAATTCTTGATCCTTTTATAATTTGCAAGCAAGTGAATAGAAGTATTCATTACTGAAAGTGAATTTTAGTTGAGGTTTTTGGAACATATAAGTAGACATCTGGTCTTGTTGGGATCAGCATCATTCTTCAAAGTAATTCCCTTCAGCAAATAGTGGTATTTAAATGTTTAAGTTAACATTCAACTTAATGCTTCCAGAAAATGAACAGCCTAAAAGGAAATACAGATTTTCTTCAGTGTTTATATGGATAACCAAAATAATATTATATGCATTAAGAAGCTCTTTTGTGTTACAGTGTTTAAAGCAGTGGTCCACATCAGTATTCAAATTACAGCTTTTAACAGTGAAAGGTTAGGGAATTTGGATTATTTCTGATTATGTGGTGCAGCATTTCTTAAAGAAAATATATTCCTTCCGTTTTTTGGGTGAGGCCATTGAGATTTTAACCATAGATAATGGTCATAAAGAAACAAAATTATCAAGGCAGTGGTATACAAACCTTTACAGCTGTTACAGAGGATAAYGCAGATAACTTCTCCTCATTGAAATAATGTATCATGCAAGATATATAAAATCCCCAAAATAATTTACCTGCTTGTTGAGATATTTACTTCCCGTATAATATATATGACAGCTTGCTGAAAGATTAATTTGAGAGATTAAAATTATTCATCTGTTATGTTTTCAGATTTGAACTAATATTTCTACAGACATAAATAATAAAAAAAAATAACAGCACATTGAATTGCTGAATGGATAGAATAATTTAAAATAGAACTACAGAAATTGTTCTTCTCTTCCATTTTAATTGCTAAAAAATTCTACTGATCTTTTCTATGATGCCACACAGGTAAAAAATTAATAATAAAAGAAACTGATATATTTTATCATTTAGGTTTAAAACAAGTATTCTCAGGTACAACACATCCATGCCTGATCAACAGGCCTTTAATTGTTGCATGAACAATCAATTAGATTCATAGTAAAATGAAACCTAACTAGGAAAACAGTATGCAGACCTTGAGTTGCCCAAGTWTATGAAACATACAAATCATTTTAGTATATATTTGAGTATGCATTGATAATTTATGGATGCCAATTTTACACATAGTACAAAATTTTTCTGTTCCTTTGATAATGAAATGTGGATTTTATTGGGGTTTTTTTTAGGTTTTGTTGGGGTTTGTGTTTCTTTGTTTTTTTTTCTTGTGGTTTTTTTTGTTGGTTTTTTTGGGGTTTTTTTTTTTTTTTTTGTTTTTTTGTGCCGGTCATTATTGCATCAGGATGCTGCACTCATCAGTAGTCAGATTAAAATGAAGATTATTTCTACTATGCCAAGGGCACTTATTTTTGAGATATGTTTTCTGTATCTGCATACAACTKCTTTTATATTGTTAAACACATGGTGAAACCAAATAACTTTTGCTACCACCTTATATATACAGGAAAAGATACAAAATCAGTCTTCTCTTTGTGTCTTGTTAAGTAACCATAGACATGGTGGGCATCTTGAGGTTCAGGAATCCWGAGAAACACTCAGGGAATTAAAAGACTGAACTCTAAATGTAGACATAGTAAATTCCTCCCAAAGAGAAATGAACCACTACTTTGCTCTTTCTTCAGACACCTGCACAGAAATTCTGTGCAACTTGTTACCTTGTTAAGTTTTTTCCTGCCTAGTTAGACTAGATAGAAAAAAAAAGTGTGGGAGTGTACTATAGTTATCATATTGCTGACAGTAAAGAAGTTATTCAATATAACCTTGCAGAAGAGTAATATTCATGAGGATATGAAAGTTCCTAAGCAACAATTTCTCAGTCATATTATTACACCATAGTCAAGAAATATTCAAATGGATAAGCATAGCTTGATGTATTAACCAGTATAAGAAATTTATTAATTCCATAGCACACTTTAGATGAAAATGATATTAATTTTTTTGTAAGGATTTTATAGCCAAAATGTGTAACATAGATCATTCTATGAGGAAATTGTAACTTAATATTTCRCTGACTAGCAAGCATCCCAGACACAGCAATGTAACAACATAGCAGCAAAAATCTTTTTTTTTTTTTTTACTTCCGTTATTAACTGGAAAGAAGGTCACCTTAATCTTTCTGGATAATAGGATAGCTATGATAGACCACAGGCACTTATAGATAGAACAAGGCACTTGTTCTGACTTAGAAAATGCAAGTATGAAATTGCATGACCATGCCTGGCAGAGGTGAATGGGAATTTTTGGGCATGAGAATAGGTGAGCAGGATGTTTAGGCCAWGAGAAAGCAGCTGTGCTTGTTGTAACAACCTTATGTGTATGTAGTGCTAAGAGCTGGACTGAGAGGTGCTCAAGAACAGCAAGAGAGCAACCATTCTGTTTTGCCATTATTGTATGTTACATTCTTATTTGAAGCAAGACCCTGCTATATTCAAAAGCGGAAGGAAAAATAATCCATGAAGAAAATTCTGAGAAAAAAAATCCTTTTAAAATGCTGCAATAATTGCTTTCAATATATATAATCAGAATATTGGTATCTATGAAGTGCTGGCACCATTTTCTTTTGATGTTTTCAATGAAAGAAACTTATACACTAATTTCCAGAAGATGTAAATGTCAAACATTTTTTTTAAATGAACTTTTGCAATTCTATGACCAAAAGTTTTCTATATGATCACATATGATTTCCCAAGAGTTCAATCCATCATATTCAGAGGCAAAATTAAGTCAATTAAAGCTGAATTGAATATCTAGTTTTTGCTGAACATGAATGTCAGTGTTGTTAAGAAGAAACATGTGGCAATTACAGAACTCTAAATATTGAAAATACCAACTTCTTTCTTCTCCCCATTTTCCCCTTTTCTGTAAACAACAGAAGTGCTTATTTTTCTTAATTTTATGAACATTGATACAAGTATTTAATATGCTSTATTGTGTGAATTGTACAAGACTGATGTGCAGTTTCCAAATAGATAAATTATGTTTAACATGTCACAGTAACTGCAGCTTTATTAAGCCTCAGTAGCTGCATTTATAAAGAAATAATAGACAAAAAAGAAATTTGAGGTAATATATCAAGTTAACTCAGACATAATCAGATGCTCAACAAGRACACTTCTCAAAATAACCAAGGTAAAGCCAGAATACGAGAAACAAACAAGGCCAGTTCCTCAGTCTGGGTAAAGGGTAATTCCAGCAGTGGACAGTGRAACCCAACAACTCAAAAGAAGAAGAAACTGAGCATGTGGACTAAYTAGCATAAGAAGGGAGAGAATCATTTAAGCAACAGATGATAGAATACTAATTAATGAGAGAACTATCTAATGCATAGCCAATGAACATTAATGCCTTTATTTGCTGAAGYATAAATAGTGAAAAGTTTAGATAATAGTAGTGCTAGCTTTGTGGATTTGCCACCCAGAATGTTTTCTGCACAGAACCCTAAATGAATGAAATACCTTGACKCTGWGTGTGGATTGTTCTCTTGCACACTGGGTGAAAGAATCCATTTCAGGGCAAAAAGACCATGGCAGCTTTTGYGTTCTCAGGCAAGAGGTTTTGAAATAAGAATAACAAAGCATTACAGCATCAAAATGACTTTGTACACAGAGCAATTAATATTTTAGGACTGGGAAATCTTCACACATGATCTTCAAAACAAGAAACTTTGAACTAATGAAGTGCAAAATGAAGACTGACTAAAGAAAACTGTTAATTTGAAACTCAGTAAGCAATATTAGTGTAATTGCTCGCAATATATTTATTTGCTAAATTATTTTCATCTTCCATGCTGATATCTTTACAACCCGCAGAAGCAAAATGAGAGCAACTGAGAAACTGCTGATTGACTAGAATCACTTTAGATTCTATTCTGTAAGGGGGCTTTGTACCTTCAGCTGCTGTGGAGCTTCAAGGGAAAAGAGGATGCTTAGAACTATAGCAATTATTTCTTTTTCATGCTGTTAATAGAACTTAGAAAACCTGGTGTGAAGTGAAAGGGAAGACTGGCAGGAAAATGGTGCACAAGTTATCAAGCAAACATTGTATACTGCAGTATTAGATAATGCATGCACATTTCTGGAATACATAGTAATTTTCTCAACAGGAAAAGCTTGCTAAAGTTAAAACTTGAACAGCCACTGCAGGAAAACCAAAGCTTCTGACCTTGGGTTTTTTTGCATTGTTTTCTATTTTGTTATTGTGTTTTCTCTTTTCAATGACTTAGCTGGAATTAAGCTTACTCTTGTTGCTCYCCTAAAATCCACCAAACCTAGAGCTCACAATTCTGTCCTACAAAAGTCAATTGTCGTTTTTGATATATTTTGAATATGGGGTTGAACACGCTTTCTGCAACTCAGTCACCACCACCACCTCTATTGAGTCATGACAATGACTTGCTAAAGTTTGTTTCCTGATAAAGCCCAATTGTCTTTTGCTATGGAGAGGAAGCAAAGGGAGGCAGGAAGAGAGGGAAGAAAGGAAAGAGGAGAAAGATGAGTCAAGATGACTGWGAATAACTAACATCTTAGAGAAAARAGAAGAAAGAGCTTATTTCAGCTCCTAGGCACCCCTTCTTACACACCTTTCCTTTTCTTATCTCTTCTGTTATTTTTTTCAATTATAGGATCCTTTCCTCCCAACCCACTTCCTGCTTCAGAATGGGTGCAGTTCCCACAGGTTCTGAGTGAGAGCATGTTGTTCTTCATTCTTCCCCAGTAGGACCACCATGAAACTTTATATAAACAAAAGTACTTTGGTGAAAATGCAGAAAGYTATCTGCAGATTTTTTTTCTAGAACTTGTTAGATGAAGGCAGAACATATGTTAGCATGATAAAATCTGAGCATTAAAACAGGGTAAATGAGTAACAAATGTACAGGACAAAAAGATACATTAAACTCATGATGATGCAGCAAAATTTGTATAGGGTAAAGTGTRTATAAGTTTGGGGATGTTAACATGCCAACTGTTTGAAAGTTTGAAATTCATGAAGGATTTTTTAAAATGTAAATTCTCGTATTTATGTGCACAAAGACTTATCCTTCACTGAAAAAAAAAMCCCMAAACCGACCCCAAAAAGAAGTAGAGTCGTACAAAACCAGGAATCCTGAAGACTTTTGARCATATGCAGGTGGGCTTTGGTAGGGCTGTTTATAAAAAAATGTGTAAGATCTGCTTCTTTTTCTAACCAGCTTGCATTATCTCTGTTGTTTTATGGTGTGCTCATAGAGCCTAAAAGAAATATTCATCTGCCAACCGCAAACTGAGTGAAAGCATCGCATTAACTTCTCTAATAGTTAGMGGTACTGCAGTGTGTCAATGCAGTCAGCTAGTAACATCTGAATAACGAAAGTCTTCCCAAAGTCAGTGATGGAAAACTCTTGTTTACATTTTTTTGATAAAGCATCAGTTTTCTACTGTTTTATAGCCTAGTTACTGAGGAATGTCTGCCAGCACCTTAACCTACAGACACATTACATTGCTAACAAGTCCAGTAATAACTGTCAGGTTCTGAAAATTATCTTCTCTTTCCTACCTAAATTCATCAGAATTTATAAGCTCCTTGGCAGGTTGTTCTCATGAATAGGTATTGTTACTTTCTTCTTCAAGGAATAGGCAGTTTTGGACTTTTTTTTTTTTTTTTTTTTTTTTTTTTTTTTTTTTTTTTTGTAAGTTGTTGGTTGACCTATATTTAAAACTTGAAATTGCTTCTTCACAGCTTCCAGCACTTCAGTCTTAGATGAAAACCTGTTACTCTCCTTTCAAGTAAACTATTCAGTAGCTATTTTTTTTCTAGATGCAGAAGAGAGAGGTACAATGTATAAAATTGAAGAATTGGTTATTTTCCATTTGACTCTAAAAACAACAATATTTTTTCAGTATGTTTATAATTTGAAATACAAAGTTAGTGAATATCAATGAAAAACAATTTAATATAACTTTTTTTTTCTAATTCCTATTCTAAGAGTGAGCAAGATAAGATTCTAAATAGAACACAAATTCTAAAGATTCCTCAGCAAATCTGGACAAGTCTTTACTTAATGTCTTTTGTCATCAACTGAAAAATTGATTTATTTATTAWAAATGAAATTGCTTTGAGTTTGAAAGACAGTGAACTCCAACATCAGTTCAAGTTATGTTAGTTATCAATTCAGCAGTGAAATATAAGAAACTCCAAGGCATATAATTCTGTCAATGTTTAATAATAATAATTTAGATTAATATTTTTAAAATACAATAGCTTTGTATTTGGGTAGGTTTTGGCTGAGAAATGACAGTTTTCAGAGTAGCAATGGACTACTTCCTGTAGAATCATCAAAATTTATTCTTTTGTAATAATATTTGAGCATGTATGTTAATATGAAATATAGTTATCTATATGGGAATCTGAAGAAACAACTGATTTTTTTAAATTTTGCTTCCAAATTTGAAGCAATCCATAGGTAAATAATAAAGTGTTGTTTGGGGCTTGTTGTTGGGGTTTTCCAGTTTATATCTAAATAATAGTGTATCACAGCTAAATATCATGTTACAGGTTGGTTGTAGATAGTTACAGAGAGTTGGAGTATACTACCCTGGATGTAGGAAAAAAATCTCCTGGAAAATATGTTTGAACTAATTTAATGAGGTTATTGACAGTACCTGCAATCTACACATCTGAATGATTCTCATTTAGCATAACAAAAACCACATCCTGCAAAAAGTTACTGAAGCCTATGTCCCTCATGGCATCCTATGTCACTTTATATTCAGGAGATAGATGGTCCTGTTCTTTCATATTCCTCCCTGAAATAACAAACAAACTTGTGGAACTACAATGTTAAATGAAATGCGCTATCCAGTAGCTGAAGCCCTAAATTTAGCATTTTACCTGAGAACAACTGAGATGGCAGGATAAGAAAAGATCCATGCAGCTTTTGTATCTCCTAAAGAGAATAATTCCTTGTCCTTGAGGATAAACCCTGCTTCTTGATAATACAGCAGGCATAGAGGCTGTTGAAGCTTCAGAAAACAAGAAGCACAGAGCATCCTGGCAGCTGCTGCTTTTCTTAGGAGAAGGGGAGAGTGGAGAGTCAATAAAATCCCCTCTCCCATGTGAGAGTGGGTACAAGGCTCAGGACGTCTGCTGTGTCCTCTCAGTTCCTCCTAAAGAGCCACTCATCCAGCTCCTTTTCAAATCTCATCGGATCAACATGCCCCACATTAAGGCAGGTATTTTTAAGGGTGTTTTACTCTTAAAAATAGTGTCAGCAGACAAAATTAGCCATCTGCATTCTGTAGGACTAGTACACTGAAGGCCCTGAAAAAGAGAGAACAGATGGTTCAGAAAAACATATATAGGGAAAAGAAATGAAATAAAGAACTGTAATAGAAGGATAAATGAAGAAACAGTGTCAACTAGATGATGAGGTACTAGATTTCAGTAAGAATGATGGAACTGAGGAATGGTATCCTAGAATGGACTAGCAAGAAAAGGATACTTTAGAGCTGAACTCACATCCTTCATGAATAGTGAATAAGAGTGCTAAGGCAAACAAAATAGCATTAGAAAACCATATTTAAGCAAATCAGTTCATTAATCACATGTTTTTGAAATAAGCTTATTATATGTTTTAGYTACAGTGAAGGAAAATTACAAAAAGAAAGTTAAGGCCGTTGGTCTTAGAGGTGTGAGAAATCTGTAATGGCTGATGGGCAGCTCCCCATCCCAYGACAATTTGCAAGATATCATTTTTTTCCCCATTTTACATGATATTAAAGTATTAACTTTGAAAAAAAAATAATGCAATATGGAAAATTCTTTTTTATTCTACTGGAACCAGCCAATGACATCTACAAAATTTTGCCTAACAACATTCAATTAAGGTTTCAAAAGGAAAGAATGTCTGTTTCTAAAGATGTGACCAACCATTCCAGTTGTTACTTGAGGTATTTATTATTTCTTGTAGTTATGAAAATGAATATAGAATGCATATATTTAAAAGTCTTGGTTAGGTATTGATGTCATAGCCTAGATGTGCTATACCTAAAATAATATAATAGACATAAAAGATTAATGCTGAGCAAACTTAAAATCTAAATGAAGATTTGTAAGAAAACAAACATTGAGGTTGCTAAACACCAGTAGCAGTGATCAAAATCCTGAACCTAGATGGAATATGGAATGGAATGGAATGGAATGGAATGGAATGGAATGGAATGGAATAATGGAGTGGAATATTGTATGGCTTAGTATTCAGAATTTATGAAATATGACAACATATGTTACATTTTTAGCCCTGGAAACAGCTGATATTGAAATTAGAGAAAAAAATTATTTAATGACAGAAGATAATACAACAAAGATATGAATAAATGTGAATAGCAGGAAGTCACAGTGGTAATTCTGAATGTTAGAAGTCATCATTAACAGAGAACAGTTACAAGGACAAGGTAAATATTTTTTAAGCTRGAACCCTGTTAATACAGATCTTAATTTAAGGGTATGAACTGAAATGACTATGCAATAAAGCAGTGCAGAAACAAATGTTTAGCTAAATCCAAGTATCTTTTCAGGTTGCTATCCTATGTAGCTGGCAGTCTAAGACTAGCACTTATTGAATCAACAAAATATAATCTATTCTTGATTTAGTAAACCATTCAGCAGATGCCTACATTTTAAATAGATGAATAATAATGTTTTAAATGAAGAATGGTATTGATAGATGGGTTGGTGGTTTTCCTGTGAAGGAGATACAAAAAGAATAACAGAGATGGAAAAAATCAGCAAGTTCTCTGTAGTACAGGGTCTTCTCCAAAACAGAACAAAATTTAACGCTAAGGTAATTTGTTCAGTTTAACTATATTTCACAGTAAATGACAGCAAATGTATTTGCGAGTTGTAAAAAGGAGGGAATGTTATCAGGAAGTGATGAATTTCATAATTTCCAGGTCAAAAAGTGATGCTGTTAATATAAATCTCTTTTGTGGAACCAAAAGAAATTAAGAGGCAGTGGAGAGGGAAAAGAAAAAAAGACAGAGATCATATTGTATCATCAAATCAGTCTGGAATAGAAGAGGTTTAGAAAGAGTCATAAGAAGAATTTTAGAACAAACTTTTAAAATAAATAATCTAACATATTTCTTTTATTTTATCAATGTTCAAAATTGATTTGAACACATCCAAGGAAAAATWCTATTTTTTCACAATAAAAACCTTAAAGCAAACTGAAAAATCTAGTATTGTTCAGTGCTATTAAATTTTAATATCTACTAAACAATTTAACAAACTGTGTACAAGCTTAGTACAGTTTCKGAAGTGTGCTTTCACAGTCTATTTTAATTTTATTCACCCTGCAACATTCTTTGGCTGCTGGACTACTGCTAATATTYCTTGTAGCCCATTTTCCTGGATATAGTATATTATAGAAGTAATTGCTGTTCTCTATCGAGCATTGCTTCATARTATTCCCAAGAACAGTTTTCAATAATGTTCCAGAAAATTTTAACTTTATTCTGAGTCAAAAAAAAAATTGTGTTGTATGAACAATGAAGAAGGAAAATTAGATGTTTAACCTGAAAATGAAACATTTTTTTGTAAGTAACAACCAGCCACYGTTCCTCTGGGAAAACAACAAATAGAACTTTTTTCTGCATACATCATACATCATGCAGATACACAGATAGGAAAATCATTATTGGTAAAAAAAACAGGGGCTGAATGACATTTCAGAAAAAGTTGGGCTGGTCTACACAGGGAAAGTGGGCAGAMCCCAGGTCGTCTTCTTGAACTTCACTTCAGGTTTCTTGAAAAAATGTTCTGTTAGATATAGATTGGGGATGTTGAGGCAGAGCTATCAGTGTGTTCCAAATTTCAAATATCTATTTAGTGCAATTTAACCCAGAACTCAACTTTAATAAGCATGCATATTTGTTATTTAACTACAAGTAGTCCATCCAATCTTGCTCCAAACTCTCTGAAATGGAATTAAAGTTTTTTTGTTTTTTTTTTTACTGCTGGTAACATACTTAGTAAAATAGGGCATCACAACTTATTGTTTCATTTGTGTAGGTTTTGATATTATTTTGCAAATAGGCTAATGCTTATTGTCTGGGAACAAAATAAAGGAGAACATGCTAAAATATTTTTGAACTACCTGAATATTTTCTGATGATAGGCTGATTTCCTGCAGATGGGAAGTCCATATTTCTTTAGAAATGATCTGTGATAAATTTTAGTCTTTAGATCAAGGACTGAGACATGTAGCTTGCATTGGCATTACATCGCCAATTTTTAAAAAATAAATCTTAATTTGAACCTGAAATTCAAGTTCAGGAGAGAAAAATACCTTTTTAATGTCTTCTATTTTTCCCCTTTCAGTTTTACTAAATTAAAGTGCATATGAATCAAAATAGTTCACAGAATCACAGAATCTCAGAATTCTCTGAGTTGGAAGGSWCYCACAAGGATCATCGAGCCCAGTTCTTAAGCCAATGGTCTGCAGAGGGGTCAAGCCCACACCCTTGGCATTAAGGGCACCCTGCTCTGACTAACTGACCAGGCATGTATTATAAATAGTTACTCCTAACACCCCCTTAGGTCAGTGCTTAAAGCATCTGTTCTGAGCTATTCACAAGGGCTGCAGCAAGCTGCACTCACCCTGGAGTGAAGGATGAGATCACTTCTGTAATTCCTGTGATTCGCTGCAAGGCTTATCTTGGTTACASCAGCTGGGGGAAAACTTGCAGGGCCATCGTTTTGGGATTAAAGTGACCCGTTTCTGAGTGGTATACATCAGCATTCAGGCAAACACTGGAGCTTAGGGAAAGGGACAAACCCTTTCCAAAACACCATCCTTTCACACCACAGCCCTCCTGTTCAAAACTCAAAATCAGCATAGGCCTCATTTGAATTATGGATTACTTAAAATATCTGAAGCTATAGTGGCAAAAAGAATTACACATGCCATCTTTTTGTCTTCCAGCTATGCCTAATAAGTCCAGGCTGGCTGAGCAGCAGGAATCTTAGAATAAACTCAGAAATCTTCACATTTTCAAAGAAGGAGTTGAGCTTGTGGTCAAATACCAACTGTTATCTTCCCTCTCAAAAGATCGGTTTRTAGTTATATCACTCTGTATCAAGCACATCAAAATTTGCTAAAAACCCTGCAGGATGTGAGGTAGTGATCCAGGTTATTAGTGTCACTCTTTTGTGTCCTTACAACTCTCCAACTACAATCATTCACTGTTTGAAATTAAGTATTGAATAACTGGAGAAGTAAACTGCAACAGGACATTTTATATTATATATTATACAGGACATTTTTCTTGTTACCTGTGATACCTTGTCTGAAAATTTACAACTATAAAGGAAATAATGCAAAGATGTTTTTCAAAGAGAAACCCAGCTATTTTGACCCAGGAACCAGAAGCTCAGGCATCACATCTTTTATACAGACTACATGGGCAAAGGTAATTTGTCAGAAGACACTGATGGCAGGAGAGCACATCTGATGCCAGTCATTGTTCTGTCTTTGGGTATTTCCCTTCAGGGTATTTCTCTTCAGTAACTATTCTGCTTTACCAGCTAATCTCATGGTTCTCATAGTTGTTTTTCCTCAGGCTCCATCTCACTCAACTTGATGTATACWTTTCATTAAGAACGGCTTAGTGTCTAAAATCTTCTCCAAGAACCAGCAAGCCAGGGAAGTAAATAAGAACTGGGMATTCACCTGCAGCAAGATTTGAAGTTAGGTGGTTTTGTCTGGATCAATCATATAAATATTATTCCTGACCATATCTCAGCTCCTTAAAATTTTGGTCTATGGTGACATTTTTGCTACTTTTGCGTTTTGGCTTTCTCTTGTTTCTCTATTTCAGATTGCCAACTATGTTATTGACAGTAAACATAGTAAGTGATATTTTTCTGTCAATGGCTAGTTGGGATGTTTTGTCCCTGATGAGCAACTCATGTTTCATTATTGTAATTGTAGCTGGAGTAGACCATGTTCTACCAGAGACTTTGATTTCTACGAAATGATTGAAGACTGTAACCATTTCCAAGTAAAAGACAAGTAGCCTTYGAGAGATTTATAGAAAAGAATGCACACAACCTCGCTGCAGAAATGAAAAGAGAGGCACAGACACACCTAGCAGATCAATGTCTGCCATCCTGCCACAACTTATGGACTGCACTGCTCCTTACTGTGCTTGTTCTGAAGTCAGCAAAAGGTCTTACAAGAAAGTAAGAGGCAACGGAAGGACTCCTCTTTTGCTCTCTGTCCTGCTTGTTCCACATATTATTAGCAAGGTCTGCACTCAAACAGATGCATTATTATGCTCTTCAGAGTAGGCAGAAGAATGAGCACCAATTACTTCCCCAAATGTAAAGGTAAAATTTGTATTAATATGCTCCAAGAAGCAAGTTTAGCATCCAAAAGACTGTGGTAGAAGATAAGCTTTACCTACAAATGTGGAGCTTTTCCTCTCAGTAAAAATATTGACATTGCTCATAATAGAATGTGCCATTAAAAAAATACATTCAATCTTTAATTGTAGCTATAATCCATTAGGATATGACAATTATTTTAAAATATGCCTGAAAAATAATTTGCAGCTATTTCCAAGTGGGTGATTTCTGCATTATTCAGTAAAATGGCAGGATTGTTAATCCTTACTCTAAGGAGGTTATCAAYCTTTATATACCTAGAGTTGTGAAAGATATGTATACACCAGCTGAAGAACAAACATAAGGTTTACTTTAATATCACCTCAATAAACATAGAGTTCAAGGATATGTTTAGGCTTTGCTACAAACAGTAATGTCATCATCAACTGATCTCCTGAGAGTAAATTAAAAACTATGCCAAAACAMGAAAATTATCTTCAAAAATAAATTCAAATAAAGGTCAGCCCACTAAATCAGAATTCAGTTTAATGACTGCTATACTTTTTCTATACTTAGAAAAGCATCTGCTCTCCAGTAGCACATATGGTGGAATGAAGGAGAGAAAACATGTTTGCTTYTGCTTACAGTGTTTTTAGTTATATCAGTGTGGTATATTTCATCTCTTCTTCCAGTCTAGACCTGCAAAGCATGTCAACTATTTTTGTTTCCAAACTGAAATCTATGATGGTCTGTGCTGGGAAATGAAGCTTATCTTGCTTTGTTTTTCAGGTGAAATAAGTTAGCCACCACACTCCAGAGGCACTAATACCCGCTTTGCAGCAGACCCYATTACCAAGTCACCAAAAAACATCACGACATTGTAAGAGGAATCACAACTCAGAAGCAGACTTCTCAGGGAGATTTCATGCCAAATTACATGAAGTGGCCCTCAAAGCTGTGTGTCTGTGATACCTGTTTTCAGAGAATGGGTGTCCCTTTTAAAACAGCATGCAATCCTTACTCTGTCACTAGATGTGTACATTGCTTGATGAAAAAAAAWGCATCCTGCTTTCTAAATGCTAAACCATCAAAGGTTGAATTTGGTGATTCCAAATCAGATCTTTAGCTTTTGTTTTAGTTTACACAGATAAYACCTGAACACACAAGGAAATAAACTGCAAAATATTTAAATAAAATTGCTAATATAACAAAACTGTGGATAAAAGAAACTGGAGCAGGCACAATCAGTACTTTTCCCCCATATCACATGGTCATCATGGTCACATACACTGAAGCCATCATATGCCCTCTCAAATGCCTACAYAACCCCAGAGTATCCCAGAATCATAGTCTCTGATTCCTGGGTTACCTCTTCTCCCATAGCAGCTACAAGTACCCAGGGGTAAATTGCTGACATTGCTACAGTGTGCTAACCACTGTAATGGCACAAGCAAAGGCTGTTGACACTCAGGACAGTGTGTTTCTTCTTCTACATGTCCTAAATTTCTGCTCTGGAAGGGCCTCAGCAGGGTGAGAAAGCAGAGCTGTTCTTTGTCACCCCACACAATCCTCCCTGCTCTGTTCAAATAGACAGAAGTAGGCTGCAAGAAACAAGCTCTTGAGCATAGCCTTAGATAAAGATATTGACTCTTTGACTTGATACTTATGTAGGTCCCATGGTTAGAAATGGAATTTGCYCTCATTCTAGTTTAAAATATTCTAATCTGAAAGCATACTATATGGAAAGGACAAATGTAAAGATCTGTTTTCTTCACGCTTTTCCAATAGAAGTTCTCAGTCACAGYAGGTATTTCAGAAATGAAGGACTTTCTGTGAGAAGCAAGATCTTTCTTTTCTCTACAGGACTTTCATAATCTTTTGTAACTGATTCATTATCTCACAATACATGAGTTTCACAGGGCCTGCTCTAAAGCCTCTTACAGTTATTGAGTTTCATAGATATATTTATGTTATTGTTTTAATAAGAGATACTTTTTCTGTTTAAGAACTTTCCAAGGTCTTTATGAACAAAATTTGTACACTTAACTCACATAAACATAGTACTACTTAGAACTCCAGTAAAAAATCCCAAAACCATGATGATGTTGCGGTGGATATTTTCACAAGAACACTTATGACTTCTTAAAATTTTTTATACCACTTTTCTAATTGCTATTCATTTTACTTYTCCAGACCTTTAATAAAATGTTTACTGATTCCTCATGTTTTTAGGTATAAGTTCTAACATCATATTGGATTCTAAATTGTAGGATCCCCAGACTGCCTTTCTTCCTCAAGTACACCRTATTTGTGCTTCTTTTTGTACAGAATTTTCCTTGTATTCAATAAACGTAAAAGCCCTCTGTCCAAATTAGGCAGATAGGAAGAAAAGTAATCTGTTTTTTTTTGTACAGATATTGAAACCCAGACTTTTAGGACAGTTCAAGAGCTTTGGTGTTTCTTTTTATGAGTCATTCATATTTGTTCTTTTCCTCTAATATGCTTCCTCTTCATAGTTTGAACCAGTTCTATGACAATAATGATTGCAGGTAAAGGGAAAGTTGCAAAACAAAAACTGCCACTTATGAGCTTTAGCATAGGACYTTTAGGCCTTTGAATGAAGAAACCATCACATTAAATAAAACTTTAATTTTCTGCATCTGTTCAAGGGTATTTAATGTGCTTCTTGTTTTCCAGTATTTTTTCAGATTTGTGTGGAGGTTTGTATCCTTCCCTTATATTTCCTCAGCTCAGTCAGGAGCTTGAAGAAGGTGGGACAAAACCTTCCTCCCTTCCAGAAACCAGTAATCTATACAGGGAAACAACAGTTTAAGGAACTACAAAGATCAGTCCTTTGCTGTTTTATTTAATCCATTCATGAGTTGACATGTATAGAAAAAATCTTCACAGGAAACATCTTCAATATCCCTCAGTACTCCTGTGGGTATATACTGTGGGAACAGGACCTGCACCTCAATGAGTTATTCACCTTCAGAGTACCTTTTATTGTATTATCCATGTATTTATCATTATCCACAGATCTTGGTCTCTTATAGTCTGAAGATAAACCATACACCCACAAGGATTTCCACAGGAACAAACCCTCAGACTTTTTATGACCCTTCGTGCATTCAGCCATATCTCCTCAGCTGTTGCAGGTCATCAGCTCCYGGGGTAGATTTTTGCTAGCTCAAAATGCAATTTCTTCTATGTACTGATGGTATATCTCACCGTTTTTTTCTCTCTTTTTATAATGAGCTAGGGATTCAATCAAACAAGCTTTTTAATTCATCATCTGATACAATATTTACCTAGTTCTAAGAATACCCGAATTTTACATGTTTGTAATTTTTTTTTCCATGTACTCATATTGCTATTTTCAGATGAAGAGCCAGAGTCTTGCTAGTGAAACCTGATTATTCTCCCTCTTTCCTTTTTGCCCATTGCTTGTACCCAGAAGCAAATGTGAAAAACCAGAAGGTCCATCACTTTGGTAGTTAAAGTGCATTTACATTCTAAAATTTGGGGATAAAATATAGCAAGCTAGGTACATTTAAAAGGAGAAAAACAAATTGATAGATTTGTTTAAAAGTTGGCTGGAAAATATGATCATTTCTTGATAATATTTGGAAGAATTAACTTTCTGTGTGTTCAACATGCAAATCATTTGGAAATAAAACATTTTTCTTGCACTGTAAAATGACAATATTTCACCACTAATTGTAGATTAGATATTATTTTCCAGCTCTTATTTCACAGCCAAAAAAGAGATAATTTTTAATCACCAGGTGTTTTTAATTCCAATCTAAATTACTTGTTAATTCTATGTCTGTRAAGACGTCCTAAGAAAATGTGTCATCATCATATCCATTCTGTTTCCTGGGTTGCTGCGWAAAGCAAAGAATCATACATAGATTTTGAACAGTGAAAATGGTGTCATTGATACTCAATATGAAATAAGTCAGACATGTAATGTTTTTGCAAAAGACTGCATTTGAGCGATTTAAGCTGTTTCTCAGTTTAGTCTTCTACCCAAAACCAGGCTKCCATGAATGCATTATTAAAATTTGTCAAATTAATTTCTACATGTCTAGTACTGGTATTTCTATTACACAAATTGAAGTTATTGCTTTCAGAAGCACAATCTGTCTTCRTCAGAGGCTGTTTGTTTTATGATTTGCTTTGGGCAGTATTAGAAAAGGTTCTCCAACTTTATGAAATCTCTTTGGAGGATGTGGATGACAATGAAGGGAAGTCTGATGCAGGAGTTTCTACAGTAGATTTCAAGGGTTCTCAGAGAGAMCCATTTTTCATGAGTCAGCCTTTTGTGCCTTGTTCCAAGTTGGCAATAATCTTTCATCTTTGTTTTCAATCTAATGATTCTTGCATATATGTATGAAATACTTCTTACAGAGATATATTGTATTATATTTGGAAATATTACTTTGCTTTCAGGAAACTCTGTATTTAGTCAGGCTTAGGTGGTAACTTTTTCCTTAAAAATCCCAATACTTTTGCAGCTTTTGAAGAGAAGATAACAAAAAAAAATGAGATTATATTACACCTCTGGAGAAGGATAAATAGAAATATTTTTAAGACTTAGCTTCATAGGGTAGAAAATAGAAAATATATACTCCTTTAAATAAATCACTATTTTTTACTTTAGTAGCCACATAGGAGGTTCCTATGAACAGTTTCATGTTTTCCCCATTAGTGCAACAGAAACCTTCTGGTCTAAAACTGATTTATAAAATTATTTCAACAGAAGAGCATTTGATAGTGTAAACTCATCATCATGGAAATTTCATGGGGTTTTTTAATGTTTTAATAATTATTTGGAATAGAAACATAATTCATTCTTTGGTTAAATGGAATTTCTTTGTGTTTTTAATAAATACAGGAAACAAAGGAAATCAAATGCCAAAATGAAGAAATCCATCTGCTATTTAATAAATTAACAATGCTGAATGAAAAAGTACCTAAGAGGACTTGAAATTGCTATACTTTATAATTTAAATTGCATAGTAGATATTTATTCTATGTGGAATTTGTTTGACACACACAGGAATCCAAATGTAATAAAAATCAGGCTCTTCTATAAAAATAGCCATCAGTGCTCCCTGTATGGAACCAGCTSTGTGGAACTGAGTTACAGCAAGTTCAGGACATAAACACTGAGTGCTATTTTTTCTCTCCATATGCAAATAATGACTGAAAGTGACTTAGAACTAAGCACTTGGCAATGCCTTTTCTTAATGAATATCAAATTGACGTGTTTTGAAGTTTGAAACTGGTCTGATTAACCATTGTTTAAACACAATCTATAGACCTATCAATATTTGTTTGCAGTGCTATGTAAGTATTTATTTGACAGATGGATGTACAGATGTAAAGAACAGCTTGGCTTCCCAAGTCCATTGCCAGGGCATAGTGCAGCTGTCTCCTCCCTGGGAAATTGTTATCCTCGGGCAGCAGAAGGGCCTCACCAGCCATGGCCCATTCCACCTCATCCACAATGAACCACAAGCTGCCACACCATTTGCTAAGATTATTTAACAAAAAMTAGGCAGCAATATGATAGAGAAATTGACACAGAAAAATAGGATACMTTATAGGAAACCAGAGTGTGGGGATAAGGAGATAATGTTTAAGGCCAATTTGTGTCAGGGAATCTGTATGACTGAGTGTCTGGATTGTGTGAAACATAAACTGTCCTRCAAAAGGATGGAAAAAATTACTTGAAATGGTAGCTCTGTTACCTGTGGAAAAGATATTTTTTTCTGACTACAAACCTGGTAGGAGGCATATTCCATGTGTATGAACATTTGAACAAATCTAGTGTTTCAAAGCTCTCCTCTTGTACTAASAACCTTGAATGAGAACGGGAAATTGGAATTGTTTTTGGTTTTGCTTAAGGGTTTTAGAAATCAGAAAAAGTTACTGTGGTGACTGATGGTATGAAGGAGTAAACAACAAGACCTTATAAGCTCACAAAATCCAGGTGCAGACATGGYCTTGGATATTACTACATATTTAAGAGAAACAGATTTTTCCTTAAGGTACTGGAATTATTCTTGTACTTAACAAAATGTCATTAGAGTTCTCATTAAATTCTCCATTTCTAACCTCTCTCATTTATGAGTTTGTGTCTCTGTTGAAAACATTATAATTTAGTTTCTAAGGCAATTGTACACTTAAGCAAAATAAAATGGATATGATAGCTTTTTTCAAAACCATGCTCTGGAAAAAATTTTTTAATGTTATATGTATATGATAGACTTTTTGTGTTAAGAGAGCATTTGCTTTGATCCAAAGCAATAATTTAGACTATTTCCATCTATTTATAGAGAACAAAAGCCACTAAATGTCCTAGATTTTCAGTATAAATCAAACAAAGCAAGTCCACAACAATCAAGTAATTTATCCCTTAAGCTATATAAAACCCCATGATTATGACTCAGATTATTTGGAAAGGTTGGGAGGGTTGGGTTGGGTGGGTTTTTTTTCTGTGAATCATTTGGTTTTCACACGAGAACCATCACTGTCCACGCATTTGAGTGCTCAGTGAAAGCAGCACTTAAATTTTGAAGTGTTGCTGYTAACACAGATTGGTTTAATTGAGAGGCTAAAAAGAATATTCTTTTCAGAATCCTTACTCAGAGGCTGCCTTTCCAGGAGAAAGCTTACTGAATCCTGCTAACAGTAAATGAATGAAGCATTTTGTCATAGCTCTTAAAAAATCCAGAATTTTCAGCAAATTCTCTCAAAAATTTTTCATTACCTGTTTTTTGTATCTCACATGTATTTCATATATATTTCATAAAGAGAACAGATAGTTATTATTTAACATATATACATATTATATATTTAAATAATATAAATATATGAATACATTTATACCTAAATTACATATATTATTATATATTTATAAAATATAATATTTACAGACAGACAGATAGATACAGACAGACAGATAGATACATACATACACATAAACATAGATACATAGATTGATACATATACAGGTCTCAGTGTATGAATCCATCCATACAACTTCCTGAATTTTACATTCCAAAAACCCAATGATTATGAATTAAAAAATATTAAGACTGGAGATTAGGGTCTCAGAAGTAAGAAAACACTTAGTGGATTAGTAACAGTTTTAATTGTGTAAGTACAATATACTTCCCAAAGATTACTGTTTTATTGAGTGCCTGGAATAAATTAATCTAATTATTTTTTCTCATTCTCTCTGTGTGTTTTCTCCTTYTCATCCTTGCTGTCATCCTGGGGTACACTTTCTGAGTGCGATGCAAACTATAGTTTGGATGCCAAATTGTTCATTTCATCATAAGTGTTCGGATATCTTCAAAGTACTAACTCAGTTTCTTATAGATTTTAATAATTTATTTTCTTAGTACTTCCACACAATTGATGCACAATTTGCATCCTACAGATTAGTGGTAAATTTAGAAAATTTTCAAAAAARCAGACATTGTAATAAACCAAGGAAGTGATTGTTTTCAAGGTGTACCTGTTCTTACAGCATTACATGTTTTCACTATTCTCATTTGCAGTGATGAATATTTGTTATTTTTGAAAATATGGATCTCAGACTCTTTCTAATATTGGGAATGACACCATACGTTTGAAGGGAGCTCTGATTTCACCTTGTACACACTCCCTTCTCATCTGTAGAAAAATGCTTTGGGTTTTTTTGCCAAATGAAGAGCCAGGATCTAAGGGAATTTTGCCATTACAACCCACAGAAGCTCATATTTTTCTCAGGCAGAAACCTAGGACCTGTGTGCAYGTGACAACAATTACAGAGACACTTTTTCTTTTATGAGCTGGGTCTGGCATGTAACTTCGGCACACTTCCTCTGGGAGTAACTGTTAGTGCAAGCAGCATGGTTATGAAATTAATCACTAGGGTTCCACCTTCCCATGTTTCAAGCGCAACTAAAAGGAACCTAAAATAATTCTCACTTTTATTAATTCTGGTAGATGGAAGATTTCTGACAGTTTAGTCATTCAAATGTTCATCTTTAGAAAATAATAAAAATTTAGTTATTTACCTGAAAAGTTATTATTTAACAATGATTTGTTGTCATCTGATATTTACTGCAGAATACATGAAGYGGGTATCAATTATCTGTAAGCTAGTCTAGGAGCTGAAATTGACTTCTTGAAATTCTTGTAAGAAAGATAAAAACAAGGCATGAAAGGTCTTTTTTTTTTCATGTAAGATGCAAAGCTATGTCTGCCCTTGCTGATCGGCATATGTCAAAAAAGTAAGGTTTCATCAACTGGAAGGGTTCCCACTTTATTACATAGTCATATAAATATAGAGTTAAAAAAAAACAACCAAAAAACACCAACAAAAACCCACTTGCCTAAAGGCAACAAAGACATTAGAGACTAGTAGGTACACTGAAAACACACTAGTTATGTGATTTAGACATTCCTCATGGACACCAGTTAAGACTCAAAATTGAAAACAAGTTTCATAAGTTTTTACACCAAACACCAACTCACKTTTTGCAGAGAAAACTGACAGCAGTTAACCCCAAATCTATTACATAAGGAGACCAAACCAGCTACAGGAAATTTTTCTAATTCCATTTTGGCTAACTCCTTGACATTTTGTCGACCAAACTCCACAATATCCTTTTTTTTTTTTTTTTTTTAACCTAATTATTATTTGATAAAGATATAGTTATTAAACTTACATGTAAAAATGCATAATAATTTTGAGCATGTTTAAGGTCAAAATTCACATGCCCCCAGCACACGTAAATGTGCACTCTTCATCTGAGGAAATTACATCCAAAATGATAGCAGCTTTTCAGGCAGATTGCAGCAGTGTCACTAGAGCAGCTACAGTTTATTTAAGGTTAAGAATGGTGAACAACAGCGACACAGCAAAAACTCTGAAGGTCAGAGATATAATTTAAAGGCTACTATGTGGCTGGAAAAGGAAAAAAAAAAGAAAGACAACTTCAGCATGATTATAAATGAATATAATGGGAGAAGGGTTTGAAAAATGCTGCCATATGACTTGTCTCATTCCTTATACAGTTTACAAATTCTGGCAGAGACTTAACTGTGACTCCTACAAGGAAAGTTTTCTTAGTAATACTCCTTCCACGGAAGACTCATTCATTTTTGTGAACTGAAGTAGGGAAGTTAGAAAACGTAAATTCTATGTTCATGCCCATTGCACAGGCAGTAAACCTGCTGTGTACTGCAATARCATATCAAAGATCTACTATGTTCTGTAGCTTGCTCTTCTCTGGGAGATGGGATCTTACTGAGACAATTCATTGTGTTTATGACAAAGGCAGAAGGTAATRCTCTTTGTCTTGATGACAAGAAGGTAATAGTGCAGGTTGTTCAAAGATGTACACTTTATATTAATTAGTTTATATTAATGCATGTATCTGCAGAATAATTTTATTTAATCATATATTTCCTGTGTTGTGCAACAGTAGTCAAAAAATTTTGATGCTTGGGAAAAACTGAAAATTCTTCAGTACAAACATTTTGTTAAGCTAATCTCACATTTGAAAACCAATCTGAATAAACCACCACCATCATCTAGCCCTCCTTGAATCTGTGATATTTCAGTCGCTCAAAGGAATGTCAAAATCACTAACAGTATGAAGGCAGCAGTTGTTCTGACAGCTGAAGCATGAACTGAATCTGTCTAGCGAAATTAGCCTAATATGGTCAAATTGCTTTTGCTTTTTAACTCTATATGGGCAACAGCAAGACACTGTGTGCGTAGCTTCCAAATCAGTTAAGAAATGTACACTGGAATTACACAATAAATTGCTATGGCCATTAGTAAACAAAAGGAAAAAATACCTCTCAATTCAAAGCTGTTTTTTTTTTTATATTTTAATCAAAGCCTTTGCTGAAAACCTTCATGGTTTTCATTTTTCCTTCCACCAAGAGTAATTAAACTTCTGCATGTGGGTAATCTCARTGATACATAGGTTAAAAAATGCTATTATGCTTTGTTTTTGTTTATTGCACTRTGGTAGTTTCAAGATTTAGTTTTGTTAGAAACCCCTCCAGTTAAGGAAATGAGTCATTTTTCTTTATTTAGCAAGTAGCATGACATGGATCCATCCTGAATACGAATGGAACAAGTAAATAACCAAAACATTTAGAAACTAACTAAATTCTTTCAGCTAGATTTAGACTATTTTCAAAAAGTTATGGAACTGGAAGAATTTGTTTATTTTTTAATATATATATATATATTGCTCTCAATATCTTCAAACGTATTTTACACAACAGGATTCTCTCAGTAATTTCCTTTTTTTTTTTTTTTTCCCCTGCTTGGTGTGTCTCTAGGGGTTTTTTTTGGCTGTTTTTTTCTCAGAAAACAAGGTCTGCATACATAACTTTCAACATGAGAGAAAAGGGAGAGAAAAATAATTTGACAACACAGATAAATTCATAAATTTTAAATGAGGTAGGTGGTTATGTTAAGAATTGCAAACCTCTCCTTTTGCATCATCTCAACATTCATAGCAGAGTTTTCAACTACATTTCTGATTATGGAATCATAGAATAGGACCATAGAATGGCTTGTGTTGGAAGCAGTCTTAAGAATGTAGTACCAATCTCCCTGCCATGGGTAGGGACACGACCCACCACCACCATGGGTTGGGTTTCTCAGAGTCCAGTCCAGCCTGATCTTACACAGTTACAGGGCTGAGGTATCCACAACCTCTCTGGACAACCTGTTCAAGTGTCTCACTACCCTCATAGTAAAGAATTCTATCCTAATATCTAATCTAAACCTATTCCCCTTCAGCCTAAGGCCAAATTGATTATTCATAGATTCATGTAGTAGTTTGAATTAGAAGGGACCTTTAAAGATCRTCTAGTACAAGCCACCTGCAGTGAGCACTGTCATCTTCAACAAGACCAGATTGCTCAGAAATCCATCTAACCTGACCTTGCAGGTTTACAGGGATTGAACATCTGCCACCTCTCTGGGCATTCCATTCCTGTGGTTTGATATCCACACTGGAAAATATTTCTTCCTTTCATCTAGTCTGAATCTATCTATCTGTCTGTCTGTCTGTCTGTCTGTCTGTCTGTCTGTCCGTGTCAACTACACCACTCAGCTTGGTGTCACTTCAAAAGTTGCTGAGGTTGCACTCAATCCCACTGCCTACATTACAGATTAATTGCTATTAAGCAATAGCAGTCCCAGGACAGACCCCCAAGGGGCACCACTTGTCACTGATTTTTATTTGTGCATTAAGTCATTGACCATTACACCCTGGATCCAGTCAATTCATAATCCACCTAATATGAACTATCAAATCCACACCTCTCCAATCTAGRGAGAAGGATGTTGTGACCACCTGTGTTAAAGGCTTACAGATGTGCAAGCAGATGGCAGCTGTAACTTTTTCCTTGTCCCCTTCTTGTGGTCATTCCATCATAGAMGGCTGCTAATCTGCTCAGGCAGAACTTGGCCTTGGTGAAGCTTGTCATAGATACATTTCCAATTAGTCCATATTGGGACTTGTACTGAGTGTTTTAACCCAGAAAATTGATTTTGTATGGCATGTTTCCTGCAAATCAGCAATCTGTATCTTCCTGYTTCTATTATGACTAAGATGTTGCCGAAGATGAAATACAATAAAGGGGAAAGTGCTTAAAATCAAGTGACACTGCACATGAGCTGTGAACTGTTCCTTTCAAAAGCTTCATGCAAATGCCCACATTTATCTAGGAGCTGACTGACYTTGATTCTGAACAGCTCAGCATTCTTCAAGGTGATCAATAGATATTCCCCATTGATAAATGGCACAGAAATTTCAATTTAGCATTTGGTGGGCATCAGCAATGAATGTGGATTCCAAAACAAGTGACAATATACAATAGCCAAGACCAGATGGTCATAATGTAGCTATATTCACTCTAGATCTWCTGAATTCTCTTAGATTTTATAAGTAGCTGCCATTACCTCCTGAGAACCRGAGTGAATACTCAGGCTGTTAGATTTTATTAATATTCATGATGCCATAATTTCAGYGATATCAACTTATGAGCTGAGCCATTTAGTTCCAGTAGGTCTATTTACTCTGTATTCACTGTGATGCAGATTCACTCAAAGAGCAGAAAAACACCAGGCTGACTACACAACGTTTTATCTGCAACAACTTTCATCAAATCTCTAAGCATATTTTCTGGCCATAATACTCAGAAGTCTCTGTCTTCTTGCAAATATTAACTTCTGTGAATTTAACAATGGGAATAGACAATGGATTATAATTCATCATGGCAAGCCTGAAAGTTCAGCAATTTTTTCTCCCTATTCCTTTTTGAGCACTATCTCCAAGTTTATTGCATATCAACACAGCAGATATGTTCGAGTTTTTCCAGATTTGATTATGTTTCATATAGATCAATYGGTAATTTAGAAGTTTTCCTTCTAAAAGTGAAGAATTATCAGAGCAAACAAGAATATTGAGTAGAGCAATCCCATGTCACCACTGTTGACATCCTAGAGTTCTTACAATTTGCAAGGCAGTGAGTATTCTCTTTATCTACTTCAGATAAATAACACCTTGTATCTGAGAGTGATGACAGCAAGAAAATATGTTATTTCAGAAGCATAATGCTTCAGAAAGAAAACMTAGATGAGAAAAATGTATAGTCATGAACACTGCAGAGAGGAAACAAAGCTGCAGAGAGAGCGCCTGTGGGCTATGGGCTCAGCAACCTTAGAATGGAAAACTGTCACTGTTTCCTTCAATATCAAGTGCTTATTATCCTCAAATTGTACGTTTCCTTAGCAGAGAAATATAATGAAGATTGCTGTTGATGAAGATGACACAGTAATGATAATGTTATTTAAKCTGTGTTTATCAGACATCAAGAACTGGCAGCAGCAAATGCAAATGTTAGATGCGCATTACTGTGAACTGCCATGATGCTGCCAAAATTGGCAGACAAGTTGTTAGAATCTGCATCTTTGGAGATTTGCTGAATTAGAAATACTTTACTAYATAACCAGCCCTCTGTTTACTACTTCTGAGTAATGACCATGTAATTCTTACATGTTTTCATTTATACTGTTCCTTAAATTCTTTATCACTAAGATAGTGAGAAGTGGCCCAAGAAGGAAGTTGTCACTTCTTTAAGAAAAAACTCCCCTYATTCCAATAAATTGCAACATATTTATATAAAGAAGGTTTCTATTTCTATTAATATTTCTCTCTGCTTAGAATCTTTGCTCCCACTGACTTTCTGCTACAACAATAATTTGCCGAGAATACCTCTACTGATGGGACTAAAATGTGTATAAAAGAACATAAACTCAATATTGAGCCTGAGGAGGAACTATTTATGATGGCTGAAACACATATTTTTATCTACTGGGCATTTATTGAATGAAAATAAAATTGGTGTCTTTTCCTGGGCTTTTTATCAAGATGAAATTATTACATACTGGACAAAACTTGTTTTATAAGCTTCATTTTTTAAATTTCTTACATGGAAATAGATGTTGAGGTGGCAAACATAACTGCAGAAAGTACTGAAAAATGTAGTAACGCAACTTAATATAATGTCATATTTACTCACTTGACTTATTAATTTCAAAAGTTGTGCTAAAAAAAAGTGTAAGGTTGTGAGTGGGGGAGAAGTTTTGTAACCTCGATCAATAACTGCATTTCTCGCATTTTGCATGAGCTGCTCCTTCACTGACACAYATTATTTCAGCTATCACAGAGTGAAAGGTAAAACCATAGTCTGTGGATGAGATCAGAATGTATAAAAACCTTTGTTGAAGCAGCTTTATTTATATGCTTCACATAAATCTTAGAAGTTTTGGATATAGTAGCAATATGCTGCATTTTACATCATTTTCTTGTCACGTTAATTTCGCACTTGTGTTTCCAGATAAAGATGGTTATAACATCAGTACCATCAGTATCTCCCACAAGTCAAACTACTTATATAGATTAGGTGTGATTTAAAGGTTAAGAAGACCTTCAGTGTGCTTCCCTCTCTTCTTTGCTTTCTTCTAACTGACACAAATAATGGCTTCTGAAAGCAGAAGGAAAATAGGTTAACAATAACCTCCCAGGCAGGAATTCTAATGAGATTCAGACTTGTCCCAGTCTCATCTTCATTTCCTTTCCTGGCAGGTCTGATTGCTTATATGTTTGATGTCTTTCATGAAATGTTACTTCAGAAATTATTTTTTATAGGGCATGACGCACACAAAGGAAAAGASAGAGGGAAACCTTGATTAAAAAATCTGGATGTGCATTCAGTTGGTGTTTTATACATCTCAAGACTGATTTCTTTATATGAATGATAATTTTCATATTTGTGTGTTGTTTCAAGGAYAATAGCTTCTTAATCTGGAAATCCTCATTTTGAAATAATTTAATTAATTTCTTACTATCTCCGTTTCCTTCCATATATTTGTTAGTGATCAAGTRTTTTGCATTGCATCAATTACCTTTCACAGATGTTTTTCCTTCATAGCTTCTTTGCACTGAGGATACAATATGCCATTACCTATTCATACTGCACAGAAGTTCTTAACCCAAAATCTCAAACCAACATTATAATTGCTGTAGGCCTAGCCTGTTTACAAGCCTTCTTCAAATATGATGAATTTGATGTAGGAAAACTTAAAAGCTCAATATTTTTCCTAAATAAGTGCAGAGCTTTTCTAAAGCTCAGACATTTTCTTCCAGACCACGAACAAGAGAAGGGCTCATTGCAAATGGATGTCTCAGTTCAGGTAGGAAAGATTTGAGACAATGACTATTCTAAAAAGGCAACGTATCTGAAAATAGTGGATCAAGTTAATGTGTCACTGTATGTAATAGCGGAGAGAGTTTCTCTGGGAAAACAAATAACAGAAGTAGCACTCCTACTCATTCAAAATCTTTTGCTGGATCTTTAGTAGCAAGTGGTACTGTGTTTGAGGAAATTCTTCACCTCTTACACAAAGTTCAGGTATGGATTCTAATTTTTTTTTTTCCCCAGTCGGAAGAATCTCAAAATGCTTTTGACTTACAGGAAAAGCCTTTAATGTCTTATGACATATAAGATATTTATATCTGGAAATTACTAAGGTAGATTCACACACACAGTTTAGTGGTTCACACCAGAGGTAACACAGATACTTGGCATGAGCTCTCTTAATATCTGGAGAAAAAAAGAAATTAACAGGTGTGACTCTGTGTACAAACTTCCTCTCCTCTCTTCCTACTGCCTRTTTTCCCAATGGTTACCACATAGTGAGGGTCTCACTTGGGAAGATTTGTTACTCAGTCGATCAAGAGTGTCATTGGGGAAATTATTTATTTTGGTAAGRAAGACTTGGTTAGTAAAGCATTGATTTTATTTGTAAGTCTGTGGAGAACACTCACAACAAATTGATTTTAGGATACATGATGAAACAACAATCAATGGCAGAGACTTTTGGTCAATGAAACTGAAACTTGCTCTTTTTATTTAAAAGATATGAGGAGCCTTTCTGYATATTAGACATCATCTTTTTCCAATAGTTGTGCCTCACAAAATTAAGCACRTTTGAATTGAATTCACAGCTCTGGAGGGGGCATCATATGTGTCATTCAGAGTGTTTAGCCCAGGAGTAGAGGGACACCCTTGCACTATGGGACTATTTGAGTGTCCTGGTGTGGGATTGTGTGTGATAGGGCCAGATCCCTAGGTCAGAGCCTATGATTAGCAGGTTCCTGTTGCGGGGTGATGTAGCTGAGAAGTCTCCATTCCCTTCAGTCATTCCTGGTAATGATTAAATCCTCATAACCCTACACTGTAAATTCATGCCATGAACAGTTTTTCAAACAGCCCAGATGCTTCTGGAGGAAATACAGCTTTGTAGTATGTTGTCTTACGTATAMGTTGACTGTGGAAAGAGTCCATCCACAGTTTTGCTGACTTCTGTATGATTTGACCAAGGGAACTGATAAAAACACAGACTTTTTCTGTTCCTTCTTCCTTGACAGCTACTTGCACAGATGAGYACAGATCTATTATATAAATATGAGCATTCCAGTTCTATCCAATGTTATTATAGCCATACCAAACAAAGGATTTCCCCAGCTTTTTGGAATAAGGCACTGGTAGGTAATTCCATTCATAGCCCTTGTGTCCATGCTTCTTCTCCACTTGAGCTTTACTAACTTCATTTTTTAGCCTTTTCTATTCAAAAACACCTAAAATCTTCCAGGATTGTAGTAAAAATATTTTTACTGCRCTACTGTCACTACTATATTTTAGGGATAGAATGTTGCCCTTCTCTTAACTACAACAGGACAGCTAATGACTCACTCAGAAACTGGCTGTCTCTCAGCTCGGTAACATTCTCCCTCACAAATACTTAYCAGCTGATTATTTTGAAAAGAGCTTTTCTAAAAAAAAAACAGCATTGGAGTGATATCTTTGGCCAAATGGAATATTTTCAGAAATATTTTATGCTAATTAATGAAGCTGTTTGCTTCCTATAAACAATTAGAAATTTTTCACATTTACAGAAAATGAATGAGGAAATTGATAGATACGACTGTATTAGCCTCTCTTTCTCCTTGGGAGACATTCACAGAATGCTGGGAGAAAGAAAAAGATCTTCCAAATGAACCTTGCAGCAATTTTTTTTTTTTTTTTTTATCATCATCGACTGCTAAAAGCTGGTAGTTGTGATAACACAATAGAGTGTGTCTAACTTATATTGCAGATTGTAGCTGGGTCCTCTCCATACGTGAGGCATGGAGATATCCCAACCCTCTATCAGAATAGGAACTTGTACCTTGTCATCTTCTCATCTTCTCATGTGTTTGGCTCTTCCTTGAAAGCATCTCAAAGCACATGGGAGGAGCAGAAACCCAAGAACACTCCAATAGGCTAACCAAGGAATTAGGACCGTTGGTTGCAACACGAAGAATTGAACGCCCTTTATGTAGACACAGATCAGATCATCCCAATTTGCAGATCATCAGTAGGTGCCTGAACAGAGCTGTACTCAAGTTTGGGGGGTATTTTTTGTGTTTTTGTTTGTTTGTTTGTTTGGGTTGGTTGGGGTTTTTGTGGATTTTTTTTTAGTGGTTTTTTTTTTTTTTTTTTTTGGGGTTTTTTTTTGTTATATATTATTTGTACCCTTCTCCTGTGAATCATGGATCAAACATGTTGTCAGGCTTTTACCTTGATAAACTTACTGATATTTTATGAAGTTTCCAGACTCTGATATAGTCTTAGAAGTTCCTTTTGTATAGTTGTTATGGGACACTTTGACTTTCAGTAATCAAAACTACTCAGAAGTATTTTTCTTGATTGCCATAATTGACTTTAAATTATAATTTTAGGGAAGTATTTTTTTTTTTTTTTAATTACTGGCTCATGGTAGTTCTGACAATTGTGTTTGAAGAAGTTTATGGCAACTTCAAATGCACACAAAGTTTTGTTTGATTTTTACTTTCAGGAGAACCTTTTATCTGGCACTTAATGTTGCCTTCATCTTTTGATGGAGTTTGTACTCAGATTGCATTACTTCCCTTGAGTAAGAGACATTATTATTGAAAAAAATACTGTTCTTTTTTTCTTCCTCTTGTCAATAGTGAGAAAGTTTGAACACATGCTTCAGCTCAGTCATTTTCACTCCCTCTTTAGATTTAGAAGAGACAGAATTTTAGATGTACAAGGCATGGGGAAACAGTGTTTGGAATAATGGCCAAATATAACTTAAGAAAGGGGATGACTCTCTCTGTGACTGTGGAAAACTCATGTTGCAGTCCAGAGATTATGAAAAATATGAAACAAGTCTTAGGAAAACAGCTTCTGAATTGATCATAGAATGGAGACAGAAATTCACCACAGAAAGTACTCTACTGCTTCCMCTGCTGGATTTCCGATGGGCAGCTCTCAAATTCAAGAAGATTAAGTGCATCATGTGAAAAGCTCTGATCTCAGCTGGGATCATGGGTTTTGGTTYAACACAGCAATGAAATACTAAATGGAAGTCCTTTGCTTTGTGAGGGAAAACAAAAGGAAACGGGCTATGATGAAACACACATGACATAGTGATTGCAATGAGAAAAATTAATGTTACGCAATTATTATGCAGTAAGCAAGCCKATCTTACCTGTCTTGTAAATGCTGAGAACCTTTTCTTCAGTTTTTGATTTCACTCTCCATGTGTGACAAACCAACCTGTGAAGAACAGCTATGGCTGCAAATTGATCACATGAGCTTTTGACAACCAGGAAAATGCTATTGATTCCCTTTCTGGTTTGTATTCCTTTCTGTTCTCAAATCTGACAGTACAAGTCACCCCAAGGACAGCAGCAGTAGCAGCCTGGTAAGAGTTTGGTTTCAGAGTTGTTTTTTGGTTTTTGTTTTTTGGTTTTTGTTTTTTGTTTTTTGTTTTTTGTTTTTTGGTTTTTGGTTTTTTGGGTTTTTTTGTTTTGTTTTGTTTTGTTTTGTTTTGTTTTTTTTATCTGTTTCCCCCAACAATATCAATAACAAGGCATCAGCTTTTAAGTTTAATGTCTTCATATAATTTACAAGTGGTTTTGCTACAAACAGGCTGAAAATAAGCCTTAGTTACGCATCCTGAAGTCTTCTAAATATGGATCAAATCCAGCATAAAAATGACCTTGCAAAGCCTTGTTGAAATTTTTGGTCCTGAAGAGGTGTCAGTCTTCACTCTCACTTCAGTCATAGCTGTTAGGAAGGTCTGAAATGAAGGTATGTTGGAAGMAAGTTTGGAATGTGGCAGAAATCCACACATCCTACCTTCTCCAGGGTAGGAAGCACAAGTGTCTTGTTTTCAGTTTTGTAGTCTCCTTCCTACTATGCTCAGAAAGAAAACTTAGTTGTATATAAATGTTAATTATTATTTTCTCATTAATGGAATTATTTATTTAATTATCAGAGAGATGTATTTATATGATCTATAATGTGCCACTGGGAAATTGCTCACYACTTAATAAAAGATTACGTTGGGTTTCTTTGAGAAATAATCAACTCTATCCTGTTCTCTTTATTTTAGTGTATTTGCATAAATTTATTTGTAGTTGCAGACACATTTCCCAGCTATATAATTTTGCATCCTGCTTCTTCTGTTCTGAGACTCTTTCTTCTCCTATTCATCCACTAACAATAAAAATCATAAAAATACATCTCTTGTTATTTTACCTACCAAAAAAAAAAGGAGATGAAATTGTCAAAGGAAAAGCAAGTTTCTCTAGTCCAGCAAAGTTTGAGCTGAATATGTAATCATATTATTTATTTGTAACTTCAGAAAAAAAAAAAAAAAAAAAACCAACCAACCAACCAACCAACCAACCAAACAAACAAAAACAAAAAACGAGAGAGAGAGAGAGAGAGAGAGAGAGGAAAATCCACACAAATTCCTAATTTTCCAATCTCATTTAACTGAGGCACAAGAGGGCAGTGTTTCATAAATGCTAACCTTTCTTGCTCACCATTGCAAAACTGGGACTGGCATTCATCTGACATTAGACTGACATCCAAAATATTGGTGTTTAGTGCAAATAGCTCACTGGCAAAGAATCCTGGTTATAACAGTTAGCTGGACTTCAAAACAGTGCATTAATTATTCCAAACTTGTGGAAATTTAAAAACTGGTGAGGTCACAAAGAAATAACAAGAAAAATTMAATGATAAATTATCTTCACAGAGAAAAGTAAAAGTAAGTTGATTTTCTGTTGATAAGAGAATATGACAATCTATGCAAGGAAGGAGCCAGCCAAAGGGAAAGACCAATACAAGCCTTATAAAAGAAATTTTTTTCAAAGTCTYTGAATGTGCAGTTGTGTGTGTGTTTATAGTCATATGTGTGTATACATGCACTCTGGGAGAAACAGAGGGTGTGATATTCATATGAGAAATGAAGAGCACAAGTACAGAAAAGTTAATGGCAGAAGAAAATTAGGAGATTTTTGTGCTGCCTTGTGTTAGGAATCTAATCTAAATCTTTCCTTTTTCTGGTCTCTCAGCTAGTTTATGCCATTCCTCACTCAAATGTTTTTTGAAGATTCCTTTCATAAGTGTCAGATGTTCTCTCTGCATCTCTGTTCATTTTGTGTAYCTTAAGGCAGTYACTTCCACAAGAGGAAGATTCAGAYGTATTTCAGAGTCCCAGCTCCTGCTTACAGARCTAAGTCCCCTGCTCAGTAATCATTCTGATAAATGGTTTACTGAGCCATATCTTGACCTTGAAATCTGCAGCAACTGTCTCAGTTTGTCCTAAAGGCACTTYTTTGGCTTGAAACCATGCATTTTTTCTACACAAAAATAGATATTGGTCAACCTCTCTCACTAGTCTATTTAACACCATAAGAGCAGTTTGTGTACTGCCCTTGAAGAATTAATTTTTTTAAATGGATGTGTACATGTCTTTTAAAATAATCCATTAGTGTCTTTGTTTTGGCATAGATAAATTTATGACTTAGGTTGTAATATATTTCCTAGACCAARAAAAAGCATTGTCAGCTATGCCTTAATAATCAACTATCTTGAAGTAAAATTGCTCCAGCTGAGAAAAGGAATAGTTTTTATTATATGATAATGTCAGCGATGGATTGTTCTTGTGCTGGCCAGTTCTCTTTGTTCTACCACAGTTGAAGGCTAAAGTCATATTAATCTATAAATGACATGAGYTTTTCCCCAGCAAACTGTAGACCATGGTATACAACAAGTTCCTAGACTGTTCCATGAAAAAACATAATCTTGAGGCTATTTATGACACCTGAAGATCAGATATGTGTTCAGTTCCCAAGTATCTGTGAAAGCTGCAAAGTGCATCCAAGTGCTTCTATCTCTGCAACTCACAGCTGCCAGTCAGTACGTCTTTCCAATGTCCACCTTCTCATTAAGAGTACTCTGGGCAAGCAAACAAAACTTCTTGGCTAATCTCTCTATTTGCTATAAACACTTTGATACCTTTCATTCTTCAAGACAATGAGGTAGTCATTCTTTTCTATTTTGAATTCCTGGCATTGTACAAATATTGTGAGTGTTCCCCCTCTGCCTACAGACTGCCCCTGCAAAGCAGTGTGCCTCTGGGCTGGAAAACAGTCCTAAGTAAAGTAAGMTAAGTAACTTCCCTCCAAGGGTGTCAAGCTTAAGCCAGGGAAGCGTCTCCATTTCCATGCAGCCTGTAATTCTGAATCTTATTTTGGTAGAATAGAAACATGGATTATGGACTGAAGCTGTCCACACATGACACTATGTATCCTCAGTTTCAAAGCACTGAGTTATAATGTATAACTCAGTTAYAATGTATAACTCCTGCAACTACTGTACATTTTGTGGATAAGCTGAAGAGGGTCCAGAGAAGACCCACAAAGATGATAAAATGATGGGGAAACCTGTATGTAAAGGGTGCCTACAGAGAACCTGGAGATTTCCTTTTTACAAGGAGTCACATGGAGAGGGAGAGGGGTAATGTGTATTAGTTCCTTGTGAGGAAATTACAATTGGACACAAGAGAAAAAATTCCACAATCAGARCAATCAGCCACTGAAATAATCTCACCAGGGAAATGGTGGGTTCCGCAGCACTGGRCTATTTCGAGAGCCAGCTGTACAAAGTGTTGGGCCACCTTGTCCAGACTTTGGTATTGCCAAGAAAAGTTGGGCCAGATGATCCTTGAAGTCCCCTCCAACCTGGTATTCTGTGATTATTTATTTCTTTGCATAGTGGTCATATCTCAGGGATAACTTTAGTAAATAGTTCTACTAATAAACTATGTGCAGTGAATTTTTAATTCCACCTTTTCTTTGAAAATAAATGCTCMCTTTGAAATCCACAGGTGGCTAAAGTATTGCAAAATATGCAGTAACAACATGCCTTTCCTGTACATCAGTATTTCTCATTTCCTGGTTTCATACCTATGGCTGGGAAGAGAATGATCTGCATTAGGTTTTTTCTGCCTAGTTTAACAAGTGGTGTTTGGAATTCATGAATACCAAAACTGTATAATTTAACAAAAGAACCTCTGAGGTCTCAAAATGGAAAGCTGACACAACTTTGGTTTCGAGATATTTCAGTCACCCTCTTGGTTCAGAGAATCTTTTGGGCCAACAAATTTTTTTTTAGCATGGGACACTACATACCTTAAGAACATTTTAAATCAGATTAACTGCATTAGACCATTCAACTGTTCCTGTAACACTCACATTAAAAATATGTCCAAATAGGCAATTGTCAACTCCTACCACATTGTCAAGCACCTGATCCATCTGTAAACTACACCTTATCACATATAGAAACACAAACACAAACACAAATCTTCTTTGGTGGAAGAGAATCACGTCAGAAAATACTTGAACAAAGTGGGCACATAAATTCATGGAGTTGATGGGATGCACCCATAAGTGCTGAGAGAACTGGCAGGTGTCAGTGCAAGCTGCTCTTGTTCATCTTCAAAAAATCATGGCAACTGGAGAGGATGACTGAGGACTGGAGGAAAGAAAATGTCAGTCATATTGTCTAAAAGGTCAAGAAGGAGGACACAGAAAACTACAGACTGGAATGTGAGAACTTGATTCCTGGAAGGTGAGGGAGCAACTCATCCTAGAAACCATTTCTAGGCACTTGAAGGACAAGGAAGTCATTGTGAGAACTCAACATCAAGTCATCAAGAGGAATGGCCCAGAGAGCTGTGACTGTTTGGCCTAGAGAAGAGTATGTCCAGGGGAGATCTTTATACCATATGTAAATAGCTGGAAAAAATGGTGTAAAAAACTTGGAGCCAGGCCCTTTTCGGTAGTGCTCAATGATAGGACCAGAGGCAATGAGCACAAACTGAAGCAGGAGTTTCTGTCTAAACAAAGAAAAAACTCTTCTGCTGTGAGGGTGKCAAATTGCTGTGCCCAGAGAGTGTGAATTTTCCATCCTTGGAACAATCAAAAGCCATCTAGACATGAACCTGGGCAACTGGCTGTAGGTGATCCTGATTGGGCACGGGATTTGGATCAGATGTCCTCCAGAAGTGCCTGCCAGTCTCAACTGTTCTGTGATTCTGTGATTTAGTGAGACTATTGCTTCATTTTATAAGCCACAGTTTTAAAACAGGTAAAAATTACATAATTTTTTTACATACCATTGTACAGCTTTACCCTGACACTTATAATAATGAAAGACTATAATTATTTGTTTATGAACTGAAGTAGTAGTTTGCTAGTTTCTGCTATTCATCTTTCAGGCTGGTGCCACACAAAATGATTGGCATAGTAGCATCATGACTCAGAAGTAGCTGAACACTTGTCTCATGCTGTGCTATTCTTTTGCATGAGTTTACTTCTGGGCTATAACAATAGGGTGCCTCTTTTGACAGGATAATTTCAAATACCAGTAATTACCTAAACGTTATCTCAAAGAAATTGTGGTTCTCAGTAATTTAATCTAGTCTGCTGCATAGGGAAAATTCTAACTTTTACAGAAAAGATCCTATGCAATGCCATATGCTGTGTTTAAATTATTTTTCTTTCTTATTGTAAAGAATTAGACTTTTAAAACTGGTTCATATCATATACAAGTTTGTTTGTATATAAATAAATATAGCTATATACTCTAGAAGATGAAGAGAGAAAAGGTTTATTGGATTCATTGGTTCTAAAATCCTTTCATCCTGTAACAATGTTCCAAGACTTCATCCTCCTTTGTAGGCAAAGGATTGTGATCACTAGCAGCACAGAACTACTGAATCTATTTTTAATTAGTTCAAATAACTGCAGTGATTAATGAATGGAATTAATTTTACTCAATGCAAAAATCTGAGAGTTCAAATCTGGTTCAAGTTCAATCCTCGACAATGAGGACAGATAAAGATGTTTCCRGGGAACAAGTCATGCCATTATTCCACAGACAGAACATAAAAAGATGTGTCACTCATCCCTTCCTTTGATAAGTAAACTAATRGTCCAATTTCTTCCCTATACCTATTTTTCAGACAGCTTACAAGTAGAAATTAATCCATCCCAAAATTTATTGCATTATCTTAAAGGATTGATTCAATAAATTCATCTGAAGAGCAATCTCATGAGCTAATTCCCAGAACACAGAGTAAGATAAAACCCATCCTAGAACAGCAAAAATCTCAGTAAGAGCTAATTACCAGCTCAATAACTTAATAGTAACTTTTTGCAACCTGCACCAGGCTCTCTGGGTAAAATGGCTACAGGCTATACAGGTTAGAGTAATTCACCCAGGGCTCTGGGTCTAGCAGCAGAACTATTTATCATATTCAGCATATGTCCCAAAGCTCTTTTACTGGCCTGTTCTGAAATATTTTACTTTTCCATTGCTTTAGTTATTGTCTAGTTTATTTGACATATTTGCCATAAATACACAATAAAAACTTTCTTATCATTAGTTGCTTTGTTGTTGTTGTAAAATGGGAATAAATTAGTATTCCACATATCTTTGTGGGGACATATATATTGCTTTGGAAGGGGATCCTTACTAGAGATGACAAGACTGAAGAAACACAGTGGCTCAACTAAAATCTAAGCACTCACTGGCACACACTCAAGTGCAAAGCTTTTCATATATTTATAGATGATTAGTATGAATGGTGCCCATTTCACAAGTACGTGCTGTCTTTCAAGGTAAGGTGACTCCTGTGAATCAGCAGTTTTTACAGAAAGGTGAGGCATCCTCATTAGGCTATATTTATTTTGGTCAGTGCAGTATGTCTTGACCAAAGCTATACTTGCTTTTTCTGTATGCAACATACAGATTTCTCACAAGATTTAAGAAACAAGTGATCACACAGATGAATTTTATTCTGAGGACAGAAATATCTTAAATATGCCTTTGAGSCAGTCTACATTGCTTTCTGATGTGTGAAGGTATAGAATCACAGAATAYGCTGAGTTGGAAGTGAGCCATCAGGATTATCAAGTCCAATTCCTGGCCCTGCACAAGACAGTCCCAAGAGTCACACCATGGGCCTGAGTGTTGTCCAAACACTTCTTGAACTCTGTCAGGCTTGGTGCTGTGACCACTGTCCTGGGGAACATGTTCCAGTGCCCAAACACCCTCTGGGGGAAGAACCTTTTCCTGATGTCCAACCTAAACTCCCTCAACTCATCATGCCATTTTCTTGAGTCCTGTCACTGGTCACAAGAGTGAATAGATCAGTTCCTGCCCCTCTGCTTCCCCTCATAATGATGTTGAAGACCACAATGAGGTCTCCCCTCAGTCTCCTCCAGGCTGAACAGACCAAGTGACCTCCACGCTCCTTGTATGGCTTCTCCTCAAGGCCCTTCACCATCCTCATGACCTCCTTTGGACACCCTGTAAGAGCTTTATATCCTTCTTATATTGTGGCACCCAAAGCTGCCCCCAGCACTCACAATGAGGCCGCCCCAGGTCAGAGCAGAGCGGGACAATCCCCTCCCTTGCCTGGCTGATGATGCTGTGCCTGATGCCCCCCAGGACAGGACTGTCCCTCCTGGCTGCCCCGGCRCTGCTGACTCCTCTCAACTTGCCATCTGTCAGCATCCCAGATCCCTTTCCACAGTCCCACTCTCCAGGCTCTCATTCCCCAGTTTATACACACAAACAGGGTTTCTCCATCTCAGGGGCAGAGACCGGACCTTGCCCTTGCTRAATTTCATAAGGTTGGTGAGGCCCAGTCCTCTAACTTGATGTGATTATTCTGCAGGGCCTCTCTGCCCTTGAGGAAGACGACAGCTCCTCTTAAATTTGTGTTGGTGACAAACAAAAAATTTGAGTTCTGTGTCCAAGGTACTCAGGAAGATGTTGAAGAGAACTGGGCTGAGGATGGAGTCCTGCAGAACCCCACTGCTGACAGTTGCCATCCTGCTGYCACCCCATGCACTACAACTCTGTGCCCGACCTTTGAGCCAATTGCTCACCCATCAAGAAAGGTGGTTATCCAGCTGTGTGCTAAATTTTTAGTTCCAGAAGGACACTGTGTGAGAGTATCAAAAGTTTTGCTGAAGTATAAAAAGATTACACCTACGTACTTTCCTAACCCAAGCAGGTGGGTTATCCTGTAACAGAAGTAAATCAGGTTTGACAAGCAGGACTTCTCTCTCATGAAGCTCTGCTGACTGTGCCAGTGACTGCATTGTCCTCCAGGTGTTTTTCAACAATTCCCAGAATAATCTTTTCCATGATTTTAGCATGAAAGTGAGACTGACAAGCACTGAAGTAAGGCTGATGAACCTGTAGCTTCCAGGGTTCTCCTTCTTGCCCTTCTTGAAAATCAGGACAACGTTAGCCGAGTCTAACTGGGGCTGTTGTGCCCCATTAATTAACTGAGCAATGGATGATTTTTTATTGTATACAAAGATGAAGGAGGGAGGAAGTGATGGAAAGAAGAACAAAACCAAAACAAAAGAGGACAATAAAAAAGAGAAGGAAAGGGAGGAGTAGCATACTCCTGTTACATTGAATAAGGAGGATTTATTCAATGCCAAAACATTCCTGGCTAAGGCATTAACCATGGAAATATGAAGATTTCAGTATGAACTTTATACTAGCCTTAACTCAGGAAGTGCTGTTCCAACAGTCATAAAAAACAACTGAACAGTATGTGAGATGTAAATTCTGCTGTGTGCAGAGTGCCTTTCAGCCCCACTGCCTTTCAGTAATCCCACCGTGAACTATGAAGGCAGTGCTAAGTAAATTCCAGCCCAAAAGTTCTGAAATCATAATGAAATGGTAACAAATGGAYGTACTACATGCTGCTGGCAGACATGACTAAGGGCTTATGGGATAATCATGCCCTTCTAAGGGCCAGCTGTAGGCTTAGGGTATCTCAAATGCCACCGCATACCATATGTGTTTTGGAACTGTACTAAGTGCTTAATGCCACTGTTAAACAACAAGCACATATAAAATCTTTAATAACTAGAGCTATAAAAATGAGAATGAGGCTACAATTTGTTTCTTTGAATTTCAGCACCTCAGGAGTTTAAGTATAAATTTTCATTGTATGTGACAATAAATCTCATTTTAACACCTTTTTTTCAGTGTTCCAATGAAACTGTTTGTTTTCCAGCTGGTCCAGCACATAATACTACATCCTAGATGACTTTGAACAGTAAACAATGTTTTTGCATGTCCTTTTAATCTRTCTGATGGGAATTAGACACACCATATCCCCAGCTGAGGCCTCTTTACTGTTTGTATTTCCCTTCAATTACAGAGCAAAAAAAAAGAAAATTTCAAATTAGACAATGGCTACCACTAGAAAGAAAAAAATAAGTTGCCTGTTCATTTGTTTTCCTTTTTATTTTAATAACCTACAAGCTAAAGGAAATGAGGTGCGCACCTCTGAAAAAGTAATTACAATATTGAACAACAGTTGAAGACTGCTTATCCACTCCTATGCTTTAAAAAGGTATTGAAAAATAACTGGGAAGCTATAAACCATTTAGTGTGATCTCAAAGCTGAATATCTAATGGAGTGTTTAATTCAAGACTCAAAATGTGAGCACAATTTGTTCTTGTCATTACAGTATTTTTGGAATTTCATCTTCTTAAACAAACCTCATGGAGTTTTTAGAGACTTGCTAAAAGTGATGATAGTTAGGATAAAAGACACAGAGATTTCTTCAGAGCTTTTGAAATGCATTTTGATTAAAAGACATACATAGGTGGAGCTTGCAAGATGACTGAACTAAAAATAGGATCATTGATAAATTTTGAATGTCAGATATAGAAATGAATAAATTTATTAAAGTAGGATCCTTAAGACACTAATTCTTTATTTGGCCCTGCTTAATTCCTTCATAAGATATTGGGATGAGAATATCAAATATATCCCAGAGAAGTTTGCAGGAATTACATTATATGGTGATAATGTATGTATGATATGTATATGATATGATATATGATATGTATGTGATTGGTATGATAYGATTATATGATATGATATKWKATTTGATCTTATGATATGATACAGTAATAGTGGTTCAAATTTCTTGATGAAAATAACACTAATCTGTTTATATATCACCAAGAGACAAGGAAACAAAGGTGACAGACTAAAACCCCTGATATTCAGGTACAGACAATTGTTTAAAAATAAGTTCTCAGATTAATTTTTGTGGCCAAAATGCTGATATATTCATAATAAGAAGAATAGCACATAGCAGAAGAAAACTGGGGTTTTCATTTGCACATTACACCGATGAAGATTATTGTGTCTCCTCCTGGGATGGATCCATATGTGCAGAAGAGTGTTGAAATGAAAAATTTTAAAAATAAAAAAAAAAAAAAAAAAAAAAAAAAAAAAAAAAAAAAAAAAACAAAAACCAAAACAAACAAACAAACAAAAAAAAACCCTATAAGAGTTCATTTGATCAAGGAGTTATGTGAAATGTTTCTGAATCCCTATAGAAATCTGCCTATACATGGGGGGGAAAAAAATCAGATCATGGAATGCTTTTCAATTTTGCTGATCAAAGTGTAACAAGATCTCATAGTTGGAAGTTGATGTTAGACAAAATCAGTCTTGAAATTAGAAGCAAGTTTCTGGCTGTAAGAGCAATTGAAGAATTTCCAGGGAAAGTGGTAGACTAACCATTTCTTAGTGTGTTTTGGATGAGACCAGGTTTTTTTACCCTGAATATTACAGTTTCATGCAATTTCTGGGAAAAACTCCAAGACTGTAGGAGTATTTGCATCCGTTTTGCATCGCTGGGATTATCCTTTTAAAGCATAAAGTTGTGAATTTACATGTTGTTTATTCATTTGCTTCTTTGCTGAACTGTGAGAAAATAGTATTGCCCTGTGGCTTCAAATGCTCACCCAAAGGGATTAGGAAGAACAGTATCCCTGCAGGCACAACTGATCATTTTTTTCCATCTTTCTCTGAAACACCCCTCAGTAGTATAGGACTGACTGAATGCAAGAATAAGGAAGACTCTTTTCCCAAAAAAGGAGCGGTGGGAGGGTGGTAAAGGGGAAGAGAGGGAAGGAGGAAAAGGTGACTCCCTTTCAAACCTGGGCGTAAACTTGACAATTTCATCTCTTTGTGTCCTGTGCATACATGCTGGTGACAGCCCCCTGCCTTTGTAGAGGCATTTTGATCCCTGTTCTCCCCTCTCTCCTGAGAGGTGGTTCAGTGCTGCACYGCAACCCGAGTCTGTGTAGGTAACATAGACACATTCATATGGCTGCACTGTACCAGAGATCTGAGCAGATGATATAATGAGCCTTTTGGCATTAATTAATTTTATTTTGATCCATTTTCATCTCATAATTTGTCAGTTTACCAGTACCCCCAGAACACAGTCATGGTARTCATCTTATCTGTGCCAGACCTTGAACCTATAATGACTCATCATTGGTTTGTCCTGGTGCAATTTTTCATTAACACTGAAACTGTGTCAAGAGCTGACCTTTGTGTCATTTTCAAAGAAATTAACTCACTGTTTTGCCCAAAAGTCTGGGCATAGTGTTGGTGAAATTCACTTATCAGTGAAACCCAGGAAAAAACAGTGAGGAGCAGATCAGCAAGAGAGAAACCAAGTGTGATTCATTGTATGCAATTTCTGCTTTGAACATTCTGCTCCTCAAGGCCTTATCAAAAGTAAAATCTTATAATTTTATGACTTCACAGTCATTCTAATTTATGACAAGAGTGGGTTTTTTTTAGAAATACATACTTTGTTTGAAGTCATCTTTTTCACTTTTCAGCTGGAGAAATATTCATTATGATCAGAATTTAGTTTAAAAATGTATTAAAACATAGCAAACAGACTTCAGAAAAGCCGTGGAAAATATAGTAAAGGCATTTACACAAATTATTGTCTGTAAATACATTTTTAAAGTATAAAAATAGACAGTGGAGTGCAAATTACATTAGGAATACCTTGTAATTTTTGTCTGCCCATGAAGGACATAACAGTCAAAAACTATATCAGAAACTATCMAACTATTCAGATCACTGCAAAGAAATTACTATGAGCCAATATGCCATAAGCATCTATATCTATATCTGTGTCTCTTAGCAAAGAAAAAGGAATGCCTAGACAGGGAGTTTCATTTTCTGCCACTTCAGCCCTTTGTGCTCCTTTGTAGCTTCTTAATTTCATGTTTTCAGACAGAGCCAGCACCATCCCTCACAGTATCTTATCAGTGGATTTTTTCAAGTTTATTTTCCATCTTTGAGATAAGGCTGAAGGGAGCTAGCTAACCCTTGAAATGGAAAAACAAAAAGCTCTATGAGAGAGAGAAGTAATTTAGAAACAAATACAATAGACTGAAACTAAGATGGTGTAGCAATAAAAAGACATTGTGGGTAAATTTTTTCACAAGTGATCATTAGCATGCACCAAAACATCCACCTGAGGTACTGTACTACACAATATCTTCAGAAATGAGAGATTTTTTAGGATTAATATAACATAAGGTGACAAGGTTTGCAAAACCTAATTAAAGCAGAAAAAGTAGAATCTTCCTTCCTTCCTTCCTTCCTTCCTTCCTTCCTTCCTTCCTTCCTTCCTTCCTTCCTTCCTTCCTTCCTTCCTTCCTTCCTTCCTTCCTTCCTGCCTGCCTTCCTGCCTGCCTTCCTGCCTTCCATATCTAATTCTATTAGAGCATAAGTTTTGGAAAAAAACTTAAGGTGATTATTGGACAATTAAGACTTTTTTCAAGATGTCTTTTCTCCTTTCTGTCATTCACACTCATTTGTCTGCTGTGTAAAGTTCATACAGAGTGCTCCTTTGGCATGGGAACTATCTGATGTTCTTGTGGGACTTCTCTACTTCTTCTTCTGTTTCTCATTCATCTAATAATTTCTGTACAAGTTTTGGGTTTCATATCAGGCTTTAAAGAAGAAATGCATGCACTAGGAAAAGCAAAATTCTGATTCCTAAGATTAATAACTCAGACCCTCATTCTGATTTAATAGAAAAAACATTTTCTGCTGGATCAAAAGCAATGAGCTAGAAAGACACYATTAGACTAAAGATTATTCTATTTGCTCATATGGAATCAAAGCTCATCATTAATGGATGAGAGGACTCCCTATTTGTAGAACCATCCAACTGTTAGCAATTCAGAAAAAAAMCTAAGGCTTCCCATGTGTCAATTGATAGAATCATAAAATGTTTTGGGTTAGAAGGGACCTTGAAGATTACCTAGTTCCAATGCCCCTGCCATGGGCTGGGACACTTTTTACTAGACCAGATTGCTCAGCCACATCCAGCCTGGTCTTAGCCCTTTCAGGGATGGGGCATCCACAATTTCCCTGGGCAACCTGTTCCAGTGCCTCAACACCCTCACTGTATAGAATTTCTCCCTGGTATCTAACCTTCTCTTTTTGAGTTTGAAGCCATTCCCCCTTGTCCTGTCACTACATCCCCATGTAAAAAGAGTCTCTTCATTTTTCTTGCAGGGTCCCTTCAGGTACTGGAAGATTGTAATCTGGTCATCCTGAAGCCTTCTATTTTCCACCCTCACCACTTCAAAAAGGAATTTAATTGTTAGAGGTTATATTTCTAAGTAATTTTTATTTCTGTTAAATGCTTTTTCCCCTGAAATACTAAACACTCATAGAATGGAAAAAATCCATCTGCAATCTGACTGGATGCTCTTGAGCGTGTTCAAGACAGCAGACTACACTGATGGGCTCAATGACAGACACATTTGATGGTAAAATTCCCTTTTACTCAAATGGAATGAACTTTCTAACCAATAATGTTTTCTTCAAAGTATATCATACACAATGTCTTTTTCAGTTAAGGTAATTTACATATCTCCAGGCCAAAATCTGTGGTTTTGTCCATGTCATTGCTACCAGAGCAAGATCTTGAAGAGAGTCACTGGCTAAGTTTTCACGGGCTAGTCTGGCCATATGTTGTCACTGAACACTGTTAACTGCAGGTTTGAAGAATTTTTCTAGGGACTTATTTTCAAAGTAAAATGGCAATTTTAAGATTTGTCTCTCTCTTCTTGAGACTAATAACTGATGATGAAATTATACATGCTCCAAATATTCATCCTTTTCTTCTCCAAATAAAAACACCAAATGAAACATAAACATTTGTAACTGTTTAAATAACTACCAAACAACAAATTCTGCTYTGCCCTGACACAATAAAAACTATGACATGATACAGTTTAGCAACCACTAATCCCCACAAAAACATGTTATAAAAATGATCTCTGCTATCATAATAAATGAAACAGAATTATTTTAAATTAAAATAATTGCTATCAACTTTGTTTTACCACTTCTTTCAGTGAATTGAAGCTTTGGTCTTTTTTAAAAAATTTTGAGGGGAGGAGGGAAAATCCATTTCAGAATGTTAAATGCAAATTTTTCAGCACCTGTCAAGACTTTACTTCAGTATTACTTTGAGCTCACATTGTGCAGCTAACATGAAAGAATCTATGACTGCATTTCATTACCAGACTGAAAGACTTTATTAGATTATTTGCATTCTTCTCAATTCATTTTATTTGAATATACCCAGACCTTTTTAATTGTCTCCTGCTTCCAGATATCATAAGACAAAGTAAGCAATTATCATCTGACCCTATTTCCTCAAATCACACTAAATGTTAAGCTGTCAATCTTGTTTTGAAATTCTGCAGGGTCTCCCAGGGAAAAGCTCTTGAGCTCTCTATCAATTTTCCTCTAAGCACAAGTTTGCACACAACAATTTGCACTGTGTAGAGCTTTGCCAGCTTAACACTGCCAACAAACATCAGTCCTTTGGGTTGGCAGAGATGTTAGTTATTGGCTCACAGCACAAATGTACCCCAAGACCTGAAAGAAAATCAGTTACTGGATTATTTCTAAAAGAGGTCCTTACAAAAAATGTCCAGGGAAAAAAAAGATGGAATTCATTTTCAGCCAAAATTTGAGTAGCCCTTACATGTCTCTGGGAAGCGGTTGCCAAGCATCAAGCATTTTGTACAAGTATAGCCTGCACTTCCTTGCTCAGATGAATCTGATAGTGCACAGGAAAAAGAAAAAATTCAGAGGTCATTGAGCTGAAAAACAATAATCTCACATGTCTCATGCAGTATCTCAAGAATATGAATTTGTATCACAACCATTTGAAAGCAGAAAGAATATGATTGTATGACAAAGCTTATAGAATTCTTCTGGACCAATGACTTTGGGGGCAGCACACAGATTATTTCTAGTCATGTGAAAATTATACCTTTTAAAAATATAGAATTTAATCCAATTGAATTAATGTAAACTTTACTGTAAGGTTTATAACTGAAGAGTGTAATATCAAATCCCATACTTAAGATGAAGGATTTATAATGTTTCCAATTAATGTCTAATGCAAATGAATAATAGAAATATGTAATCACTCCTGGMAACAGAACTCTCAATACTGATGCCCCTAAAAAAAACTCCATAAAAAAACATAATAACCCTTCCTCTATCAAAATATTTGACACTTTAAAAAAAAAGTCATAATGGATTTTTTTTTGGTCAAAGGTGTATCTTTAACATTATTTAAATTATTTCTCACCAGGGCATTTAAAAAAAAATCACTTGAGTAAGTAAATTATTAGATTTCATTTAGTGAACTGATGATGATAAAGAATCTGTCATTCTAACATTCCCAGTGCTTCTGATTCTTCATTTGCAAATACACATAGCCCACTACTGTGCACATGAGTTAAGTACCTAAGAATGGGAAGATGAGGTTGCTCATGGGTTAGAGACTCTAGTCTCTTGGAATTACAGGAATTCTCAAGGTGTTTTTCAGTACAATATCAGAGAAGAGGGAATGATATTAAGAAGATTATTTTATGTAACAATTTCAATTAYAATAATAATGAGTCTTTCCTGTATTCATTAGGTAATTTGAACTATCAATTCATTAAAATATTTTCTGAATTAACACTAAATTGTAAGCATAGATAATGTAATAATCTTTGGCTATAAGAACATTTTGACTGCAGCTCTGGGAGATCTCCTTTATATTTTGAAAGTTATTCTACAGCTTTCCTACAGATTTCTTACAGCTTTTTTACTCTCATGACTGAAAGCCTTCCTGTTCTAAGTGTTATCATTATTAGTTTATTTCCAGTTATTCTGTTGCCAGCGTTACTCTATCGCTTTTATGGTTTTGCTTCCTTTACTTTTGCTGTCTTAAATTGTCTTCCTTTTAAAAYCTATTCTGAATTTTGCAGGATCGCAGGCATGTGATATAAATCTGTATAAGGTCTGGTAAAAAAGAAAAGTGAGAAGATTCACCAATGTATATCATCTTTTGCAGAGCCATCCTCAAATTAATTTTTTTGTGTTTTTTTTCTTTTTTTTTTAAAACAAATTCAGTACTGGGTATAAATTTAAGTAAAACAGCACCTGCTGGTGGATATAAGGCATGAACAAAAACTTCAGAACAAAGGCGAATTATTATTCTTTTCCATTGTTCCTTCACATGTTACATAATGCCAATTTTAAGTAATCAAGAGTTTCCTGATTATTGTCAGAGATATTTAAATTGTGTGCCTCATGCACAACTAAGATAAACGCCAGTGATCTAGCAAAGCCTTGGAGCTGGAAAAAATAACCTAAAAATCTCCACAGAAGTTTAGGGAATGATTCTGTGTATGCTGTGCTGAGAAATAATAATCTCACACATCAGTGATTATCTCACATGCATGATTAAAGTYACAAGAGAAGAGATGAAGAAAAAAGGCTATTGTAGGATAATATCAAGATACCATATTTTGAAGTAAAGTTAGGTTTCTTAATAAAGCACTGGTTATTTGCACTTTGTTGGGGATTWAAAAAATTGAAATGCATGCAAAAACTTTTAAAATACTATAAAGAATAGAGAATTGTTAGCAGAATAGTAGAACTGCTAGCACAGATACATGAGAAGAACAGACCCAGACTGAAAACAGAAATATTTAGATTTCATCACTTTATTAACTTCACAGCTTCTCCAAGCAGAGTGGAAGTTAACACAAACAGCATCTGTTTAAAACATAATGAAGGGACATGACTCCACAAACACTTTCAGATATGTTGTCTCTTTTTGTAAAATCAGAAAATTATTCTTCTCATGATCCTTCAGCTGACAAAATGCAGTGTTAAGAAAACTGGGGCATTGTAGGGCAGAGAGGTCAATAACAGACAAATCAATCCATAAGAAGAGTTTACTCTGACTTCACTGACTTCCAGGGATTCTTTTTCTCACACTGAGACTGAAAGGATGGGAGAAGCTTGTTGGTTGTCATTGATCTTTCCCCATCTGACTGCAAAATTCTTCTGGTCCAGCTTCATCACTTTTGGCACTCTTGTAAGGCTTKTGGGAGTTGTCCAAAATGGCTTTAGTCAGCTTGGTGGACTGGGATAAATAGGTGTGTACTGTGTGTGAGTTCAGGTCCTATTTACTGATACAGAAAGGTTCCTCTGTGGAACAAAGCATCATCCTGTGAGATCAGGCGTGGCTGCTCCTCACTGGTTAGAGCGGAGCAGGAGGGGGCACATCAGCATGCATAACACACCGTGTCAGGAAACAAGCAGAGCACCCTGATAAGAGTCGAACCTTATCTGTGAGATTAACTGTTCTGAGAGGCAACTACAGCAACAAAAATATGAGATAGARCCATTCAAAATTTTTTCCGCTTTAGGCATTTGTTATCAATAGTCTCAATGTTTCTCTGCTCACTGTTGTCTGTCTCCTGTTCCTCAAATTTTTCAGTGACATTCCCAAAGGAAATATCCAACAATTCAATTTTAGTTGTCTAGAGAGTAATATTAGGAAAAAATGACTTTTCTTTATGAATATTTTCATCATGCTGACCTAGAATTTGATCCATCAGTTCCCACACCTCTAACAGTCTATCAGTCTAAACTTCCCTGAAAATGACTACAAAGCTAGGTGAATAAATATAAACAAATGCCTACAGTATTCAGAAGTGGAAACTGATCAAACTAAACCAAAATAGTGTCTTGTTACATGGACCAAAGCATTATTGTGCAGCCATATAAAAGAAAAGTATCACAATTGTTTTCAAAAAATGTCTGAAAAGCTTCTGATTCATTAATATATTGCATAAAAAATCCTAAATTTTTTGCACAATAGAATGACAGGAAAAAATATTGGTTTAAAGAAAAAAAAAGGGGGATGAGGAAGTGGCAGCATCTTGATGACTTACAGCTATAGAATAACTTTGCATTNAAAAAAAAAAAAAAAAAAAAAAAAAAAAAAAAAAAAAAAAAAAAAAAAAAAAAAAAAAAAAAAAAAAAAAAAAAAAGATAAAAAACCCAAGCAGAATGTTGCAAGTATTGCCTCAATCTAAAAAGCTGCTAGGAAGGAAAAAGGACAGCTGAGAATTATTAGAAGTGCAAAAAGAGTAATAAGAATATGTCTCCATGTCATATCATGACACCCCCAGGCATCTGAAAGGACAGAACTGTGCCTGACAATTTTCACTGCAGTATCACGGAACAGAGTGCTACTTACTTTGCCCACAGGATGAATTATTGCAGGAAGGTGTTACTCTCTGATTAGCTCAAGTAACTCCACACAGCCCTGTAACCTGCAGTGCCAGAACAGAAGCAAAGACTTATTTGAAATGGATACCTGAACTAGGCTGCAATTTCCTTCTGTAGTTTAATGTTCAATTGGAAAATCCTGATTATTATTTGTACCCCTCCCGACCACATACATGTCTGTCAGTATAAGATCTGGAATGTGTGGCTTCAGACAGATACTTTTCCCTATCCTGAAATATTGATTGATCAAAATGATCTGTGTTTATTGATAAGAGTTGTGTGCTCACTTGTCCATTTTTTGYGAAAAGGAAAGAAAGACTTTATTTAATTTCAAAAGCAATTTTGCAAAGACATAATTTAAAATCCAAGCTAAAACAGACTCAAAAGTTAATAAGCAGATCAAAATAGGCTCAAAAAGCAGCAAAATAAAGACACATTTATGAAATTAATCCTTAATGAGAAATAATAATAATTCTGAAAACAGGAAGCAAAGGGCTTGACTGAAGATGAATTTCATGCAGAAAAGTTGATACATTATTAAGACAAGAATTTGAAGCATTCAAAATACAAGAGGCAAAAAAACTACTGATAACATGATTTGCACTTAACAATAGTTTAAATATAAAACTCAGTGATCTCAATCCAAGAAAAATACAAAATCTTGTATTAAAACACTTAAGCCATAATATTTTAATTTAAAGTAGTTCTCTAAGCAACAATTTTTATTACGTTTAAAGATGGCTGTGTTAAGATTTCTGAAGGTCCTTTACATAATTTAATAACATATTTACATTCTGTGGTTTTGCAGCGTGTTCTATAGTCCGTGCATCGTAAGAGATCTGTGGGTTTCATCTTATGAAATTACTATGTTAATAAGGCACAAATCCTGTAAAGTAACTTTACATCCCACACAGTCTACCAGTAAATTCAATCTGGCACTTTGAGTCATAGGACTGGCAAGGCCTTAAATACAACACTGGAAGTAACAAAAACTCAAGGGCTGATCAGCCTAGAAACGTTAGTGCAAGTATATTGTCTGGACCCTACAGAWACATTTTAATTATGTCTTGTATATTATTTGTTTCAGCTTGAAAAGTCTTAAAAACTATACATTGAGTAAAAAGACAAAGGTTTCTAAAGACCAAATGAATGATTTTACTCTGTTGGAGATATCACTCGATGGAAGAATTTGAAGAGAAGTAGAATAATAACTTTAACAGCAACCAAATGCAAGTTTCATGGGATTCAAAATCCTGAGGATAATTAAGACTTTAAATTTTAGTAGTTTACTGAAAAATAATGGTGCCTGCCTGCCACTGTAGTAAAAATTTAATTTCTTCAAATATTTAAAAACAGTTTTGTGGCATTCTTGTTCATTTGCATACATCGTCAGGCAACATCTTCTCTACTAATCCACCTCCAGTGGCACAATGACACACTCATAATGCTGTTGCACCAGGTATCAGTTGATTCACTTGTTGCTCATGTGCAGAACACTGAAAGAAACCTCTCTTTTTTGAGAGAAAATTGCGTTTTATATTGTATATATGGTGGCTAAGTGCATGTTTAGTGGAATCATTATGTTTAAAAGTCTTTTTAGGACACTCATCTAAAAAATGTACTGATCCATTCACTCTGGAAAGTGCAGGAAATCCAACATTTAAAGCRGAAATTTATTACAATTTTGGCATAATATGCTGAAAAGTTTCTCTCTAGAAGGCATTGCTTTGCAGACCAATCAGCAATTCATCTTATTCCTTTTTCAGAGAAAAAGGTTATATTGAAAGTATGAGAAAATATACTCATGATTTTCTTTTTCACTAAACATGCAGCTTACAGTAATTGCAGGTTATTTTTACTGTCACTGTGCTTTGTGTTTCCCTTTAGCAACTGTTACATTTCAAAACCATTGTTGAAAGTATATAAAAGTGGTTCATCAGTCTTAATGTTTCTTTGCCTTGTAAGGCCATGGTGCTTTCTAAATGTATGATTATATATCCTCTAACCTTTGACTCTCTAGTGCATTTACTGAAGATGATGCCTGTCTGTACAGCAGTAATGTGCTATGCATCAGCAACAGCTCTGTGACTCATCTCCACTTGAAAGTGCATCATTTCACAAAAAAACCCTCAGTAATGCACTGTTTGGAAGGTGTAATGCAGAATCTATGACTCCACATCTCAGTAGGTCAGTGGGTGTAGCTAAATGACTGTAGTTATTCAGCATAGCCAAAAAGGGTTGCAACTGGTACCATCTTCTCCACTGGACAGCTGTGCTTTTTTTGAGAGATATTTGCCTTTTGATATGTCTTAGTGATTTCAAACCTTAGAGTCCATCATGAAGAATTGCAGCATAGCAGTAACAGGCTACTCTTCATTTCTAATGCTTCTTATTCCTTGCAGTTCCAGATCTTTTGCTTAACCTATTACTTTTTTTTTCCTTCATCCTATTCTTGGAAGTAGTTAAAAAGTTTTGGCTCAGTCATCAGAACAGGGAAAAAAGTCAGCCAGAGGGAGATATATGGCACGAAGAAAGTTGGGGCAAATTATTGAAAAATTGATGAAGTTATGTGCAAATTAAAACAGGGTGAAGTGCCAAAAAAAATTGAAACTACTTTTTTTCTCCTGTGTACAAAGTTATCCAAGGATTACATGTTGAATTTTTCCACGTGGCTATTAGGCTACATCTAACAGTGGGTGTTCCTAAAAATCCAGGATGAGTAAAGAGCACAGACTCTTTCTSAATGAGTACAAACCTCAGCCCTACAAAGACCTAAGGTTTTCACAGAAAACACAAAATGAAAAGACACCAATCAGAAGTTGGATAATACACAAAACAAAAGCTTCTAGATGCCTCTAGAAACTGATGAAGCTGTAGAGAAGGGTTACCATGAGCATAGGGAGAGGCATAAAGATATGCTATGATAACCCTGTGTTTATGGTAATCCTTCTCTACAGCTGTGTCCACCTGGCTTCACCTTTCTCTGGGCAAGGTATCGAACCATGGACACTGCAGGCAACCAAAACAATTTCAGTGGTACCTGGTAACAATGGCAATGCTATTTGTTTCAATTGCATTCAAACAGAAACATTTCTCTGCAATTCATTTAGTCCCTCTGATTCTATGGGCTGCTTCAGAGATAACATTCCAATTTATATTTATAACCTACTTGGGACATTTTKCTTTCCTAAGCTTCAAGCTGGTTGAGGTTACTAACAGCCACAGCTGCTCCTCACGTTCCTTATATCTGCTTCTGAATACATTTTCTTTCTGTGGTATGTAGGTTTAAAGGATATGATTTAGTGAATGACGACATTCAACTCTTAAGGCCTTTGTGCATAAGGAAGATATTTAAAGTATTTTACAGGCTACACATCTAAACCAGCCAATTCTTGTCATATCTGTCCTCAAGCAATGGCCCAACCTGGTGAATGTGTCCTGTCATGCGAACACATGGCCATTGGTCTAGACAGCTGAGGGAAGTGAATTCACATTCGAGTGATGTTAATTCACTCATCCAGGTGTTAAGTGTATGATACACAGCCAAAAAATCCAAACAGGTGTATTTCTTGAGGCTTTGTGCCTTTAGTTAAGGGACTAAGAAATTTAATCTTCTTTTGGCATTAACAAAGCATCCACATTCAGGCATGGTGATTTGGTCTTCTAGATGTGTTCATGAGCTAAAATATGATACATTAAATAGAATGAAAACAGATTCATTAATGATTATAATATCAGAGCACATTAATTAATTCTCTTTGAATWCAGTTGTTTTATGCCCGTAGGAATGTTGACAAAATGGAGAATAATATGAAATGTTTCTATTGAACTCAGTCCAACACCAAACCAACAGTAGTTGCAGATGATTTAGGATTTTTCTGTGATTAAATCTTTCTATGTACTGTCCTGACTGTGGCAGAAAAAYACATGGAATTTACAACCTAACTTACATACTGATAGTCTCCAACCATGATTATGGCTTTGGATTCAAGAATATCTGTTCTATGTGCTATGTAATCTGCACAAATTAAAAAATGTCATAGCACTTTCCCCATTAAGGGTCTCCTGTAATATCTCTATTAAGAAAGATGGAATTTTCTTTTTGTAAGTAAAAATATACAACTGCATACCTGTTTATCCCACTGAAAGGAAATCCACTTATTTCAAAATCATAAAATCAACACTGTTCATGCTACCACAATAGAAGTCATAAAACACAGTGCAGACAGGGTCTTAAAATTCACACTGATAAATAGTTATCCAGATGTTTTTATCTGCTGTAATTCTCTAATCTAAGAAGTCACTTAAATATCGTCATGATGTTTCAGACCATGGTTCTGTTATGGTAATCTTATTCCCAGCAGTTAATATGTCCATGAAAGGAAATATTGAATTTCTGTGCAATCTCACWAAAACCATCAAAAATGTGGGCAGAAGAAATAAATATTGATAGGAATTAGTCTAGAAGGCTGTGCTGGGCATGTATTTCAGAGTCTTTCCTCAATTACTGCCCTTTATTTATTGCTGCTAGTCTGTTTTGTAACCATGATGATTATAAATCATATCTAGAAATGACAAGATATAATACCTCCTGATATTTGATAAACACCTGTGCTAAAAAAACACTTAAATCTTAATACAGGTCTTGTTGTAAAGCAAGGAGATTTGGGATTTGCCTCAGACGAGGATCACAAGCTGTTTGAATCACTTGCATTTCACCTGAACATGCAGCTCCAGAATGACTCTAAATCTCAGAACAATAAGGAAATCTGAATTCTTCTTCCTTGGACATTAGGGATTGGGTCAAACATTTTTTGAAGAAGGGAAATACACATGAATAGTCTACTTTCTATGTACATTTAGATAGAGCAGTAAAGGCTAAAAAANCCAACAACAAAACAAACAAAAAAAACCCACCCAAAATGAAAAACCAACAAACAAAAAATCCAGTGCAGTAAAAATCTACGGGGAAAAAAATAAAATATCTATTTATGACCCTAGACCTGTAGCTCTGAGTTTTAAAAACCTTTCTAAATAGTCTTTCCTTAAAGGAGCAGACAATTATTATGGTCATTTTAATGAAAAACAAAGACAAACATAGGTATGACCATATTATGTGTGTGCCACTGTGAGGTWGCTATATTAGCTGGGGGAACAATGTCTAAAATTGTTTCATTTACTACTAATAAAGTATGAGATTTGAACAGTGCATAATTTTTTTTTTTCAATTTCTGAAAAGTATTATTCTGCTGAAGTCTCRATATTGAGTGAATTTAACTAAGAGTTTGAGAAATTTCTTGAATTCTCATGAATGTAGTCCATAATAATTTAGAAAACTATTAGTACATAGTGCTACACTCTAAGTTGTATGGGTCCCCTGAGAGTTTATGTGAATCTTGGTCAGTAACATTACCAGGTTGCTTTTTAACTTTGTCCAAGATGTGAGATATATATTATCACAGCAATTTTGTGAGACACAGAAAAAAAAAAAAAATCCCACCCTGTCTGTTAAACTTCATCCATCTATTCCTCTTCAGTGAAAAATTGAGTTTGTAGGTGATCTCGCTCAGATTTCTTTATATTTGTTTTACCTTCAGGCATAATTATCTAAACTGCATTGTAGGATATAGTTTGGACCACATTGAGCTATGACCATTTTCTACTGTGAAAATGTCAGTGACAGCATTTTCCAAAGTCCTASAGGCTAAAAGTCACATTTCTGACTCAAAAAGGTGCTCCTAGCCATCCCTAATCTGTGGCTACTGGTAATATCTGCTGATGACAGGGGCTTGCCAGAGGGTAGTGTTAGCGAAAGTCTGATGACAATTCTTGGATGAAATACTCCCTTTCAGAAAAAAAAAAATAAAATAAATAAAAAAAAGCAAAGGAGGCAAATTAAAAGAATTTAGAAGTTGTGTTGAGGAGGGATGGATTGATATTTTGGGGTGGGTGTGTTCTGATTTTGGCGATTGTGCATTTTTCCTGGTCTTGATGGAGAAAATGTCTGCCAGTGGTTCCAGTTCTTTGAAAGAGCAGRATCTAGTGGAATTCTACTATGTGATATAACAAGGACTGATTTCATGTTTAAAGATCTAGGGAAAGTCTCAAAAGATGAGGAATCATTTCGTGACTGTTCCACAGATTCATCTTCATATTTCATTGTTAAACAAAATGACACATACTACTTCCCTGGGATAAAGCAGCACTGAGAGTTTTTGGTATAAACACTGTTTACTTTTGAATGCCACTTCTTTTCTGAGCATGTAGTTGTGGTTTTTTTGTTTTCAGATTTGTATTTCATTGTATCTTACCTAGGATTTTACGTTTCAGTATTCTTTCCTGCCTCTAACATTTGGCTTGATGTTTCATTGAAATTTCTTTGTATATGCCAAATTATTTTTGTGATATGAGTCATGTAATATCAGCTTTGTGGAAGATAAGGGTCTGTTTGCTAGATCCAAGTGACCGCCTCAAAACTAAGAATAACTGTAGGCCATCAGGGTCAGAAAACAAAGTTTCTAAAATATTTATAATGTGGCATGTTCATTCTGCCCTAGATAAAAGAAATGCACAGACTAAAGAGGAACGTGGTCTTCACTACTGGTCAAGTCAAGGATGAACTGAAAATGAACTTCAGAGTGCAAGTGTAACATAGGGGTTTGACTTTGGAAAGTTCTTTCAAGAAAATAATCAAGGAAACTAAAGCTTTAGAGTCAAGTTTAGAATGAGAGCTTTTACTCATTCCAAGATTTGCAAAAATTTAGACCTTTATCTAAATAATTTTGTAAAGCAGAAGCAAAATCAGGTTTTTCATATTCCTCTGTGTAAACACTTCATTACATATTTGAAGTTTTTTTCAGCAGTATGAGCTCTGGCTTTAGAGGTAGTTTAATTATCATTGGGGGCAAATAGCAGCGGGCTAGAGTTTCAGTTCTAAGCACCACATGTTAATAAGTTTGCCACCATAACCAAAAGAATCAGAAGACTGGTGAGTCAGAAAGCTCAAGAGCAGAATATCTGGACAAAAATTGCTTTTCAAAAAATTCCTGTTTTTTAAAAAAACAGATACTATTAAAATCTTTGAAAGCTTTTTATAGAAAAGGCCATACAAGTACTGACTGCTATGCTTTTTGTCATGCTTTAGATACATCCTTGTATCTYAACATGCAATTAGTGAGAGGTGTCTCTGCACAAGTTAAGGTACAGAATGGACCATAAGTTGAAGTCAATAATACAGATTTTGTTTAACAATGAACATGAGGTAGAGAGATAGATCAAGCAGTCACTACCTTTGGATCCAGTGGCATTCCTTGAGTGGGCTGTTCAAAACTTTTCACTATTTATGTGTCTTAGCAAACACAGGAATTGTCTACATAGCTCTCTTACTCTGTTGGTTGAATGATTCCTTCACTTTTAATGCTAATTAGTRTATGTGTTCCATCTTTCCCCTGGYAGGCAGGTGTTCAGCCATCTGTGGAAGAGCAGGGCTCCATCACATGTCATGACTTGGGAAGACAAGCACTGTCACTCCAATTGTCCCCCACTTCCTTCTCCTTCCCCAGCTTTATATACTGAGCATGATACATTATGGAATATCCCTTTGGTCAGTTGGGGTCAGCTGTCCCAGCTCTGTCCTCTCTCAGCTGCTTATTCATCCCCAGCCCCCTTGCTGGTGGGGTTGAGTGAGGAGCAAAAAAATCTTTGACTCTGTGCAAGTGTTGCTCAGCAGTAAAAGAAACTTCCCTGTTTTACCTACACTGCTTCCAGATCAAAACATAACCCCATTGCAACTACTATGAAGAAATTAACTCAGTACCAGAGAAAAAAGCAGCACAAGGACTTTTATTGCTGGGCAAAAAAGAGCAATTCCTTAAATATTGCTAAAGTCACTCCTGTGTGTTGAATTTATTAACAATTAAAAGTTATTTCTTCACTTCAGGTTTGTTATGCTGTTATTGCTCCTACAACTGCTCTCAGTGCCTCTGTCCTTACATCTTCCTTTTTCTATAAAATAGGAGCAACATTGTCATTGTAATTTATATGACAATGCTTAGAAAGTACATGACTTTGCAATCTCTCCTCTCTCTCCCCCTTGTGAAGTCTTTCCCTGCTGTCTGTTTTAATTACTTTGTTGCCTCTAGAGCTTATTGCTCCATAACATGTATGTGATCTCCAAGGATTAAAGAATAAAGAAAGTGCTCCTGAACTGAGAGTTCACAGCTGGAAGAGCAAGCCATTATCCCAGATTTAACTATTCAAAGAGTATATTTCAAGGACACAGCCAAGAGTCCACAGAAGGACAGTAAGAATTATTTTGTCTGCATAGAAGTAGGCATACCTGAATGATAGTAGGTAAAATATCTTTCTTTTAGTTACTGTCTGATAGTCCAGTGACAGCTGCATCTGCATTACATACTTCCCTCTGCTTCCCTGTAAATCACAACTTTAATTAGGATAAAGCACATTCAGTCCATCTACAAAATAAATCAAAAAACAGGAAAATGGATAGTTCTCTCATAGGGTAGGATTTTAAAGCTCTACAGATTACCAGAGATTCTTTTAGACCCCCATGGATCAACCATTCTTAAAAAGGTTGCTTGGCAGGCAGATCTGAGCACACCTATGGCAAACATAGGGCAGTGACTGTCTGTAGCATGAGCACTCAGCAAATCAGTTTCTGAATCAATTGCTGTTAAAGCTGTTGCTGTTTTTGAAACCACCTCATAAGCCGATCCTTAGACCTGATTATTTCTCAGCTGTTGTTGTTGGGCTATGGAATGAGGCAGCACCTCTTCTCCTATCTATTTCAATGCATCTTACAGTCCTGTCTTTGTGGAGCGTCGCGACTTCATTCCTAATTTGTGCAAAATTTTCATTGGGATGACAGCACTCTGGAGACATAGCCAATGTCTATAGCTGAAACAAATCATTGATACTGAGGTGGTTGACAGAAGTGAAATTGCAACACCAGATTACTATCTGAGCATCAAGGTCAGAAACCAGAAAAATCTGTGAGTATGAGGGTGTATCCTTTCAGGTTTTAGTGAATTTGAAGTTATAGAGACCTACAACAAAGCAGGGARTTATATCCATATAAGGAGTACGGAAACATGGCTACAAAGTATTAATACACTGCATAACAATGGTTTCCCAATCAACACTGAGGTGACTAAAAAATTAGGACAGTATTTTAAATGTGCATTGTGTATTTAATTATGCTCCATTATAAAGTGCAATATTTCAGAAGGAATATGAAAGAAAAAAAAAGAATGCTGTCACAAAATAAGAAGTTTCAGGGTAAGATATAAAGAAAWTCCAGTAATTACTTTTAAAGCTGGAGGCACTATTAAAATTACTTTATTTTACTGCAAGTGTGTGACAGAAACATAATTTTCTTGTCCCATAGATGATGATGAAGTAGCACAGTAGTTTCTTAATGGGTCACTTTTATAAAGTGTTTGAAAAGCTCCCCATGGAAATTTACTGATTTATTTCTACAAAGGTATTTCTCTATCTTTTCTTGGGATGATGCTCTGAATTAATTTACCCTTCAGCAGTCATATCCATGATAAACCCCCTACCAGTAACCCCCCTGAATGAATAGAAATAAATTTTATCTTTTATTTAAAAGTTACCTGCATTTTTTTTTTAGCACATAATCTCTAAATTGCTATGTTAAGGTTTCCCAACTAGCAGTTGCACAAAAATAGTTCTCAGAGAATTTTTTCATTCATCATCGCTTTTGCAGGGGAGGAAAACGTTTTAAATACTATTACCTTGAATTAGCATTTTAGACAGCAAAATGCTGTCTTCTCTCATGATTCAAGCATTTGATGGTGGTGGTTAAGTGTTTGGGAAGGAGACTCAGTCACATGCCCTGAAAAGCAGACTATGGTCACATTATATTAAAAGACATGTAATTGCACTACATGACATTTCATATCATTACTTTTTTTTTAATCAGTTCTCAGGCACTGCAAATAGGCTGTGTGTCAGCTTCTCATTCACTTCTTTAAAAATCCAACACAGTGAACACAAACCTTTAAGCTGTAAGAATTACATCACCTCAGAGTTTTAAGTTAACAGGGCTGATTTTGCAGTGGAGTGATGTCAACCCCTCATGCAATTCGTTCTGCTGACTTGAATGGAAAAAAAAAAAAAAACAACCAAAAAAACCTTGTGGGTTAGCACATATATCAATTCTTGTCTTGCTGGTGAAGATGCTGTTGTTCTGTGCTACATGCAGCAGCTACATCACAGGTGTCATCACAGCTGCATAAGCTCTAAGGTGAGCACTTGTTAACCCTGAATGAGAAGATGAATCAAATTCTTTTGTTTCAGTGCTGTCAGGGGCACAATGAAATCTGTGACTAAGAAGTTCTCTGAAGTAAATATTTAATCTCTGTTGCAAAATATACATATGTTTAATAAATTATTTGATAGCAAATATTAAGATTTTTGGATATTCTAATTAATATATATAGTGTTACATTAGATTTGCTGTAGTATGACATAATAGAATTTGAATTAATGTATTCAGAATTASTCCATTTTCTAGGTCTCTCTACTAATTCAACATTTACTGAAATATTGAGATATATTATTTGTTTCATCAGTAAGTGAAGATGGGTGTTTTATTATGTTCCAAGACAAACAAAATCATATATAAGCACTCGGTCGAAACATTGCATCTAGAACTGCACCTGATAAAGCAACTCTTGAATTAACTAATTGTGGTTATTTTCTGCAAATTCAAAATGTTCAACTAATTCAAATGTGAGTTGGCCCTCTTGATTGTGCTCTGGCAAAGGCAGTAGTAAGCCCTGCAGACTAAATTTGGACAACAGGCTTCTGTAATTCAATGTGCCTTTAATTCCCTATTGACTGTCTGTGTTGCTCTCAATATTCTGCGTCAGACTGCAAGTAATTGTACAAATACAGCCTTCAGTGTAGTTAAATTGATTAAATTTGTGTTTCAAAGCTTAGCAAGAACTGAAATTCCTTTGTTGTAGGCAAATTTATATTTTTACCTATTTATATTAGGTACTCAACAATGTTGTCTCTTGCACAGGGACTGAATTAATCCAACTCTTTGACTAAAGACTGCACAGATTATTTAAATTTTCACTGTAAACAATTTATCTTCCTGTTTAATTTCATGTTCCTAAAGCAGGTATTCTCTATCTCATGTGAATAATTCTGTTCTGGAAACACTTTACACATCACACACAATCTCCAGCTATTTGTTTTGTAGAAGTGTACCAGCTGTTCAAATGGAAAATAACACCAGTCTTCCTGATTTTATTCCTCACTGGATTCCTTTATATTTTTAATCCATCACTACGACRTGGTATGCTAGGACCCTGGGAAAAGAAAGTAATCTCACTGAAAAGAATGAAAGGTTTAGTGGAATTAACTAAATAAATATTACAACCAGATCATTTTTATAATCCAGCTAAGACTGTTCCTGAGCTCCTACACCAATAAATTCACTTTTGTTTTATTCCATGTGAGCTGTCTTACTGGATTTAAGCTTCCTCAGTTATTTCAGTAGATTCTCCTTGGACTGGAATTCAGATCTATAAAATTTCTCCATTTATTGTGTAACCATTTTTTTCCTTGCAATCAGTTCTAATTTACTTCTGTTGTATTCAATTCCCTCCCTTTAATTCTCCTTTCTGAGCTAAACTGAAATTTCCAAAATTCTCTTACATTTTTTTTTGTCATTTCATATTAATAATAAATTCTCTTACATATTTACCATGTTCTTTGGCTATTTTCTCTGTCTTTTTCTATTAACATATAGAATAGTATCTAATTAGTTGTTAAGTGCATGTTGGAATTTTTTAGCTTCTAATTTTCACTTTGCAACAACTCAGTAACAACTCTTGTGAGCCTACACTAGTCAGTGTAGGTATAATAGATGATTCTAATTTGTAAACTCTTCTCATGTACTATTAGTATTGACAAGTACTGTTTTCATCTGCAAGTTASAGAACAGGTTTCTCAAAGAAACAAGGCAACTTCTTTAAAAAAAAAAAAACTGTTAAAAAACTTGAAAAGGACTGTGCAAGTGTTGAAGGGCAAAAATGCAGCTCTTATTTTATTTTTCTTTGCTATGTTTCCATATTTTTAAGACCTGGAATGGCTTTCATCTTCTTTGAACAAAAKGTGCTGCACAGGTCTTCTGCTTCTCAGTGACCTTACAGGGGCTGAGCTCAGGGGACAAACCTTTGCAGTTCTAAAACTATCAATGATTTTTTGGTTCTTAGGTGAGACCAAAAACGAAAACCTAACCAAAGAACATCCATGAATGCACACTGCTTGCTACATACAGCTTATAAAAATTCCCAGTAATACTACTGTATCACAGTAACTCCAACAAAGTGTGAAATTGATGTACCTTTAATGACAGTAGGTAGGTAGTCTAAATCTCCAGTGGAGCTTCATGAGTAATTTATGTAAGAGCTAAATTGGTTGACATAATTTAGGAAAGTGAGTATCATGCATTCATAGACAATAATCWTGGCTGACAAAGATGCTGTGTGGCTTTTCAGTGCACAGAAGTTCAGAACATTTGAGTTTGTAGATTAAGTGCTTCATAGCTTTTGGTATGATAAATTATAATAGCTGTTTTTGAAGGAAAAAATTAATATCTGGGGGATAAACCAGAACATTAAATGCATGACATTTTGATGGGAGAGGGAATTCTTTTGTGGCATAATGTTGAGCAACCCTAAAATCATGACTTCAAACAAGGCTGCTAATATAGTCCAGCTAACCTAGTTATTGCATTTTCTAGGCAAAATGAAGATAAAAATCAGCTGTTCCATCTTATTCTTGTTTGTTAATGCAGCCTTAAACGCCAATTACTCTTAATTCCTGAGAAATAAATAAGGCACTACATTTGCTATTAAAACATGAGGTTTATTTTAAAATTACAACATTTGGTTTCATGTCTGGTTTCAGACAGCCTAAGCCTGTCATACTSTCAGCTGCACCGTCCAGTCTTACTACCCCTAGAAGAATATTCTTGCCACCTGCTTGTCCTAGCATTCCTGTTCCTGTGGTTGCATTGCCAGCTGCAATTTTCCACAGCAAAACTAGCAGAAAACCAAAACTATTTTCAGACAGGTGTGGTTCTAAACCCGATGACTAAGTGTGTTGGTTTTGCTTGGCCCAGTTTTTGGAAGTGGGGGGGCCAAAAAGATGGCACCTGTGAGAAGCTTCTGGAGGCTTCCACCATGTCCAGCAGAGCCAATTGCTGTTGGCTCTGAGGATGATGGACATGCCACTGACCAAACCTGGGCCAATTAAAGATAGTGGTTACACCTGTGTGAGAACATATTTAAGAAGAAATCAAAACAAGGGGCAGGCAGAGTAGTTTTGCCAGTGGAGGAGGCTGAGAAATATGTGAAGGATGCAGGCACCAAGGTCAGTGCAGGAGGGGGAGGAGCTGCTCCAGGTGCCGGAGCTGGGATTCTTTTGCAGGCCGTGGTGACGAGCATGGTGAAGCAGGTTGTCCCCCTGCAGCCCATGGGGCCCACAGAGGGTGCAGAGATCCACCCACAGCCTGGGGAGGAGGGACGTCCCCACGCCGGAGCGGGTGGACACGGGAAGCGGGCTGTGTCCAGCAGGAGAGCCATGGAGAGAGAGGCCTTGCTCCCRAGATGGAACAGCCTGGTCTTCTGACTGTACCCGGTGGACAAGAGAGCCCACGGTGCAGCAATTTGGGCACGACTGTCTGCCCATGGGGGGACTCACGCAGCAGCAGATGTGTGTGGACTGCTGCTCGTGAGAGTGGAACCACGCCGGAGAGGTTCACAGAGAACTGTCTCCCATGGGAGGGACCCCACGGCAACGCAAGGGAAGGAATCTTTCTCCCTCAGCTGTCACAGAGGATCCGGTGATGAACTGACCATCCCCACACCCTGTTTCGTTCCTGCTGCTTTGTTGTATGTGGGAAGGCGGGAGGGAGTGGGGAGAAGATCGGTGTCTTTGAGGGTTGTAATTTATTTCTCATTCTCCTCCTCTGACTTTGTTAGTAATAAATTCACTTGATTATTTAAGTTGTGCCTGTTTTGTCCATCAAGTGTTTTCCTCCCTGTTCCTTATCTCAACTCATGAACCTTTTTGTTAGTTTTTTCCCCCCTTCGCTCTTCTCTACCCGGTGTGGTGGTGGGGGAGAGCGAATGAGCAGGTGTTGTGGGTGCCTGGCTTTTGGCCAGCATTCCAAACCGCAACACTAAGCTGCCTCATTTGATGAGGAGGGTGACAAGTGAGAAACTGTCTCTTTGGCAATAATCTGAATTGCCTTTTCTGGCTATGAAATAATACTTGTTAGTTACTTTTCAGGGTTGTCTACCTCAATGGCTAGCTTCATAGGTAAACTTAGTAAAGACAAAGGAGCAGCAGAGACAAGTGCACATATGCCTAAATTAATAAACAAATACAATTTATAATGAAGAGTACATATCAGGCCCTAAATTTTGTAAAGCGCTTCCATACACATTTAAGTCCACATATACTTAATAGCATAAACATGTGATTTGTATTTGGTGTTTACATCTCCTTTTCAAAAAAGGTATAAAAGCACTTATAGGGGTTTACAGAACTGGGACACCTTCCTGAATGACAGTTAAATGACCCTTGTTTATATTACTCTTACCCTTGTTTGTACTGKTTTTTTTCTAGAAGAGCAAATGTACCCTATTGAGGACTCCTCGAAAATTACTGGTATAATACTAGATCCTCAAAAACGRGGACTGTTTCACTCAATGTTTACCAAGCCCCTCCAAAAATCTTACACAGGAGCTAAATTTTTTTGTCCATTAAGTGCCAGACCTACTAGGAACTTTGCTACTAGTTTCCAGTATAATGAGAATGCATTTTTTGCCATATTCAAAGCATGTTGAGAGCTAATGCTTGGGCAACAGAAACATTCTAGTTGTTCATGTGATTTCAGTACAAATTGAATCCTTTACTGGCTTATTCAGGTGCTGCTGAAGAATGGAGAAACAGGAAAGCCGAACAAGATAATCAAGGTGAGCAGAAGCAGAAAAAACATGTTTTTTCAGATAAAGTATCAGGGTGTGAGCATGAGCAGACAAACACAACTACATCTAGCTTGTAGTCTGGTCTCTGCAGAAGGCAGGTTTTCCCTGGGAGGGAAAGCCTATTGATACAAAGCTACAGATTGGGGAAAATAAAAATCACAATTTGTAGCAAGCATCTGTTAAATTTTCCTCCTAGGCTTTTCCTTGTGCTTCTATTAGTTTTGCAAGCTATTCCCTGGTGGAGCATCTAATTTCATGTCTCTGTATATCAGTCACCTGTCACTTATAAAAATACTGCCTTGGGTCAAATCCTACAATTCTGTTCCAAAAAAGCTCCCAAAACAATAAAAAGAGGATAGTTTTGACGGACAAGATAACACAAGAATCGGCCCTTGGCTTATCATCTTCAATCTATTTTTTTCCCTTGACATCAGTCTAGATTTTTCATCATTATTTGTGATTAAAAGTATTTGGCTAAAAACGAGTTACACTTACAATTCAAAAGCATTCATTCCTTAGTAATAAAGTCCTGTTCTTAATAGTTGAGATCATTACAAAACATTGGCTGTAGAAGCACAGTCTGCTTTTATTTCTCTTTCCTTTTGAAGTGTTTCAATTAAGTTTCTCTACTTCATWAATAAAAAAACAACACTTCCTTAATTTCCTCTGGGCAAACGGAACCATGTGAAATAGCAAAGACATGACCTAAGATTGAAAGAGTAATAAAATGTCTTCAGTTTAGTCTGAAGTATGTCTCAAGTAAAGCAAGAATGAATGTAGTAAACAGTACACCTCAGTAGGAACACGATTTCCATTAAAGCTTCATATGTTCAGTCTTTATTCACCACTGAAGCAGATCTAATTATTCGTACCCTGTTTGAACAGTTTATGGCTGTTGCTCTAGAAATTGTGCAAAGCAATTAATTGCTTTCTCTGCTATTTAGGAACATGAAAAGCAGTGGGAAAAATGGGTGTCAAGCATCATGTCACTTGGTTTCCTAGAGAAAATCCTGCCTTATAGGTGAATCTGACTGTGCAACTGCAACCTATCATGCAGAAGATTCAAATTAAGATCTTAATTTTCAACTGGTAGGACCAGGAAAAAGGGAAAAAAAAAAAAAAAAAAAAAAAAAAAAAGCAAATACAGGGAAAGACTATTTGGGAATTTGTTCAGTGGTATTTGAAATCAAACAAAAAAACCTACTAAACCTCTAATCTGAAATTGACTGACAAGTGGTGGAATAAAAGATAAAGACAAGAAAAAAATTATAAAAATTGGAGAACTATTTTCTATTTCTTCATTTTAGACTGAGAAGAGAGAACATACTGGGCGCAATGTTCCTGATGTACATTTGGAGCAGACACAACATTGTGTCATTGTTTTTGCTAGCTTTAGAAAGGCTGTAAACACAAACTTGCCACAAAAATTATTAATTGGTGTTTCTCAACGCTATTTTTAAGGCAACTTTCAGTCTCTTAGTAGAGGTAGAAGTAGATTGTACAAGAACAGATACAAAAGTTTTACAAATCAAGCCATCCATTTACACATCATTTAGTGCTGAGGCAAGACGTAGATCAACAAAGTTATTCCCCTAAATCTTAAATTTTCTCTGATTGCTAGCCCAAGACACAGTATTTCAGTTTTGCCTTAAGAAATATAATAATTGCAGATTGAAATGCGATAGTTTTGACAACTTGTTGCCTAAAAGCTGTATGACAAGCAGGCAAATGCAAACATATTCATGACCTCCTCAAAGTGTTAAATTTCACTCGCAATACAATCGAGATTATGTTACAAACTTTGGCTTTTAACTGTTACACCCAAATTGAGTGTCCAGTCTGTTAGGAGTTGAGGCAGGTGAAGCTGGGGAGGGAAATTCAGTCAGTACACTATAACTAAAGGAAGACCTTAGGGTGGAAATGAATTTTGAGCATCCTGATCAGGACATATAGAAATTAATGCACATTTACTGTGAATACTGTAAAGAACAGAAAACGTGTGACTTTTGGAGTTTGCTAGGGAATATGTTGACACGTCATAACAGCAAAAGGACTTAATGCCTTGTCAAAGAAAGTTTGTTATAGCTTTCCAGGCTCCAAAGTTGAATGAGAGGGTCACTGAACTTGGGCTCATTCTTTATAAGACATAATTAGCACTGGTGTTTCCAGACTGCAGCTCTGACACTGATATATCCAGGGTTACAACTCTAAAACACATTTTTCTATCAAACACTGGATACAGCTACAAGAAACTGATGACAAAAAGAATTTAAAAAACTCTTTTCTCATAGGCAAAGCCTTGTTTTGGAAAATTTCTCACTTCAGGGAAAAAAAAAWTTCAAAGATCAGGCTGAACACTTCTTTTCTAATTTGACTTTTCAAAATGTTAACTGGACAAACTCCTATACAARTGGAAAAGTTCAAATTGTAAGAATTGGTTTGAAGCTTTTGAAGCATATTTTTAGTCAAAATGCACTTTTGACTGGTGAAAAAAAAGATTAGCTATTTAAAAATTTTGAAGCTTTGACTTTTCATCCAAACTGAGAATAATCTTCTTCTAAATTTTAATGGTTTTCCCATGGTGACATCTCTGTGTGCTGTTTAAATAGGGAAAAGAATAATGAGGTTGACAGATTCTGCAAATAAGCATTTCAACAATAGGTAGCAAGAACTGAAATAAGTCATCACTGAACTAGACTCATTAAGACTCGTTCCACTATCATCAAGTAAAGAATTAGATCATCTCTATCACCAAAAAGTTGCAGAGAAAAAGGTTATGAAACTTTATTGGAAACCAGTCAAAGTTTAATAGTAAAGTAATATTGTCGTTGTGCTGATATTTGCATTCTTAATGAGCATCCAAAAATGCTATAAGTGATTGAAGTTATACACTCTTTACAGTGCCGAGATGAAAAAAAAAAAAAAAAAAAAAAAAAAAAAAAATCAAAAAAACCCCAAAAACAAAAACAGTAGAATGTTTAAACCATTTTGATTAGCCAAGCACAGAAAAGATTCTAAAAAACTTTAAAGGCACCCTTGAGGAAGGTGAATAGGGATGAAGATAGAATATGTAKATAAACACATACAGAAGAGTGAGTAAATGGATTTATTCTTTCACTTTATATTGTTATAATCTGTTGGTATTAATTCAGCAAAGGGCCTGGGTTTCATTGCAGGCAGCTCTGTGGAAACTACAGCTCAGTGAGCAGTTTCAGTCAGATGAATAATCAGGTTACATGAATGCAGGATGTAGAACATTATTATGCCTTTAAAACACGGGAGACGATGCAGCTCTGCTCTCTCTGCCTCAAAGGAGAACTTGACTTTGGATTAGAGATTCAGAGAAGGATAGTGAGAAAGAACAAGGGCACAGAGCAATTTCTCACGAAGAGGGACTGAAACTACTTGATTTGTTTACCTCACAAAAAGGATGAATGAAAGTGTGTATGGTAAAAGTAGTTGACATTTCAAACACATTCGCTAGCAACAGAATTAAGATGACAAAATCAACCACTAGGAGGTTGGAAAATGCCAAAACTACTAATACTTTAACAGATGTGTCCCAAAAGAGAGAGAAATAATAAGAAAAAATGGTTTGTACAGAGTTGGTTGCTTTCTCAGCTGTAAAAGACTTCATTCTTCAAAAATATGTTTTATTTCAGGTCAATTTCTGCAATTTAGTATCTTCTTTGTCAAATTTACTTTAGGAGAACTCTTTCTAATGATGTTTGTTTTTACACCCATCAGAGACTTACGTTGCGGAATTGATAAGTGGAATATAACTTGTCACACAAACATGCACCTCAAGCTTCATGTTTTTTCAGGAAATTAGCAGTTGGGAATATTTAAAATCAAAAGTATTTCTAAATAATACTGGAAATGGAAATGCTTATTTTCAAAGCATTCACCTATAAACCAGTTGTCTTAGACTTTTTTTTAATCCCTTTCATTTTTTTCTTGTCCTGATTGCATAGCAACAATTTCAATGGTTAAAGTATTTTGACATATTCCTTCAAAACATCAATATTTTATTAGTTATATATTACATATAGGGACAAATGTATAAATATAGGGAGGATATGTAAAGCATAAGTTTTTTTTCATTAATACCACCATTTTTCAGTAATAAAAATAGTTTGCCAACATGTTAACCAAGGAATGTAATTCAGTCCTGATTTGTATATAAAGCTAGTAAGAGAGACGACTGTTAAGGCAGATTTACAGCTTCTATCATATGGTCAGGTTTGATCTGCCAATGACTATTGCTACTTCAGATCTTCTAAATGAAAACAAAACCACACCCATTGGGTGGTTCCAACATTTTTTAAAAGGATTCTGAGATGCAATGTGTAGTAGTTTCTGATTGTTAGGCTAAGGAGAAAGCATTTAAAATGAATTTTATCCAAAAAAATCAGCACAAAAAAGGTGATGGAGATAAATTATAAATGGGACTAAATCACATATGATAAAATAGATAATATAATACTTGGATAATAAATAATTACATAATTATATTACATAAAATATTTCTTTTTATATCAAAGTCTACCAATATGGTCACTAAATGAATATTAAAATTTTAAACTTATCTTACATCCTGTTTTTGTAGATATAATTTGGTTTTGAATAAGATCAACAAATTATATCATGCTTTACATATCATTTATAAAATTATTGCTTGCTAAAATGAATGACAGAGTGAAGGTCTTTTTATTAAAATCTGTCATTTGTTTTTTACAGCAGTACTACAAAGGGGGATTGTCTTTACAATCTTGCAGGATGATGACCTTTTGAAAACTGACAGCTTCTTACTAGATTAGCACATAAAATATGTTTTCCTTACAGCTATGCAATTCCCACCCCCACAATGTCTCAGTTATATATTTATGGGTAAGAAATTAATCTGCGGGGCTAGATAATGGCTCGCATGTCTTATAACCACACTGAGTCTATTTGCTGATTGTATTCTGAATACACAATGATGATTGTGTCAAGCTACATTCCATACTTTCTACTGTTACATCTAACWACTTATTTAGGACTGAGTTCAAATCAATTCTATTTCAGGCATAATCGTTGGGTARAATACAGCTTGAAAGAGTGGTAGCCAGTGGTACATGCAAGGTGTAATTTTCTCATACATRTGGTCGTCTTCTTTTGACATAAATTTGCCAACAATCAAATTAGRTTTCTGCATCTAATTCCACAGATTTTTTCAACAGACTGCATTTGTATGTTTCAATTAATAAAGTATTTATTCAAAAGATTTTCATGGTAGTTGAGCATTCAAAACTGCCTACTTTTATCTGAGTATTAAAGTAAGAGATTAAACTCCATTTTTATTTGGCACGAATTTTTGTTATATTTTTATGTAAAAGCACATGGAGTCCTAAAAGAACTAATTCCAACTGCAGTAGTAGAATTTTTATATAATAATAGGCAGATAAGAATTTATTTCTTAATTTAAGATGGTCTTGACCTGCTTCCTCAAGCAAGCATAATTCCAGAAAGTCACARTATCTTTTTCACATAATGTAAAACTAGTAAAGCGATAGTAGATAAGACACTAAGTCTAATATTGAATGTACTAAAATAAAAAATCGAACAGAGTGGCTTGATATTAGTTAGTGAAACCTTGAGTTGTCCCCAAAATGCAACCATTTATGCTTAAAATAAATAATACCATTTACAATATAGAAGAATATTTAACAATAAAAACATGAACAKCTTGCTTTTTATCTACAAATAAGTCACAGCATCATTTTGGTTATTTAGCCATAACCTTCACATGAAAAACTCTAAAGAAAGGCTGTGGACTAATGTGTATACGTCCAATTTCAACTTAGATTCCTAAATTAGGAGTGAACTATCCCAAGAATCTTTCCTTAGTYAGTGAAGGAGTTTCAGAGCTATGGCTTATCTGAGTGAGTAACTAAGCTGGGATCTGTATCCAAAGGAACTTATTCACTTTCATTCATGTGAGGAGGGTGCCTGTATAATGTGTTAGAAAAAGTGGTAAAGACATAGCCACCTTGACTACATGCCAAATTGATCATGTTCCTGGATCTGTTTTAACAGCATGATTAAACTAACTATTAGTAACTACCACTTCTGAGTTCATTGGTAGATACCAACTTGCCTTTCTTGAAAATGACAGTTCTCTCCTATATTTCTTTGTTTAAAGTTTGTTTCCTTGAATGATGCTGAGCTTCCCARAGCTATCTCATCCTATAACATTTTGCTGGGAGTCTATTCTGGCCCTTCTCTTTTCATCTTTTACTCTTTCACCATCATTATTTCTTTCATTATATCCCCTATTCATCATTACATCCCCTGCTGTAGTAATAAAATTCTCCATTTTGAAGTAAACTCAGTCCTCCTTCATGATCATCCTTTGCTCTTGGTGACACATCTCCTTTTCCACCAAATGCCATTACCATTTCTTGGGCTTTGCATGTCACAGGTTTGCTCCCTTTTCTTCCATTTAAACTGGGGCTTCTCAAAMAGCAAAGTGAAAGTTTCCATTAAAGAAATCTCAAAATATAGTTAAAAATATAGGGAACTATGGTTGATAGTCTTCCGTACATCCCTCAAAAATCTGTTGCTAAGCTATGACCTATGAATATTCGGATACCTAAGTTTCATGACAGTGGAACCTACATATCACTGGAAGTAAGACTGTTGTGATCTGTGATAAAAGCAAACATAAGTAAAAAYAGCAAAGAAAGAAGCTGTGGAGAGGAGGCTGTTAAAAAGTATGTAATTTGAATATGTCTTGTCTGTACCACAGACTAGATTTTCCATGGACAARCCAGAGAGTTCACTCCCATCACATCACTCAGCTGGTATTTTGAAACAAGYCTAGAAAATTAAAAGAGTTACGTGGATTTCAGCATGAAAAGGAACACCAAGAATGTGTACCAAACTACGCAGTATTTTTGTGACTTTCTGAGGAACTTGAAAAACATATTCTGCCCAAAAAAATAGGAAAAAAGTTAAAATTTAATACAACAAAAGCTTTTAAATGTTTCCTGCTACTAGTCATACCAGCGAAGCAGTATTTTCAGCATCAATGAGTATAACTGCCTAGGGAATAAAGTTATTWCAATAATTTTTACAAATCTATATAAGCATAAATGGGATCTGGAAAATATTCTCCTATTACTAAGTCAGCAGTATGCCAGTTTCTATTATCTCTGTTATGGTCATATGTAAAAGCTTTAATCAAGGATAAATGTCTAATTCCCTAAAGCACTATAAACCCATCCATAGTTAAAAATCATCTGTTTGACTAATTAAGTACCTATAGGCATAACTGCTGGAAAAGTTCAAGTAAATTAATATGTGATATTTTAATCACAACTAAATTTAGTTTTGTTCAATATGGCGCAAGCACACACAAATCATGGCTATTTTTTACATAAAGAAACTCAGATTTCAGGCACTACTTGAYGCAAGAAACCTAAGCTAATGAACCTGTACTGATACATCCAATATATTTAAATGGATTTTTACATCTGTCCATATATGCCTGTGGAAAATAATAATATAATTGACATGGATGATGCCCTGTGATACAGGCAAATCTACAGAGACACTAATGGAGCAATGAATGAACACTTGCATTACAAAGAAAGACTGGGCAGATGAAATTGTTAGACAAGATCTAAAAATATACATCAGACAGAAGAGTGGTTATGTTTAGCCTGAAGTGTCAAAATACAGGGAGGGGAAGGACTGGAAAACAAGTCTGGTAAAGAAAAACTACTGAATACAAATAGAGAAGCAAAACAGCTTCTAGAGAAACRACCACATAAAGATAAAACTTCTGAAAAGATTAAAAACATAATAACAGCTTTGGAAGCAATTGTAGGGTTTTAAAATAGAAATTAGATCAKAGTATTATTTAAGGTTGTAAAAGACCTCTTAGATATTAAGTCCAATGATTAACCTTGCACAACCATGTTCCCCACTAAACCACGTCTCCAAGTGCCACAKTCCCCTCCAGTAATGGTGATTCCACCACCAGCATGTTCCAATGCCTAAATCTTTCAGTGAGGAATTCTTTCCTGATATGTAATCTACTTCCTGTAGTACTCCTTGAGGTCATTTCCTCTCATCTTGTCACTTCTTATGTGAAAGAAGAGACTGGTAACTGGAAGATATTGGATGTCCTGTGCCTTTGGTGGGCTCTCCATCTCCCTGACAAATTAGTAAAGTTAAGCTTATGCAGATGTTTTGTGTGTGTTTGTGTTTGTGGTTTAAAGAGAGATCATATTGCATAATTTTAAACTATTTACTTGCCCTCTGTTCATTTCATTATGGAGAAGAAACAATTCAGTGTTAGACAATACATTTGACACAATAAATAGAGAATGAGAAGTGTGCAAGAGAAACAAGCAAATTATGATCAATTCAGTAACTCACAATTGTAATTATTTTGTGTCTAATTAGACTTTGGAGAAAATGTTTGTACCAAACAAACACATTAAGTGATGAAGTCCTATGTCATTACAACCAAATATGTCCCTAGTCTTGTAGGAACAGCATTTATAACATAATCCTATCACATTAACCTTATCAAACGATCTCAAAGTAGGAAGTAAAAATATTTATTAGCATGTTGCTAAAATTCTCAGTGTATATTCTATATTGTAGCATAAGGTAGGTTGGGAAAAATCTAAGGAGAACTAGAAAAGCTGCATCATCAATTCAGAAATGCTTTTAACACTTCTGGTGGTAGAAGGAGAGCCTGATCTAAAGCTTTAATAAAATTTGATTTTGTGCCATATTCATTTTCTGTATGACAAATACTCAAGCTCATTGCAAGCAGTGTGATATTGAAGAAGGATGAGCCAATGACRCAAGTAGAAAAACTTGTACTATAATTTTTGTGTATGAAAGTAAAGGAAAGCCAGTAAATATATGCAAATAATACTATCATTTTCTGATTTTAAAGATTTAAGGAAGAAATTATTCAGGGTTGCCTTACAATTATGTCACAAAATACAATATACTTCTTTAACAGATTTMATTTTCATTTTTTATCTGAACCAGTTTTTCAAAATTCCTTGTGTTTATAATTTGCAATGAAATTAACCTTTAAAACTTTCTTAAAAATTGTAAAATGTGGGAAAATTGTAATTTTTATTGTTCTGTAAATAGCAGTACATATTCAACAAGTAGCCTAAACTTTTACTTGCTAATATATTTCTTAGGCTTTGAAAAACTTAAATAAAAAAATCCTCTGAAAGACACAAAACCCATTCTGATRTTTTGAATTGGAAAAATAAAAATCAAATTTCAAATTTTCCASTAAAAAATATAAACACATTATGATTCAGAAGTCTTGAAATATTTGTCTGCCTCATTTCATTGTGYTATTTTTTTATTAATTATTATATACYATATTATATATCATTAACTTGTCAAAATGCTAGTTGAAACAAAATGACAGTAATTATTACTAATCAAAACAGCAATTATTATTAATATTAAAYTGAAAACAAGTTTTAACTGTATTTAGAGTATTTTAAGTGTGATAGGTTATATGAATAAAAGCTTATCACAGGGAACAGCTGTCCATCCAGGATGGTGGGAAAGGCACAGGCAGATGGGCACTGATGACTTGATAAGGAAAATTATGTAAAGCCAGCTTCTCCAAAGACCACCCAAGACTCACTAGGCCACTGACCCCAGTGGAAACCCCACCAGGATTAGTCAGCTCAAATCGCTCTCTTCATAAGGGTATCCAGGTGATTGCCTGAGAGGTATAGGACTTACTATTGATGCAGGAGGAAGAGTATTTAGAGACTGTAGAGCTTCTGATATGGCTTAGAGGGGATATGGGAATAAACAAGACTTCTTACGGGATGCTYCCCTGGGGCTGGCTGGACTGAAGTCACCTTCCTCCATGTGTAAGTTTGAAGTCACACCTCTGCTGTGGTTTGGATTTGAGACTGCAAGATTTCTGATAACACACAGGAGTTTTGGCTACTGCTGATCAGTGCTCTCACAGCATTAAGGTTTTCTCTTTTACTCATCCACCAGCAGCCTTCAGTACTGAGCAGCCAGAGACGCTGGATCAAGTTCTTGCTGCTCAAGTTTGTGTGAGAATGGTTTCAGGTGGCGTGGGTGCCCTCCAAGRCGCTGCTCTCTCTCTGTGCTGGTGTGTGCGGTGAGCTGTGTTAGCAGTGTGGGTGCTCTATCGGGAATGTTTGCTCAGCCTCAACACTGGCTGCACCTGGGGACATGAAGCCACATCAGCCTCACATCTCTGAGTCTGGGACCTGAGAGAGGGCCACCTGAGTCCTGAAATCTACCAGATGTGGACTCTTATGACATGATGTCCATGCTCTTAATTGAGACACCCATACCAGAGGACACAACTGAATTTCTGAAAACCTGGCAGTGCAACTGCTTACCTTAGTGTCCTCAGTGCTCTTGTGTATTCTAGAAATGGARCACCATCCTTTTAGACTCTTCTCTCCTGAACCTGATTTTATTTCCTTATTTAGGTACCTCGTGCAGATAATAGAGTCTCCTCTCTGACCTGTACAGCAAGTTCCTCTCAACTTCAGCTGATGTGGCAACTAAAGATTTCCTCTCAGCCAGGAAAAAAAAGTCCTTTGTTCTTTCCTTGAATTAACCTCTGTYTTTAGAGGCCTTCAGCAGCCCTTTGTGTGTTTCTTCTTTGTCTTAAGTATTTTCCCTTTCTAGTCTCCCAAGCCTCTGAAGAGCAGCACCTTATTTCTGGTACCTTATTTCTGTATTTCATTTGTTCATGGATGTTCATCATCCCATCTGAGAGCTGCCAGAGGTGGATCATTGTCACCTGACTTACTGACACTGCCTGAAGTGCAGTGCACGAATCAAGGACAGTGYCATGACACAAACTTGAATAGAACTCTTAATCACAACATTTAAAATCAACAGGGAATTTGTCAACCTATAGAATAGGGCCCTGCATTTTATTGTAACGTGCACTTAACTTATATCATGTTGATAACTGGAAATATTTATGAGCAAAAAATACAGTCTAAAAAATACAGGTATAATGCATGAGATATGGGACTTTTTAGAAAGATGAATTAAATTATTAACCCGGGAATTATGATATTATCCTTTTTAACAAGATTGCAACTTCATTCTAAAATTTTTATATGCTCAGTTAAATTAATGATTTGCTATCCTATTTTTTGCTTTAAGAAAGAAAAGAAAAAAAAAGGAATATATTTAGAAGGCATTAATAAATATCAGTAAAAGTTGAAAGTGGAATTTATGGGAAATTATCGAAWGATTTCTCTTTCAAAAGGAAAAGTACTGAAATATATTCAAACATTTTTGATCTTTCTAAACACTCTCCAGATTATATATCAAATATTCCATGTTAGAAGGATTGTTTTTTGTCCTTGAAGATTATATATATGTATATTCCTGAACAGCAAATTTGGTTGAAAAAATCTACTTTTTCCTTATATTGTTTCAGTTTCTTCTATTTTATTGAAGTCCAATGGGTCAATTAACAACTGAGTTTAGTAGTTAACTATCAGTAAAATAAGTTCAGAAGAATGATACAGAATATCACTAAACAGTGACTGATCTGAACTGATTTAAAAGATCTATTGCAATCAGTGGGTGCTTTACTTTTCTTTGGGTGAGAATTGACTGTGCTGTACAGTAAGTGAACCTCATGAGGTCATGCTATTTCTATGCTGAGTCTGATTCTCATCTGAAGCTATTTTTTGATGGATTTTTTGTGACAGGAACAAACAAAGCCAGCTTGTCCAGTAGAGGAGCTTGAAAATACACATTTCTATTCATAGTTTGTGACAGCTGATTGGCAAATGTTGCTTTTCTGTGCAGCACCAAAGTCCTATTGAAAWACTGTCAGGAAAGTTGTACACTCTGTTCAAAAGGCTTATTGAAGTACTTTTTTCTTATCTTTTATTCCATATATCAAGAAAAAAWTTGAGTTATTTTTAAAAGACATAGTTTAAGGCTATTGATAGCAGTCATCAAATAGGATTTAGGATGTATGATTATAGGTCATATCTTTTACAGCTTTTTCTTTTTCTCCTGTCCAGAAAAAGTTTGCAAAATAACATTTTCCTAATGAAAGAAAAAAAAAGCACAAAAMCAAAATAAACTACCTATTGACTTTAGTGTGTTGATTCAGAATGTATATAGAAGAGAAATAAGGAAATTACAGAGAGGGAGACATTCACTAATGGACTAAAAAATGTTTTGGTCATTGATGGTACAAATTATTTAACATAATAAATTAAATTGCTTACAAAACATTCTAAAGGAGAAACTTTGAACGTTTATGTATTTGCTTCACTACAGCCAAACAGGCTTGAAGGCATTCAGGTATCCACCAGCAGGCATCCACCTGCCTTCGCCAATCCGGAGCAACTCTGTGGCCACAGTGCAGCAAAAAAAATCCCCACTAGATGGTAGTGGCACCACTAATTGCTGGTCCTTCATCTTAAAACTATTTTTTTACATTGCATTGACGTTTGTACCCTCAAGATCATAATTAAACTATGCTATTTTTCAACCGAATTATAAGCCTACAAAAATTCCAGATAAATTTAACAAATACTGAAATTTCCATGCTGTTGGTAACCATTTTACTAGCACTTGTCAGGGTAAGTGAAATTAAAAAATAAACACGGGACTATTTACATGATTGAAATGAACTGGGCAGTTTAGAAATCAATAAATGACGCTAAATGAGTATATGAAAAAGACAAAATGTTTCACTTTGAGTCAATTCAAGATTAAATTATGGTTTTCTATAAGGCCATGAGAGTCATCATCTAGGGAATGGGCCTTCTGTTCTTTAAATTCTTCAGTCCCTTACTGAATTATACTTTTCAAGACTCACCATGCTGCTTTATAAAAAAAAAAAAAAAAAATTACTGTGATTTAGAAGAAAAGGTCATCCCAAAAAGCTCATGAGAAAATTGGTGTAAGCCAAAATTTTCAAGAGATTCTTTGCCATAAAAGAGAGGAGCACTCTTTATTATAAATGGTTTAAAACCAAAAATTTATAATCAGTCCAATTAATGGTAATACTTRATATCCATCTGTTTCCAGACACAAAATGGTTTAGTAAAAAAGTGTACAAATTTTTCTACACAAAAAAGATATTTTCTATTAGGGAAAMATTTAAAGCAACATTCCCAGACTGCTCTGGGTGATATCATTTGTATGTTATGTACTTTGGTTTGACTTAATGYTTTTCTGCCATTACCCTTATATCACATGTGTGTGCACTAGCTATCTTGCTTTGCCATGTTTTAGGAAGGGTCTCTGAGCTACTCTGGCCTCTAACACAGCCTTTATAAATTGCTTTTTTCCCCTGTCTGAAGCATTCCTTGTCATAGACCATTTTTTGCAAAAAAATCTATATTAATCTGTTACTGTGTGCAATCATATTAGTCTGCTAATTTTAGAGAAGCTTTCAGTAAMTCAGGGCTACTGCTTCTAGAAAATTTGGTGCTTGAGAAACTAAAAGGAAAGGAGCCAGAAGTAATAGCAAAAAGCTAGGAATTAATACCAAGGASCAAACAAATAAAATTAAATATGTTGGGTCCATGACTTGGACACAATCTGAATATTCTAAGTCAAGTAAAATTATTCACAAATAAATCTAGTTCCCTGGCACTTCTACAGATTATGAATGGCTTCTTCTAGAAATTCCACTAATTTTTTCCTCAGGGAGGATATTGATGTGTATATGAGCTGTTATGTCTCCAGACAGACATTGTCTTCATTGGGAGAGACTTCAAGGAAACAATTCTCTTTGCCTGGCTATAGCTATTGAATATCATGAAAACAGAATCTGGTAATCCATTATGCCTATTTTTTTTTTTATGATTAATGCTTGTTTCAGACAGATTTATGCATTTTTGCTTGGTACAGCACATGGACACAATGAATTCTCCACTAAAGATCTAAAATAGCTTCAGAGGGCTTTTACGCTTGGACAGCATACAAAGCCTGGCCAGGAGGAGATGCAGAGTCTTCAGACYTTAGCTGAAATATCTGCAGTCTGTAATTTGTGAAACAATTTCATTTCCCTGAAACCCTGAGAAATGTAGGTATTTCCCTGCAACTGTGAGTGAACTTCAATGAGCTCTCTCTTTCTGAGAAAATGACACCCTATCATGATCAGCTTTYTATATGATTCCATTTGTTCTTCAGTGATTTAGGTGGTCATAGGACAATATCTGGTGGACTTCAGGGGCCAGGTGTCTCCTCCAGTTCCAGCCCCATGTGAGGCTGCTATGGCTCCAGGTCCAACCAGGGGCAAGGCCAAGAGCACACCCAAAGTGCTAACAGAGCTCACCATACAGCCTAGCAGAGAGGCAACTTATATTCGAACAGTGACATATGTTCTGTCTGAATGCCTTTTCTTCTCTCCAATTTTAGCACAGATAGTGAAAATAGAAAACCTGGTAGATCATCAAAAAAAGCCTTGGACTCAGGCAGATGTCTGAAGTCTGAACTGTGACTCTTAATTCTCTGCTTAATTCCTGACTAATTCTTGAAGTCCAGAAACTCAGATAACGGCTCAGTTTCCCTTGGCATCTGTGCTCCGTTAGTGTAAATGAGCCTAATACTTTAGAACCTGACTCTATGGGGCAGCCCATCTCTTATACGGTGCCTAAATCTACTCTACAGCGACCACGTGAATGGGACAATGCCTTTCTATGAAAGGAGAGTAGAATTAATAGTTGTAGTAGCTGTAGGATGGAATACAGTTCCCACAGAATTTAATGGATTTATTTTAAACTACTGGCACCTCAGTGACTACAGCTCTCATTCATGACGACAAGAGCAAGGTTCAGTTTTACCCTTTCTTTGGGGATGTGACTTCAAATCACCTGTCTCCCTGATTTGAAAGTAAACTCCCCCTGTTGAAGCCATTTCATTGCAAAGAAGAACCAGATGGACCAGGAAAACAGTTATGTGTTTTTAAATACCTACAGCAATTTCCTGGACTGTGATATTTTAAATGCATTAAAGGAAGAAGGAAGCCCAAACCACGTTAGCTTTGTCATGAGTTATAAGTTTTTCTACAGCTCTTTTCTTTCTCTCCATCATGTCCTGAAAACAAAGAAAAGCACATTCCATTTTTCAAAGAAAAGACATGGACCTTAGTCTTACAAATAAGTTTCTGCAGGCAGCCCTGCAAGGAAGTATTCACCTTGGTGAAATAATGCTCCCCACTTCTAAAGAGAGAGGTTGCATAGGCTTATTTGAGCTTTTCTGTCTCTAGGTACTCAATGCCTAGATTGTCCACTATTTAATTTCCTTCAGGCATCACTCTGAGAGGCTTTACCCTTAACATGCTAGTATGGATTCTACTCCAAAAAGCAGAAACTTCAAAATTATACATTTAAAGTCTCTTCATTGTGGTACACATACCTTTTTTTCAGACTAGAGCCCTCTGATCTTTTATAATGTAGAGAATGTTCTGGTCTGAGACATTAGTCAATTTTTAAATTTTTTTAAATGTAAAGATGGGTCTACAAAGAAAAGTGTAGATTATACATCATTGTGATCAGTTTGGAATTTCTTAAATTCCAGCTGCAGGTTTTAGATATATCTTCATATAACTGAAAATTCTGCTGCCATAAATAAAGACTGGTCATCTCAGGAATTTATTCTAAATAATTTATCATATAGAAAAATTAATAGAGAAATTAGACAGCTTCATGTCTAATTTTTAATAAATAGCATTACAATAGACCATGTGCTGAAGAGGCGAAGACAGAGTAGGGTTTTTTTTGTTTGTTTTTTTTTGGGGGGGGGCAGGTGGATTTTGTTTTGACTTTGCTTCTTTGTTTTTTAGAGGAACTATTCTTTCATACATAGACCAGTTTATGAGCAATGTGTTCTGGAAGGGAAGATTTTTACAATTAATATTAATATTTACCACATTCTGATATTTATAATGGAAAGACAGATATAAGTTTGAAAACTTTACAAGTTAATATTATCAGGTTTCAGATTAGATAAGATACTTTGTGCATAAACCAACCTCTCATTTGCCTGAGGATAAGAAAGTATATCTATCTCCCACACCCTTCCCACATATAACTTAATGTTTATACTAATCACTGTCATCAGGGTATGTGCCAACAATATTTTTTCAGATGGTTGTCATTTTAGGGTAAAATGAAGATATAGATCCCAGAAGCCACTAACACCCTTCATGATTATTCTTTTGAAAATCGTCTGTGAGGACTCTGTAATCACTGAAAGAATATCAGCAGGGATTCTGAGTGACCTTGAGGACTCAATAGACTCCTGAGCTGTGATGACTTACATAAATAATTCTTACTGGCTCTCTCTTATTGTCACAGAAGAATCTATGCTCTTCTCCTTTCATATCACAGAATATTGGTATTTTGGAAAAATAATATGTACTGAAGACCTTTACTGTRCTTGTGGGTTTGTACTACTTTTTGCTTTGTTTCTAGAACTGTTAAATATGGGAAATTATTTTCATATTAAAAATAYTTCTGGACTCAAAAATTAGAGGAAAAGGTGGAAAATGAATCCATTAGTGGGAAAAAATAGGTGAGAAGCATTTTTTTTAATTATTCTAAGTGCTCTGAAATCAAAAAGTAAAAGAAATTAACTCACCATTTATTATTCCATCAATAATTCATGGCATTGTAGCAAATTTGCTTTATTTTGAAAAGTTGTTTTGTGATTTCTGAGCATTTTGTGGTATAAATACTAAAGAGTTATGAGATACAGTCTTTCAGCTCTAAGAATGTGAAACACTTGGTTGTTTTCAAGTGAAAAATACGAAATAAAAAGTAATATCCCTGAAAATAAAAGGGAAACTTAGATTAATTTTTCATTTCAACTTATGCTTGTTGAACTGCAAGTATTTTCCATTAAGTCTTCCAACTGTGAGTATTTAAAACCAGCTTTGAAACAAAGATGTTCCACATATTGTTTTACTCCCTTTAGAGTTATCAAGCCTTGACAAAAGACTATCATCATCAAATATGATTGAATAGGTCAATGCTGGCTCATGTTTGAGGTAAGAGATTGTCAGATCCTGTCATTGGTAATTATGTGGATATAATGACAAGAAGACTAGAAAGGAATATCTTGCAACTCAAATTTGCAGATGTAATCTGAAAATCATTGCACCATGGGAAACCTCTAGGATTTATAGAGGGCAATTGGTGACAGATGCTTTTAAAACATGAAGCTTCACAAAAGGTAAGAGGAAGATCTTTCAAATATGAGGGGTTTTTATCCAATATAAGGAGCATAAACTTAAAGAAGGTAAATAGACAAAGACATGGATAAAGTGTTTTGTTTTCATTTCTTTTCTGTGAAATGCACATGTATTATCATTAAAGTGAACATGAGATTACATAAACTAATTTAAATAGGACAGAACCCAGACCATCTTTTACAGAAAAAAAAAAAAAAAAAAAAAAAAAAAAAAAAAAAAAAAAACAAAAAAAAAAAACCACCAAAAAAACCTGTCCAAAAAAAAAGAGGACAGGCTGGAAATTAGCAAGAAACTTTACTCATAGACTTTTTTCTTTGGTATTGTCTGGTATTTTTTAAATCTATTTTTTTAAGCATCCAGTACTAGCAGTACTACTTATTTTTCAGAAACAGGATGCTAGTGTGGGTACTAACAGCTGATGGGGTGATGACAGTAGCACTTAGGAGCCATCATATTGGACTGGAAATTCAGATTCTCTCTGTTTGGGCAATTATTGTTTTCTTCTAAAAAATATTCTTCACACTTCTCTGACATTTCTTTCATGTTTGGCATCTGAAATTACTGGAGTGTATAAATAAGATTATCCAGATTTTTACAGTCAGAGAAACTGGGGCACTATGTGGGTAAATGATTTGCTTAGCTTATGAAACAGTTGAGAATTAAACCAGCACTTTCCAGCTGCTAGCTTCAGTAGAAAATATTAYGTCCTGTGTTTGTTGCATCTTTTGGAATTTGTGGAGTTGAGATTTTTTTATTCTTTTAATGTTAATTCCATTTTTGTTATAGTAATTAATTAGCTAAAATAGCCTAGGTCTCATTTGTAGTCAGCTGTACGTTACTAATCCAATTGCCATTTTTCCCAATTTTTTATATGTAAAGAGTTAGCCTATGCTATCTCATCGACAGAAAAAAATAAGCAGACCTGAGAGGTTTCTGATTAGCAGCTTCATACTCTGTTATTTGAGTGCTCATACATCCTTGAACATAAGAGGCACTTGGAAAAGCCTTCAATTTTCATCTTTCTTGGCTAAAAGTTAACTTGTTTTAAATCATGGCTTGCATAAACCAGTCCATAAGACAAATAAAACAAATATGACAAATATGTCTGCAAATACCTTTGGAAATTCAGCTCATGATAAAGTTTAGTGGTTTTCTAGTTTATCTTCTCTAAATCTACTTGCTAAAGAAAGAGCATAATACATAATTCTTTCAAATGTTTTCAAAAAATGTCAGTTAAAGGATGTCACTGATGTTACTAGCAAAAATGTTTGTGTTCACTGTCTCACAGTGCTAGAAGACAGTAAAGTTTTTCTTCAATCAGGATGTCAGAACATACTATTAAAGAGGTTAAATAATTGTTAAACCTTAGAACAGAAGAACCATACACCTAAGCATGGAATTCAGAGGAAACGAAGATGGGAAACAGAGGAGGAATGTGGAGACTTGATGTCAGTGCACCTGAGCAATTAAGCAGGTCAAAAAAATAAAATACTGACACATCAGTCAGCTTCATGTACAGACAGAAAAAGATATAAACTTATATATTATTACTGTAGGAGACAGTATTTGGGCAGTTTGTTCTTTTCCATCCTCAATGTAGCATCCACATTTAAATGCCTGTCTCACTTTGTTGGACCCAGGGGATTCACATTTCCACTGAAGTGTTTTTCTCACTTATTTTCTCTGACTCCAAAGGCTACCTTTTACTCAGATGGAAGCTGGAATACTTTGTCATACCCCTGAAGTCTTCATGTTTTGTCCAGGACAGCCAGTGTCTTAGGAGAGGTAAAAAGTAGTTCTGGGTACATAAAACCTTTGTGAATAATATGCCTGAATATTATTGTCACCAGCTGGAGTCAACCTTTTCTTGCTCATGACTACATATATTTTGATTTCTACCAGTTTTAAAGTTCAAAGTATGTTCAATATCTGATTTAAGCTATCAGATGTTTTATTCCCCTGTGCACCTGGCCAGTTTTATTTCGTTGGACATCAGCCATCAATGTGTGCTCGCAGCCCAGTAAGACAATCGTATTCCCAGCAAGTCAAGAGAGTGAAACCCCACCTGGAGTTTTGCACCCAAATCTGGGCTCCTCAGCACAAGAAAGACATAAGCCTGTTGGAGCACATCCAGAAGAGGGCCACAAAGGTGGTCATAGAACGGTTTGGGTCAGAAAGGCCTTTAAAGATCATTAAGTTCCCAATTCCCATGCCATGGACAGGGTAAGGTTTCACTAGAATAGCTTGTTCTGAGGCCCATCTAACCTGGACTCACACACTTTCAGTGATGGAGCATCCACAGCTTCTCTGGGTAACCTTGCCAGTACCTTATCACCCTCACAGTAAATAATTTCTTCCTAACATCCAGTCTAAATCTAGTCAGTTTGAAGCCACTCTCCCTTATCCTATCAGTATATGCCATTGCAAAAATTCCCTCTCCAGCTTTCTCAGAGGGTCCCTTCAGGTACTGGAAGGCCACAAGAAGGTCATCCCAGAACATCGTCTGCTCCAGGTTCAACGATTCCAACTCTTAACCTCTCCTCAGAGGAGAAGTGGTCCACCTTTCTAATCAACCTGGTGGCCTCCTCTGGACTGACACCAACATCTCCATGCCTTTCCTGTGCTGGGGATCCCAGATCTGGACACAGCACTGCAGGTGAGGTCTCAGCAGAGCAGTGCAGAGGGGCAGAATCCTCTCTGTCTCCCTGCTGCCCACACTGCTTTGGATGCAGCCCAGGACACRCTTGGCTGTGAGTGCACATTGCTGGATCATGTCCATCCTCTCATCCACCAACATCCCCAAGTCCTTCCAGGCATGGCTGCTCTCAGCCTTGCCTCAGCCTGTCCTGATACCAGCTTGTCCAGGGATGATTGAGAGAATGGGACACCTTTCCTATGAGGACAGTCTGAAAGAGTTGGGGTTGTTCATCCTGCAGAAGAGAAAGCTCTGGTGAGACCTTGTAGCAGCCTTTCAATAACTAAAGAGAGTTTATAAGATGGGGACATACTTTTTAGCAGGGCCTGTTGCAATAGGACAAGGGGTAATGGTTTTAAACTGAGTGTTGATTTAGATTAGATATAAAGAAAAAAATTCATAGTAAGCATAGTTAAAATCAGGAACTGGTTGCCTAGAGAGTTAATGGATATCTCATTCCTGGAAGTATTTAAGACCAGGTTGGATGAGGCTTTGAGCAGCCTGTTCTAGTGGAAGGTATCCCTGCCCATGGCAGGGGGCTTGGAGCTAGATGACCTTTAAGGTCCCATTCAACCATTCCGTGATTCTCTGATTAGTTCTATGATTCTACAATTGATTCTATGATTCTATGATTATTGCAGTTGCCTGTTTACATTTAATTGTTAAATCTGTTAGTGCCACCAAAATTAATGTGTCTTGTGGAATGTGGTTTGGTTGAATTCTTGTCTTTTGGATTTCTACATTTGGATATTTATATGAAAGCCCTATTAATAAAGTATGAATATGGAATACATACTTCCTGAATTGATTACATTTTTTTATGGGACAGATTCATGACATGATTTTCATATATTGTGTTTTATAAAAATGAACAGGAATTTGGTGATTTGGTCGCAAAAAGCAATGCCTTTAGGCAGGTGCCTTTCTACCCGGTCTGAAAAACCACATCTCAGGCTTACCATGTAGAAACTACAAAATTATGAAAATTTCAGTAGTCTGTCTTGTTTTCTCTTTTGCTATTATAGTGGAACACTTAAATGGAAAACAGAAGTAAACAAAATGCAAAACATAAGTTGGTGATAGTAAGAAAGACTCAAGAATTATTTAAAAACAGACAGGCAAGGGCTATGCTCTACATTTTTAAATGAGACTATATTCTCATTTTTGTGATGGCTCTGTTGCCATTTAAGACACATTGAAAGGATTTGATTTTATCAGAAGAAGATTACTGCATTTTCAGTCCTGGACATAATTGATCAATGCAAAGCCTATAATTGCTTTTGTAAATTAAGGCTCCCATGCTGCAAATTAGAATAAAGAGGTTAGAAATCTTCAAGAGTCTCTGGCCATGCAAGAGATGCTTTGCACCAGGCAGGTTTTGCTCTTCAAGATTTAGCTGCAGCATGCAGTGGTTCTCTTAGAGTTCACACGAAATGCTTTTCTTGACAGGGAAAGGAATGTATAGATGGGAACTTTTGTGTGTTTGATCTCATTCTGATATGGCATTAAAATATTCCTGGATCACTTACATGGGCCTAGATACTAAGATGTGCTCATGGACGTGTACTCTAAATATAGTTCATCTGTCCTAAAAGAAGCCACTTCACCACCCTGCAATTCCATCTGTTTGATGGTGCCTCATTCCACATTTGAATTCAGAAGAAATTTTCTGGGCACTTCTCCTGCCCTAGTTGACTCTGATATAATGCTGGCAGCCAAGGGTGAGAACTTAAGTGTGCAACAAGTCATAAGAGATCCATGATGATTGAGAAAAAGATCTTTTTGGCTTCTATAAGAGCGCTGCTTCCTCGTCTATACTACTAAAGCAGTGAACTTAAAGCAAGTAACATTAAATTTGCTCTGATAGATTGCTGGAGAGTCAGTTAAATAATCTCAAGTGTCCTTAAATGATAATTGATGGAGTTGCTTGGAAGTGAGCTTAGTTGATTTAACTGCATCATGTCTCTTTCAAGCTCATTTTTCTGAGCATGGGATAAAGATTTCATAGCTGATCTGCACTTGGTTTGATGGTGTGTTTGTCTTAAAAGTATAATTTTGTACCTATATATCACTGACTCAAATATTCAGATGGGCTCTTTATTTAACAACATCCCTGAMATTAGAGGAGGAAATCATTCTTTCAAAGAAAATAGGAAGAATGAGATAGAGACAGAAATCTCTAAATTAGTATTATGTGTCTGAAAAAAAAAATATATGGAGAGGAATACTCTCTTAATTGGAAAGCTCTTGGGAATATTCAGCCAATGAAACCCAGTGATTGACTGCATGTTGCTAACTTGCTAGATTTAAATAGGTGTTGACTCACTGCAACAGTGGTCATAGCAACAGATCATTCCATTGAGAGAGGGATGAAGAGCAACGCTGTGCTTGAAATGTGTTTATACTTAGACACAGACACACAGAGAGATATAGATATAAACATCTAAACCAGGCTTTCCAAGAGCCATATAATCATTTTAGAACCTGTTAGGACCTTTGCCCTTAGCAATACTTGTAGTCTACACACTCAAAGATATAACACGAGTATCGAACCATTTTGTTGCAGCATTTTATATCCTGACTTTGCTCTGCTCAATCTTTAAATCAATTGTAGAATAATCACCAAGAAAATTATAAACAAAATTATATGAGAGTAGGCTAATATAGTTTATATTGATTTTAAATATATGATATTTTTAAGTGAAATATAAACTTGTAAACAGAAAATTACTTTTGGTTTACTTTCACTCAAAGTTTTGTTGTTTTGTTTAATCAGAAGGGCTTGTAAGGATTGTAAAAAGTAGCATGCCAACATACCACCCACACAGTGATATTTTTAACGCTCACTACCACAGGAACATAATGCCCTCATCATTGATGAGTTCCTGAGGAAAGCTGGTTCCAGAAGCTTCACTTATAATAGAACCAATTTTTTTAGACAGAATGACACAGTAGTGGAACCACACTCTTGTTATTGGARTAATCTTACAGGAAGATTTTATGCTTTATATAGTTCAAATACTTAGTCCCCTTTAGCATCTAAATAACTTAGTGACTTTATTATTCTTGTGATAATATTAATATTAACTTCAATAATTTATGATAGCACCTTTTTAGTCTTAGTGATGTAAGAATATGGAAAAATAAATTCATGGAAGACATCGTCAGCATTTTCCCAATCATAGTTATACACTTGAAAATTTTCATCTGAATTGCTCCTGGAAAACGCGGGCACAAAATTTTTGTAAGAATGTAGTGCCTTTTCCCATTCAGTAAACAGGTTTTGCTTCAGTTAGACTGCTCAGAGCAATTTTTAAAATTGTTGCCCAGAATCCTTAGTTCTTTTCATGGAAGAACTGCCTCTCCTTACCAAAATTAAGAAAAATGTGTGTCAAATACATTGTCAGAATATTTATCCTTTCAGACAGAAAATGTATAGTGTCATGGGTCAATCTATCCTATGAGACCAAATTGCTTACTAATTTAAACTGATTTCAAAACAAACATACAAGTACACTAACCTTTGGCAGAATATTAAAAAGGCGACTCTTGTTTGTGTGTAAAAAAATACCCAAAATGAAGTAGTTGTGATAATTCATTGAAAACTCTGACAAGCATTTCTTGTGACTGAGAAATTTTCTAGTATTTGTTGAAGCATTTTTTTTTATTTATTACATACAGTGGTTCTCAAGCTTGACAGAACAGGAGCGAGAGGACTGCATGCCTTTTGTTTTCTACCCTGTAAAGTAGATAGGGGTGGTGTGACAACCTCATAGACAGAGGAAAAAAATATAATTGCATAGCTCTGTCTAGAGTTTCCTTACTAGTTATTGAAAATGGGTAAGTACAGCTCACTGCAGAGGTCATGTCATTCGACACATGGTAACAGTTATTGTGGTGTTTTTTTCTTTTAATATCCTGAGTGAGATACTTCCCCTCAAACTTAGAGAATCTATCATAGATTTCACTTAGAGATGAAGTTCAAAAATTTCCCCAGAGGAAAAATGCCTACTGAATAAAAAGGTGTCACTTCTCACAGTAGTTGCCCTAATGTTTCTAATGAAATTTGAGACTGTATATCTTAGTCACTTATAGTTTAAATTTATATATTAAAAACTATAACATATAGAATGATAATTTATAAGACACACATTAAAAATTTAAACTAAGCTTGTTCATGACTAGAGCTATTAATCCGTAAAAGATTAAATTTTTACTGATTCATTTTTCAGTATATATTCCTATATATTCTTATATATAGTCTGACCTCACTTTATCATAATTTGTAAAATCTCTATCAATGAATCCTGATTAGTTAAGGCTAAGAAATATTTGGAAACAGATGCTGACAAGTGTGAGAAAAACTTTAAATCATTAGTTTGTAATACAAATATGTTTGGCAAATTTTCTATAATCTTATGATATGGATAGAAAGAAGGACAACAGAAAGCAATTACATTAACCTGTTGATTGAAGATGTTGTGTGATTACTCTGTGCAAACCTACACTAGAGGAGCTGGTAAATGGTAACATTATCCAAAGAAATTTCTAAAGTCCCCTTGACATTCAGACCAACAGCTTCCAGAGATTTCTCAAAGGGAACTGGAAACAGTGCTCACATATGGGAGTTTAAAAAATTTCTCTGTGTCCCTATATAGAGCCTGTACTCCTAAAGGCAAGTTTCAAACCCAGTATCCAGGAATAGGGTGCACTTTTAAGACAGTTTAACCTCCTTTGCAAAGCTGTCAGTGATGGAAACTGCAAAGCTGCCAGGCATGCTGAGAACAATCTACACAGTACAACAGATTATTAGCAACCAAAAATTCTTACTTCTTTTTTGAATAATTTCTGCTGTATCTTAAAAAGTAATTGTTCTGTATTAAAAACTTAATGCTATTCCACAGAATTTCTTACTAAAGCTATGTCTTCATGTAGGAGAGCTCTACCAATTTTAGCAAATGAGAATAGAGATGACACACACATGAATGCCAAAGGCAAGTGTTTAGATTCTATGCTGCCAGAKCAGTGCAGAACCTGGTACCTTCTCTTGATACTGATGTTTACTGCATGGAGAGAAGTTAGATACGTCAGTAGTTAAGGTAATTTCCGGGAAATCCTATGACAAGAATAGAAGAGCAAATTCATACATTCATGGCTCTGTTCACAACTACTTTCATGAAAGGGAATGTATTACTTTTTGATTGACCTCTGGTGCATTTTAGATATCTTTTATTCAAAAAAATTTGCTTAGAAATGTGAAAGAAAAGGCCCAAACTTTAGAGAGTAGGATAGAATTATGTTTTGCATTGAAACAAAACAACCAAGAAGCAATTTATAGATTTTCCTGATTCTCCACATAATTTCATTATGCATGGAGCTGTATGACGTGTGTAAACTTGGCAGACTACATATTATCTAGTAATTTTTCAGCAATGAAACAATAAGAAGAAGTGAAACAATAAGAAGAAGCTATGAAACAATAAGAGAAGTATCACTTCTCATTCAAGTAGTTCATAATGTACTGGTGCACCACACTGATAAAATAATCACATTATCAAAGTCAGCTATACAAAAATCATGGTGCTGTCTCCTTCATTAATGGATTAAGGTGAAGGCATGTTGCTGTATGAACCAATATAAATCACTGTTTTTTTTTGTTTTTCCAGAACATATATAATCTGAAATTCCCTTAAAAAAGCAGATACAGCATAGGACAAATGTAATAACACAGTGGATTGAAGAATTTTAATAAATAATATAATCAATGGTAACAGGGAATAATTGTTAATATAGCATTCAGTATTCATCACCATTAAACTTTATAAAAACCTGCAATTTCACAAGTCAGAGATTACTTGCATTCTCAAATGAGAAAATTTACTTTTGTTTTCATGGTTTTGCAGAACTTAATACAGTAAATAATGATTTCAGTTGTCCCTGTTCACGGTCAAAGTATGAGAAACTGAAGATCACAAGTTTTAGCCTTTAGACACTGCAAAGTCAGTTAAAGATATTTAAAATATTCCAGAACTAGGCTCATCAAAATAGCAAGATATTATAAACAGGAGACTGACCACAGAATATTTTGCTTGTGTTCTCCAGTTGGTGACTTGTTTTGTACAGCAGGAAATTCAATTAATGAACATGCTTAAGATAAAATGAACAAATGTCTCAAAGATCGCTACAGTCTTCAATCACTCACCAAACATTTAATCTATATGTTAAAAAGACAAATTGAAAAGCAGCTTCAAAACAAGCCTGATCAACAGTCTCCACATAATAAACATARTGTAAACATAGAGGTCTGTAAACTACTTAATTAAAATTGAAAAGAGATCTAAAACATATATTGAATTAGAATAAAGAGGTGATAAAAATGCAAGAAAATAAAAATAGCCTTGTTGGTGATGAATCAGAAAAGACTGAGAGGATGGAAAATTTTGTGACAGGTATACTGTCGTGGTGAGCAGGAAAGAGTTATTTGGTTGGAACTCTGGCTTCTGCAACTCTATAGAGTATCCTGAACTACCCTACAGAGCACAAAATGTTTCCCAAAAGTTAAATCATGTCTAGAAATATTTCCAAATGAGAGTAAGCACTATGCTTTGAAAAGCTACTACAACAAGATCTATACTAAAGAGCTGAACCCCTTTCTCTGCCTCATATTCCCTATCTGTAACATATAATGTTTTTCATAATGGGTTTCTCTACATACCACTTTAAAATCTATATTAAAAACCCAGATATTTCTAGTAAAAACTTAGTAGACAGCTTTCAAAAAATAAAACCAAAATGTTTCAAAAATATTTTCTGAGAAAGACTTACACTTAGGAACTCTGGAAAAAACAGATTATTTTTTCCAATAGACTATTGAACAGCGATGAACTAAACGAATTCTCTTTCTTATAGACCGCAACACTCTTCCTTCAAATGAGAAGGAAGACGTGAGACTCATATCTGGTGGGTTCAATTATCTTTTTAAGAAAATGAATCAAGGCAGTGAATTGCACATCCAAAGAGGGTAACAGAAGCTGAGGCTACCAACAGGCTGTTCTATAGAGGTGAAAATATCACTCAATAGGTTAAGAAGGGACTATTGATATTGTTTAGCCATAAAAGATAGCTTTGGATTATGTATAGTAATAATTCTTTTGTCCCAACTCTCAGATTAACATTTCTCTATTATTGGATCAAAGATGAAGCAGATGGGTGCTAAGTAAATTTCAGGGAATTACCTCCATGTTTTTAGAACAATCATCAATAAAACTACAGTAGGTGGGGATCACAGGACAGGATGAAATGAAGGGCAGTGGACCTAGTGTTGAGGGTAAACAGTGAGACACAACTGCAGCCAGAAACCAGGCATCAAATGTTTAATGGTGGCAAATACTGAATGCATCAATTATTCTATGTTTCCATTGATCACAGTATTTATTTAAATTCACAATCCACCGTGTTGTCCTTTTTTTCCTATATAGTAGAGTTGCATGTGGCTTAAGTAAACTTAAAACTCATAACTGCCTGCTGAGTTTATGTGCTCTAGCACCTTTTTCTTATGTGTTACCTAATGAGTGTATCATATCCCAGAAATTGCTAGGGAAAATTTTTGATGCAGATTAGACACAAAAATCTGGAAGATGCTTTAAAATCAAAGAGGAAATTGCCAGAGACATAATACTAAATGAAAGCTTTTCTTAAGGGACTGTGAGACAATAGAGGTTTAACATCTGGGGAAGTGAGACAAGAGACTTAAGCACAGAAGACTCTGGCACAGCCAGTGCCCTGATAGGCAGGAAGAAATGGGATGCTGGTGGGCAGGAGAAGGGGTCCAGAAAAAGCCAGTTGATTTTCTAGGACAACCTTCACAAAGCCCTCTTTAATGGTCTATTCCAGAGTGCAATAAGCTGAATAGGCATGGCAGGTGGCCAAACTGGTTAAATAAGGACTTGCTGACTGAACTAAAAAATAAAAATATCCTGTATGTAAGGTAGAAAAGAGGACAGGCTTCCAATGTGAAATTCAGAAGCATCACATAGATTTCCAGCAGTGGACTCAAGAATGATCAGGATGTGAAAGGCAACTGGGAATTTTCTTATGAATTTAATGAATTTCTATACACTTCAGAGGTGCCCCCCAAATCTTTACTCTAAATGTCATGAAGCATTGCTAAAATTTGTACCAAGAGCAGTCTTCATCATATGAAGAACAAGTGGGAGGCTGAGCATGCAGAGGGAATCAAAGTTGTAAGAGCATAATCAAAGGCTTATGTCTACAACTCCAAGGGAATTGTGTTGGTTACATTTTCTGCAAAGTATAATAGGGCGAAAAGGTAATATATACTGTGATCACATGAAGAAAAGTTATTGAATCACATCATAAGATTTAGAAAGATCAAGTGATTTTTTTTGAGACAACAAACCTTGTCTATTTTTGATATAGGCAAGGATCAGATAGCAAATCAGAAAAATCTGAGTCTGGGAAAACTGCAGCTGAATCTGTAACAGAGGAAAGAAAATTGATAACTTGACAATCTGTGATAGGTTTATCCTCAGAAAGTGTTTCAATACAGTGCTGCCCTAACCTATCTGAATCTATCTCTTTTCCAAAGGTTGCACTGTAGAGACAGCACAGAACAGACTGAATGTTCTTACAGTTGCTTTGGTTCACTGTCTGGCTGTGAGACTTTAACTCCTAATAAAAGGAACTATTTATTAATGTGTCAGAGTGCAGGAGCTGACAAGCAATCTGTTCTGCTGTAGCTACTGAGGTGGTGGTGATCTCTGGCAGAAGGGCAAGGAAACATCTTCAGCTAAATCTGCAGCAGTGGATCTGACAGAACTTTAAATTAGTATTTGCCAATTCAATCTGGACAAAGATTGAATTTTTCTCTGTTCCAGTGTGGTCTAGACTTCCCTTTTTTTCATGTTTGTCTGCAGGAAATTTTAAAGGAAAAGCAAAACTTGATTTAGAGAATAATTCTTAACTACTATCAGCATTAAATACATTTTCAATCTATTTGTTTGTGCCTGTCTTCTTACACTTACATAATGTTAAACTTGCTGTCTTTTTAATGTTTCATCTCCAAAGTTGCTGCTACAGGCTTTGAAATAGCAGTTAACTGCATTTTGGAATGTAAATGAGCTGTGACCTATTTTATTTTTTTTTCCCCGATGCCAAAAGCACTGTCTTTCAAAACAATCTGTATCAAATCAAAGATTTGATGAAATTTATTAGGGAAAAGTGTTCATTTCTAATCCATCAAAACAAATACAATGCTGTAGTACATGATAATAAATTCACAGAAGATCATGTGAGATTCACTTGTGAATTTAGTAGATATTTTCCACACATACTTGATCAACTTTATGGTACATAAGAGTATCATTCTCATGTTCATATTAGAAGACTTCTGCTGTGGAGAAGCCCTATTCTTGTCCAGCAAATGTAGACTTTGTGGCCACTATTCAGCTATAAAAATAATATTTTTGTTTGTTCACTTAAAACAACAAAAATCCATAGGTGATGCTTTCATCTGTAAGAAATCATTCCTAATTGGGCACTACCTTTCATTTCAGAATAATCTGGTAATAGCAGTGAATTCACATAGCTATGCAGACCATCAGTTATTTCTGCATATTTTGAACCACTTCTGTGGCTGCATTGTCTCACACGCTGAATTAATGTACCACTTGAAAGGAAGGTAGTAAGCACACCGGTATCCAGGAGATCAAGCTCTCCTCCAGGACTCCTACTGGCAATTTCTTGTAGCAATTTTTTTCCTCCATCACTTTGGTAACTACAAATATGAAATAATAAGTGTTCTTTTATTCTCCATTCCTGTCTCCTCTGTTCAGATTGTAAGCCCTTCAGGAGAGCAATATGTTAATACAGACCTATGCTCACTGTGAAATATCTTTATATCATCTGCACCTTTACCTGTATCTATATCTATTTATCTATAACTATATACATCTATATCATGATAGATAGATAGATAGATAGATAGATAGATAGATAGATAGATAGATAGATAGATAGATAGATAGACACACACACACACTGTGTCCAAGAACTGTGCTTCTTTCAGAGTAGGTGCTCTGCTTACACCTCAACTTCAAGAAAAAGGTGAAGAAATAAATTACTTTTAAAACTGGAAAAGATTAAGTGCAACTGTAATACTTTAAGAAATTTGAAATACAGTTATGAACACCTCCCGTTTGTATTCATGATTTTCAACTAAAATTTCTAATAAGAGAACATATTTCTGGTGAATATTTTCCCCAAAATAGTGATCAAGAATAACACAAAACAGAAGAAATAAACAAGCTAACAAGATAACAAAATAGAATCCCAGTAAATTCAGTAAAAACACTCAACTTTGAATTCCTTCAAATATATTTTCAATGTTCAGTATAGTTTTATGTAAACTTTGACTTGAGATCTCTAAAAGGGTCTTAGGAAAAAAAAAGGAAATAAGGGGCGGCTGATATTTTTATCAAATCAAAAACGGACCTTGTAATAGACTTTTGAAGGTGTATTTATAAATATTTAAAATGAGACCAATATAATTTTCAGATAGTCAACTGAAGGCCTTTTTATTTCATTAAACAAATTCTTCTGCCCTTCCCTTCTTTTTGAAGATATTTATATTTAAGATATATATTTGATTTAATCTGATAAATTTGATATACTTTTCAGGCTGTTAACTGTGTCTAATTCCTAATTTTAGGCAGTAATTTTTTAAGTACTTGTAAGCTTACACACAAAAATGCAGATGCATACATCTGTCTGCATCTCAATGCAAAAAATTGCTTTTGAGTAATGACAATGACAATTATTTTATTATTACTAACGTTTCTGATTTTCAGATTTCTGAGAATTTTGATTCATACCTCAGCACAGCTTAAAGTATATATTTCAATGAGTAATCTTGAACACAACCAGTTTCATAGCCATTTAGGGCTTGTTACAAACATGTAGGTCCTTTTCTTATACTTGAACTTAAAGAGAAGAGGAAGAGATAAATTAGCTTAGATTCCATTTGTAGTCATTTCCCAGCAACAGCAGATAAAATCTGTACAGATGATCAGCCAATTAGAAGTGTTTGGTTTATATTAAAGATACTCTGCTGTAGTCTACGGGAACTTTAATGTCTTTTACTAAAGAAAGTTCATACGGCCACAAAAAGGTAAAAAGTAAATGCTATAGAAATTTGTATAATCACCTGCTCATGAAAGGAAACTAAACTCACAGAAACAGCAAAGGAAAGAAGGCAGACATCTAAGTAGCCCAGGAATGGCTCTTCATAGGAAATAGTAAAACCCTTCCTTATGTAAATTATGATCAAAATTAGAAAAAGTGTTTAAAACAGACATTCATGACACTTCTTGCAATAAGCAAAAAAATCATTAGTTCTGTGACTTCAAAATACATGACTGCTACCCTTGGAACTGCTGCTTTTTGATAAACACTTACATTACTATTTAATCTATATTGATCAGAAAAAAGAATGACTAAAAGTGTAATATTTATAACTAAGAAATGTTGCAAAAGCATAGAAAAATTACATTCATTTTTGTGCATTTCATGAATGCACAAAATCAAGGGCAACTCTTTCTGTTAAWTTTTTAAAGAAAGGACTCAGATAATTAGGCAAATTTTTAAATATAACAATAGATCATTTTATAAATTCAATATACATTTTCTGAATATACATTTTTCTTAAAGGGAAACTGCGTAATGAACTTCTGAGGAAATTAAGCTTTAGTCTGTGGAATATAGCTTGTTAGTATCTGCAATAATTACTTTTGTAAGGAAATAATATGCATCCCTCTGATGAATATTACACCAGAGTTATGTCAAAGATGATTATTTTGCAGCATTAATTGTCTATCAGTCTGCTTTTCAATATCTTAAAGAAAACTTAGGAGATCAAGTAAACTCTAGGGAAAAAAAAATATCACTTCTTCAGATGTTTTTGTAGTAATATTTTCTTATTTTTTTAACTAAAATAAGCGCAAGAGTTGAAGGAAGGCTATGTTATTTTTACTGGTCATCATGTATATGAATTTCAATTCTATTTTTAAATTTTTTTGGCACACTTGAGCTTTGTACCCCTTAGGTAAGGAAATTCACACACTGGTGAATTCTTGTGTACACCATTATGAAGTAGAGTGGTAAAGGAACTAGAATTATTATCCTAAAGGATATTTCACTTCCTAGTAGTGTTTTTAGTTACATGGCTGCTACGATCAGAATAAAACATCACTGAAAAAATGCACATATCAGGAGGGAGACAAAAACAATCTTCACAAGTTGATAAATCCACTTGTAAAATACCTATGTTTCCTCTCAAGGGAAATAGAGGAAAAATATGGAGATGTGTCTTTTTTGCCACCTCTGTATTGCCTCTGTATTATCTGCATTTGGACATACTCCTTTACATTGCCACAAAAGCTAAAAAGAAGCAGCAGTAAGGCCAAACATTTCCCACAAAGACCCTCATTTCAGCTCTAGAGCTGATTCATCTCTGATCTTTGCACTCAAGCATTCCACAAGCACACTGTAATTAAAAAGTCTAATAAGACACTTTTTACATTACTTCTGCACCTCTGTAATTTCAGATATTACAACTTAGCTACTCTCTTTCCAGAGATTTTACAAGTATAAGGGTTTTATAGTTGTCAAAGGATCATATCTTATAAGATCTTCAAAGTCATTTAACCTCCACATAAGTTGTGGCCTCCATGTCCAATGCAAGCTTTCTTTGAACAATTAATATTGAGCTTCAAGAGCAAACACACACCTGAATCAGGACGACAAGCAAAAACTGCCAAAACCCCTGGGGAAAGTTTGATGTGCTCGCTTGTTCTCCAAGGCTGCTGAATGCCAACATGACCTTTTTGAGGATGTTGTGTTATATTCCAGTATTCCAATKGTTTGGAATGGTTTGACCAATTTTCAGCCCACAAAGGGAGAGTGTAAATCCCTCTGGAAAAGGCTGTGAGGACAAACTGGATCTTAGCACTTCATTTGAGTAATGGCTGCACCTGAATTTAAATACAAACCTCAAGGAAGAAAGAAAGACACAAAATAACAGTCAGACACATTAATAAATTGCAGTGATCTACTTTTGAATTTCAACTGCGTTAATCTCAGGAAGGATGCCAAACCTTCAGTAATGAGATACAAGAAGAAACATTGAGGAAAAAATATATCTGGAATAAATATCAATCCTCCTGTTAGAAGRTGCTACCACTCATTAAAAATAAAAAGAAAAATACAAAGACTTTCCCTTCATTGCTCAATGCAATTTACTAAAATATTTGAGTTACCCCACTTGTTACACCKCTAAGTTTTTGTAAGTTCCAATGTGTTAGATGAGCTGTAACATTTTTATATTGTTTGGGAGAAAGCAGAAATCCTTGCCAAAATGCAGTTATCCAGACCTCACGAGGGGCTGGAATTCCCTGGCCCTTAGTTAATTATTTTATCATATTCCATTTGTAGTGTATAGCCCCTTTACATTCCATTGATAAAACTTTACCAGACTTGCTTACAGCCACAAATTATGTTTTTTTGCAATGTATTCAGACAATTTACATTCTGCTGCCACGTTACATCCAAATTGCCTCATTCAAATCCTCATAATTCCTCTTCTAATATTTTCCTTCCCTTCTTCTCTACTAAAAAAAAAGTATGAAGGAAGAGAAACAATATAATTATTTTAGGGGATTATTATTTTTTATATGTGTTATAAGTTGTTTGAATTCTTTCCAGTATTTTAGTACAAGTATACAATTAAAAGCAAAAACATTTTCCATTTCACTCCAATTTCACAGTCTGAAAGACCTGAAAACTTCAATCTCACGTCTTTTCCCACTAGACAATAAAGTCACTATTTTAGTGCAAAAAAATGGAGCCCATTTTCAGAACATGAGGGAAAGGATATATATTCTAGGGACARCACCTATTCCCATGTCAGCACGGACAAACTGAAAACAGTCCTAGGATATTTTTATCCTATAAAGACATATAAATGTGAATTTGTCCATGACAGGGTAACAAAATAATTTCTGCCTACCTAACACTAGTTAGCCTTGGTTGTAAATGAGATTGAGGGGTCCACCAAAGAAAGAGATATTGTTTGTAATCATGCTCCTTAAACACCCTTAGACATATATTAATATATATTAAAAAAAGAAAAGCCCACTTAATGAATTATATGTAACAAGTGATTTAATTAACTAACTTGCCTGCTCCTTTCTGCCTTAGATTTGTCCAGGAACAGATTGCCATTTTCACACATTTGTTTCTTATTCAGAATAATTTTTCTTAATTAATCTATGGGTGAGTCATCATTCGTTAAAAATTCATCATAAATATCTTCTGTTTCTCATGAATTCATATTACCTTGGCTTGTTTTTTTTGTTGCAGAAGCATTTGGTTTCCATTCTGGTGAGTAATTTTAGAATATTTGAACCAACATATTTGCTAGGTAAGGTTTTCTATTTGGCACAGTCTAAACAGTATCTGCATTGGACATACTCTATAAATAACAGAGTAATTGCATAGAAATGGGTGAGTAAATGTCTAGACATCAAAGATGAAAAATGAGCAAAGAATGTCAGAAAAAGGTGCTTGATGACAATTGTATCTCAAAGAAAGACTATCCACCTGATATTGATCATTGTAGTTTGTGCCCTTTTACACACTGTTTGCCTGCAATGGATAGATGTGTTCAGAGGCAGCCCCTACTGATGAGTGTCTGTGTGTCAGTCACACTCTCTGGGAACCACTGGAGAGCAGATGTGACAGGGAGGGAGCTGGCCAGGCTTGAAGCACAGAAGGTGGCTTAGCATGACTAGAGCCCTCTCTCATCAGACATATCAGCACTGTCAAACAATCGGACCGGGATTTTGTGACTCACACCAAATCACATTGCCTTACTTATGGAATTATGTGAGAYGACAAGACCAACCTCTTTGGGCATGTAGATGTAGGCTGGCTGAATAGTCCCTGAGTGGTACTCAGTGTAAATATCAGCATTTTGTAGCTGGTTACCCAGAGTTTTCTCTGCTGGGAARTCAGACTCCAGGCTAAGCTGGGATGTACCACTGTCACACAATGATCGAGAGAACAGAATAAATGTTAATTATGTTGCATTAGACATGACTGCAGCATCCTCAGTTTGAGACCTTGCAATTACATGTAGATAACTTGATTAAGCTGTCAAGAATATAACTGTAAGCTCTGTGAGATCTATATAAACACGGATATATGGTCCAACAAATATCCTGAAAAAATGGGTTAGTTCGATTAAAAGTCCTAGACATCATGYAAGTATAAAATAGAACACTTGCATTTTCATCAGCAGTAATCTTATGCTGAATTTTCTAAAAATGCTACCTTTGTATGTGAATTTGGCACAGGATTACTTCATTGTTTTTTAAACAGAGAAAAYATTTTCCTGAAATACAATCCCAAAAGAATCAAAATTATTCCCTGATGCAAAGTGTGAATGAATATTAGTGAATTTATTTATAAGTTATGACATTTTAAAAATAGCTTTTCTCTTCCAGTTTATCCTTCCCTTCATTTTTCTTTTAAAATTGTTACTTACAGAGGTGTTCAGTGTCCTGCCAGCTATGAGAACAAGACAGCTGGGTGAAGCGTTATGTTCTTGAAAGCTGAAGGAACTTAACATGTCCTCTTAAATCTAGAAAATCAATTTATAAATTATGTAGTATGAAATAAAAGCATAAGATTTGTTGGAGGCTATCAATACTGTATTTTATTACAGTGCTGTACTATTTTCTTTCTTACATAGCAGAGGAGACACCAAAAATACATGTTGTGCAGATTTAATCCCTGAATTATATCCAACAGAAAGAGGGACAACAGAGAAAAATGCTATGCATTTTTTCTGTAAAATAATAATCCTTAAAATTTAATGCAACATTAATCATTAAGAATGCTTCTACAGTGCAAAGGTACSATATGCCACTGATTTTTCTCCAAAAACAAGAGGCATATATAAATTACAATGTAAAACTAAATTACCTTGGATGTTGCATCCAAATGGAAGACAAAGAAGATTGAAGTTTCAGAAAGCAACATCTCATATCTCACTCTGGCAAAGCCCTCCCTTGTTCAGCATATAACATACAATAAGGGCTACATCAAGCAATCCCTGGTACAGCAAGTTTCTGGATGATCTCAATGTGTAATAGGACTGAAAAAGCATCAAATGTGGCAGAGCAACAAAAAAGAAAAAAATAAATAACTGCTAAAACAGAGCTATACAATGACAGTGCTGAGACCACAATTCCAATTAAGACTGCTGCCAAAATATTCCTCAGGAGGTTGGATAAATTTCTAGAACCGCTGGCCCCCTGTTAGCAAGATCAGTTCAATCTTCTTTTRCAATCCAAAACAAAGCACATTCACACATCGTATAAATCTGTATTATGTGTGCAATTCCCATCAGTAAAAAAATTAAGTGAACTGGCTTCTGCAGTGACTGAGAAATAATGACCTTTATGAACAGGCTTCCCTTTACCTCTGGTTTGCCTAGTTTAGGCCTGACACACTCTTCAGAACTACTGTGATCAAAAGCCATATTTATATGCCCCTTTATTTCTCTGAAAGAGAACGTTCTTGCTCTCTTCAAATACCAGATGCTAGCATAGGCATTATTGAGCAGACTAATATGTAAAACAATAAAAAAAACAAACACATCAAATATCCAAAAGAACATGTAATTCATTTTAATCCCTCCAACGGCACTTTGTCGAAATATTACAAATATAAGAATCATCTATCTAACCTGTGTAATTTAAGGTACATATCAATATTTTGTTAGGATTTTTACCTTCTTTCCTTTTAAATTTTTTTTAATAGCTGCACCATTTAATTTATTCCCTCCTGATTGGCTCTGAACTTCTTTAACTCTTCAGGGTAATAGTCTTTGAACTTCTCTTCATCATCTTTTGTGAAGTTGAAGGTTCTCTGTGCATGGTTAGTAACTTCCTGCATTGCTAGAAAGACAACTTAATTAGTCTCTTTTTGTGAAAAAAAAGTKTAAAATAGTCTCCATAAACAAATGCTTATAGCTTCAGAAATTTTCAGGATTACACAATCCCAAATCTAATAACAAGAAATATGTCTTTGTCAATGCACACTACACATCAGGTAGTGTGGTTGCAAAGTATTTCTACATTTTAGAAATTAAATACTTTACAGAAAAAGTTTCTGCTTCAGTGTTACTTTCAGAACTGTGAAAACAATATTATTTAACAAAGGGCTTAGTGACAGGTTAAAAAAAATATCCAGCTAATTTTGGCATTGTTTGAATTACTTTTTCTTCAATATTCTCACCTATTTAGACTTTTACACACAAGGCTCAGGCAAATGTGGCCACAATTTACGTAATTGTAAGGATATCATAGAATCATAGATTGTGCTGGGTTGGAAGGGAGCCATTGAGATCATCAAGTCCAGCTCCCAGCCCTTCACAGGATCATCTCCAAGTGACATCACGTGCCTGAGAGTATTGTCCAAATATTGAACTTCTTGAACACTGTCAGGTTTGACGCTGTGACCATTTCTCTGGGGACCTTGCTCCAGTGCCCAGCCACCCTCTGGGTGAAGAGCCTTTACCTGAACCTTCCTTTTACTAAAGCTTCCCTAACTCAGCTTTGTGCCATTTCCTTGAGTCACTGGTAACAAGGGTTAAGAGATCAGTACCTGACCCTCTGATTCCCCTCCTGAGGATGTTGAAGACCACAATGAGGTCTCCACCCAGTCTTCTCTTCACAGTCTGGACATTATAAATAGAGAACAATTCCAAACCTACCAAGTCAACACACCGTGGACAGGACAGCTGAAACTTTTGTTTCTTTTACAAGATGTTTGCACATATTTCTCTAGACCTCACACTCTGAGACTTGACACACTACTTTTACCTTGCTTGCTAGTTCTTTGCAGCCTTCTGAAAGCCTCAGATAGGAAACCATATCCTTGTGACTGCAGAAGCAATGTGTAATTTTTTCCACCTCTCAAGTCTATGCGAAATCTCAGTCTGTTTCATTTTCTTTCTGGTGGCAGGAGTATGCAGGGCAGACTGCAGCTTATGCTTTTCCCGTGGCACCAAATCTGCCCTCCCGAAAGCCAGCTCTGTGTGTAAAAAGCATCTCTTTGTATCTGCTTTCCGTACGGGGGAACTTATAGATAGACAAAGTCTGTTTAGTTCATTCCTTTAGCTGACATTTCCATCTGACTATTATTCATTCATTTAGTTTCAAAGGTCTAATTTCAGGCCTGTGATCCAGAGRGGAGCCTGTCCCTTTCTGACTGAAGCTGACACCTGACATAAGTGACAAAATAACCTTCAGAAGCCCTTTCAATCTCAACTATTTGTGATTCTCTGATAAGAACTATATTTTGCAGCACTGATTAATAATATTCTGAATGACGATGTTTAAGAATCACCCCACAGAAAGATAGGATATTGTGCATTATATCGGGGTATTCAGCAAACACATTGTTTTAACATCCCCCTGGTGTCTGTCACAGCCATGCTGATACAAAAGTGCTTTTGCCATTTTAGGTTATGTTATGCAGGGTAGGTAGTGTTGCTATGACAGCTGAAAAGGTTCTCCTGTCAGCCTATGCTGCATCTCTAACAGGAGCTATGCCAGGATGGCTGTGCTAGAATTGGCCTTGTAATGTAGATGTGTTCTGAAATATCAATGGAGCATGATGCCTGGAAACAGAAAAGCTCTGGAAGCTGGTACTATTGTTAGCATCCCAAAAGGGATGTTTTCTGTTGTAAATAAAATTAATTCTTCCCCAGAAAATGTGGAGCTATGAAAATGTGACTGCATGATATACGGACCAAGCCATTTGAGAAACTCTGGGMATTATATAATTCCATCCAGATACCATGCCTTGCTGCAGGACAAGCTCATTTTAGAGGGTGTGTATGTAGGTATATTTTTATTTAGATGCCTATTGCTTTGAACTCTGAGGTACAGGTTTTTTTCGCTAGAGGGCCTCTTTCCAAAGTCCTGAAGAAGAATGACATTTTTTATTTTTTATAATCATCAATTGTGACTTGAAATTTCCATATATTTTACATCTTCAGATCTCTTTAGAAACTCAAAATATATTTTCAGGTTGTGACCAGAAAGACAATACACARTAAGGAAGGAATTGCAGTTCATTACATTAAGCCATAAGCATGGGGAAACCATGTCTGAAATGCTGTTCACTAAAAGGCTCAAAAGAAGATAAGTAAATCCCATATGCACTGATGCTGAAAATACTGATAAAAAACAAACAAAAATTTGGTACCAGTATAAAGCAAATGACATAAAATCTCTACAGCTGCAATACAAAACACATGCATAAAGGAAAACTGTATTATTACAGTAATTGTGAAGTTGCATACTCAGTTGTATGAAAGTCCTGAAGTTGAGCAGATGTGTAGGTGCATTCCAGTCTTTGATTCTTTTACGAAAGAGGGAATCTGAAATTCTACATGAAGCTTAAACAATGACAAGTAAACCTTATAATTTCTGAGACAAGATGGATGATGCAAAGAAGGCATTCTGTAACTCTACATCCCCTGTTACCAAGGTCCTCTCTCCATTTAGTAATGAGCTCACATTATCCTTTGGTTGTTGATGTATTCAAAGAAGCCCTTCCTGTTGTCCTTAACATCCTTGGCCAGATTTATTTCCAGATGGGCCTTGCTAGTCTCATTTCTGCTTACTCTGACTATCTCTCTACATTCTTTCCAAGTGGCCTGACCCTGCTTCCATCTCTGTATTTCCTGCTTAGACTTGAGCAATGACAGGAGTTCCTTGTTCATCCATGCAGATCTCCTGCCCTCTTTGCCTTATTACTTGCTTATTATTACTTGCATTATTCTTGAGGCTGGGGAAGCTGATCCTTTAATATCAACCAGCTTACTTTGATCCCTTTTCCCTGCAGGGCACATTCCCACAGAATTCTTCCAAGAAGATCCCCAAGGAGGCTAAATTTAGCTCTCTTGAAGTCTGTGGCTGGAATCTTACTTGCTGCACTGCTTCTTCCTCATCAGATAGTGAGCTTCATCATCTCATGGTGACTAAAGACAAGGCTGCCCTCAACCTTTGCACCTTCAACAGGGTCTTTCCTGTTTGTTGTAATGAGGTTGAGCAGCACACCATTCCTTGGACTCTCCACCAGCTGTGTCAAGTAGTTTTCTTCAGGAACCTCCTGGGCTGTTTGTGGTTTGCTCCGTTGTTTTTCCAGCATATATTAGGGTAGTTAAAGTCTGCTATAAGAATCAGAGTCAGTGGCTGCCAGGCTACTTCAAGCTGCCTGTAGAAGTTCTCACCCGTTCCTCATCCCTATCAGGTGGCCTGTAGCAAACACCCATCACATGGTCACCCTCACTAGTCTGCTCTTTTATTCTAAAACAGAGCCCTCAACGTGCTCATCATTCATTTCAAACAGATCTCAGGACATTCCAAGTGTTKCCTCATGTAGAGGGCAACCCCACCACTGCATCTTCCTGATCTGTCTTCCCTAAACAGCATGTGGTCTTTGAATGACAATGTTCCATTCATGGGAGCTACCTCGCCACGTTCCTGTAATTGGGGTGAGGTCAAAGCCCTGTGACTGCACGCAGACCTCCAGTGCCTCCTATGTTTCCCATAGCGCATGCATTGGTATAAATGCACTTTATAGAGGTGTTTGACTGTGTCAATATCCCAGGAAGGGTGCAAAGGGATGCCCCAATGTCCTGTCCTGTAGCTATACCTTTGGCTGCTTGTGTGTGCTGGAGCTATCTCCTTTTAAGCCTCCTGTTGCTGCTTGGGTGGTCAGCTGTCCCCTCCCCCCACCTTTCCTAGTGCAAAGCTCRCTTTCCCAGATTGGCCATTGCACGACAAAAACACACATGCTCAACTCAGTGAGGTGGATCCCACCTCTCTAAGCCCTGCTGTCAATCTCAGCAAAGGAGGTCCCATGGTTACAGAAATTATGTCAACACCCCTTGACAACACCAATTATGTATCCAGTTGTTTAYTTGGTAAGCCTATTTAATTCTTCTCTTCTCATTTACCCTAACTGGCAATATTAAGGAGAAAACTACCTGGGCACCCAGACTCTTCTTGACTGAGGTCTGCAGAACTCTGAAATCAGTTTGATTGTTTTCAATTTTCCTCACGTGAAAGACCAGCAGGGAATAATAGTCAGATGTGTTCATGAGCCTTGGCAGTCTTTCCATGACATCTCTGATTCAAGCCCCTGGCAGGCAACAAACTTCATGGAGAACTGGAGAGGTCTGCAGATGGGTGTCTCTGTCCCCTGCAGAAGGGAGTCACCACTGCTTCTTCCAGGTGATCCTGTGTGGCTCAGGTCTGGTGACTCAYTTGCCATTCTGGAAGCCCTCAACACCTCATCCTCGATTTGGAGGACACTAAACCCGTTTGCTAATGTCAAGTGTTCCTCCTTGTACAGAGAGTGAGCATCTTCTAGTCTTCCTTTTTTATTGACATCTGGCTTCTTGTGAAATGAGGTGCMGAGACCACCTGCATCTCTGATGTAGAGGAGGATTGAGACTCCTGTGTCTGTAATGTCTCTTTGAATATTGTCTCTCCTATTATGTTTCTGATTACCTTTGCTGTAGTATATTGTACATTCCTAAAATAGGTGTGATGCAATTTGATGTGATTGGCAGTGGGGGGTGGAAGGCAGGTCACAAAATATCAGAGTGGAGACAATCAAGAGTACCAGGATCTCAGGAGCTCACAGACAAAGCAATTGAACCTGAAAATCCATTGAGTTCTCTGTCTGGTAAAACGGCAATTTCTTTCAATCAATCACACAATGGAATTAAATGAAAGAAATATAAAACTTAATTTAAAAAAAATGTTCCCTATTCAATTTAAAGATGTGAAGTAAAAATGAATTATTTCATTTATTTCTCTATGACCACCTAATATACCGCATTTCTAATGAGCATATTAAATTTGTATCCCACACATTGCCTCAAAGTTCATTTTACTGGCCTACTGCTATAGCTACAGAAACCCAAGAGGAAGATCACACCACAGCATATGGCTGTGGTGGCTATATATGGAGATTATAAGCTTTTCTAAAACTATTTATGATACTTAATTGAGTAAATTTTTTGCTTGCATGTATACTTCATATTTAGCACTTTAGAGCAGTGTTGAATACACATACACTGTTCAAAATTTTGTTCAAGACTTCTTTGTTCAAGACTTCTTTGTTCAAGACTTCTTTGCAAGACACTGCTACTCACTGTCTGAACTCAATCTTTTGCTGGTTTTTTTGGGTCTGTCTTCAGGGCAGTTCACAGCATTTCACAACTTATGATCTTATAGGTAAGGGAGAAACTAAAAGGATGAGTGATACCCTATTTAGCCATATCTGTGCACAAGGATGGCATGTTTTGCTCTTCATTAATAATATAGCTAATTATAAAGAAATTGTTATAACTGTCTTTGAATCACAGCAAATCCTTGGTTTTTTATGATCCATTATAAGAGGAATTTAGTTTTAGTAGTCACTGCCAAAACTCCTGAAATCCTCTGTATTCTAGCTGGTGGCTTTTGCGCCAGCATTGTCCTYTAGGCGCTGCTACCAGTCCATAGTCTACTGTTTTTAGGCAATGATTTCTTGCCTTAACCAGACTGTATAATAAACTGAAAAATATTACCAGACCAGTTAAAAAACAAAGCTCAAAGACAGGTGAAAATTACATTATATATGTCACATTGGAAATGCTAATGTGCTCTAAGACTTTATAGAGGATTTAATGTTAAATCTGCTTAAATTAAATATTGAAGTTTTTCATATGAAAAGAAGAGCTACAGGAACCCAGGGGAAAGACAGAAAAGCACTAATAATATCATTATTATTTTCTGACATGCAAGACAAGTTGGAGAAACTATAAAGAAATATTTTTTTTTTAGGCCAAAGGCCTGTGATCAAGGCAACAGAATATTTTATTTCCCTTAAAAAGGATTGTTAAGCAGAGAGATGCAGAAGTCTTGTAACTTAAAACAATAAAGCTGCATTTTACATGTAGGGAATATAAATTAAGCTAAATCATTTTTAGAAAAAGAAAAATCTCAGAAGGAATTCTCTAGCTGACGTCTGATGGTGCTGAAGATGATGATGAATRAGTGCTGATGTTTCCACAGAGATGACACTGTCATTCTAGTTGCTTAGTTTTTGTTGCTATTTTCCTGCTGGAKCCATTAAAGAGGTATACTGTGAAGAAAATAAAATACCATTCTAATGAGGCCAGGTGCTCTTTATGTAGTACTAGCAATAGGTCTAATTTTTGTTCCTTAGTTCTTATGTATCAGTTCTCTTTTCTTTTTTTAAATGCTGAAAAAATATTTTAAAATTATGATTAAAGATTTAATGATAAATGTTCCAGATCTACTTGACTTTTCTGGTTTCCTATGGAGCTGTTCATTTTCCTCTTCCTCTAAATTTCTGAAGGAACTGTATTTAGACAGAGTAATTTAGTTGGACTAGTTAAATGTGAGAAATTAGTTCACCTGTGTCCCATGTCTGATTACACATCTGAATTTTTGTTATGATGAAGAGTTCTTGATGACATTTTTTGTAATACACAGGCTACATAATTTTTGCTCTTACTGGCAGCTTTGAGGGGTACCTGCTTTCTAAAATCTGGCAGTATGACTAACCATTGCTCATTCATTTGAGCTGTATTATACATTTTTAAAGCAAAATAGAAAAGACTGCATAATATGAAGTGTTTCTATAGGGTATATTCACTGCACTTAAGCTGTTTCCCTCTGCACTACATTGAAGGAATTTCCATCTGCCAGTATGAACAATGATAGGGAAAGACATAAGTTGATAAACAAAATTAAATCATGACAGTTTTCAGGATGCTGCTCTTACTGGCAGTGGAGGACACTGGGCTCTTAGGGCTGAGACTGAGTCTTGGGATGAYGCGGTGGGGAAATATTTGATGTCAGTAAGTGACTCTGTTATGATTCCAGCACAAAATCTGTAAGGTTTCAGAACATTATAGATTCTTTGATGAGTGCTCAACTTAAATGAGTCACACAAACAGTGTATCTCGTAATTCTCCATCAGAAAGTGGATACACACACCCTGTCCTACTGTCAGGGTCAGCAGAGACAAAAGCTTGCAGGACAAGGGAACTGTACTGCTAGGTCTGATATGCTCAGTCACTGAAGGGAAGCCTTTGAACTGCTTGTGATGGATAATTACTGCATCTGGTTCTTTATTCCTGGGTCACAGGAGAAACCTGTAAAGCAGGCTCTTTAGATTGKGTGCTAAAAGCAAATGGCAGAGAACACATGGTGCTGCAAAATTTCTGGTGTTCTTATAGCGTGCTATATACCACAGAATAGCCCTTGGGAACCACTGGCACATGGGCTGCCTTTACCTTTGAACATGTTGCACTTGCTACTGCAAAGCCACAGCTTTAACCAGGGGCATTGGAAGCTACCAAATTTTAAATAAAYAAATTTTAAACAAATTTAAAATAAAAAAAATAATAAATTACAGACTAAATCCAAGTATACGTATCAGCAAGCTTCTCACAAATGGAAACTGACATGATTTAATATTCACAGGTCTATAAAATAAAGGGAAACAATGGCATATCTGAATCAAATTGCAATATTGATTTTTTTTTTAAACAAACACAGATCTATTTTCTTCTTATTACATCAGCTAAAGATTCTACACTTGCATTTAATGTTAATAGAAGATGTTACAGACAACACTTCAGAAGAAATACTGTGTGGCCTTCAAAATTATCATAATTTTTTTCTACTAATCCTTGTTTTTTTTGTCCTAAGCATAAAGGGTTTGGATTAAAAAGACGATTTAGGAATCCTTTCTTCAAGGCATGATGGTCATAGACAATTTTTTTTTGCTATTTTAGTTAAGGTAACAGTTTTGAAATTATAGATAAGATAATCAATAAGAATCTTGGAAAACTGGTAATCTGTTCATGTGCATAAACTTAAACTGAGAGGGGCCAAATCATTTGATCTGTGATTTGATCCCAATCAGGACCTATTGATAGGCCAGGTTCCCACCTGGAACTGGACATTGAGAGATCTAATGCAAACAAACCAGGAGCTCATAAAATGAGGCAAGATGGCACTGTTGAACCAGACTTGTCAGCAGAGAAATCAAATGGAACAAARTTTAGGCCAGCACATAATGGCACCATTTATAAAGCTGGAGAACWGATAAGGCTGGTGTCTCTGATGAGGGCTTAGTGTCCCCCAAGTATCAATTGACAACTTTCAAAGGCTGGAAAGAAATACAGCAYATCTGTTGACACGAACCATGAACTAGGCAGACCTGTCCTGATGGCAGCTAAGGAGAATCAAATTTGGTGGAAGAAGCAGTCTAATTAAATTCATGGAGTCCTGTGTGAGTGAATACTACATGTAATTGAGCCAGCACAAACTGTACAGACTTCTCATCCATTTTTTTAACCTTGCTAATGTCTTTTKGAGAACAGTTATTTATATCCCACTCCTCAATGTGGTGTTCATCTTTCCAGGAACTACTAACTAGATTGAAAGTAAGGAGAAAACATTTGAACTTTGGATTTAGAGTAGGAAGTTCAAAACACCTGAGAGTTTCTGTCTCAGGATTTAAACTCAAATATTCTATTTCATTAAAAAAAAAAAAAAAAGGAACTGCTATACATAATATTTGAACTGTTTCTTGGTTTTGSTAATGACACCTGATAATGAAAGGGTATACAACCTGGTTTGCTTGATTTCTTTTGACATGAGCCTTGCAGTTTAACCCAAATTGGCAATTAAGCACCACACAGCCTTTCACTCACTCCCCCGCACTGGGGTTGAGGAGAGAACCCAAAGGCTAAAAGTGAGAATATTCATGGGTTGACATAAATGCAGTTTAACAGTTAAAGCAAAAGCCATGCATGCAAATTCAGTGCTTCCCATGGGCAGGCAGGTGCTCAACTGTCCCCAGCACTTCAGAGCCCCATCACATGCAATGATGACATGGGAAGACAAATACCCTCATTCTGAACGTCCCCCCTTTCCTCATTCTTTCCCCAGCTTTTCATGCTGAGTGTGACCTCAGCGTGAGGTCAGTCGGGGTCAGCCGTCCTGGCTATGTCCCCTTAAGACTCACAGTGCACACCCACCCTCCTCATTGGAGGGGTGGCGTGAGGAGCAGAAAAGGCCTTGACTTTGTATAAGAACTGCTCAGAAAGAACAAAAACATCCCTGTATTACCTACACTCTTTCCAGCACAAATCCAAAACATAGCCCATGCTAGCTATTATGAAGAAAATCACTTAATACCAGACAAAATCACCACGAGGAGGTTGCCAAACTCACTTCCCACTTCTATAGGAAATAGTTTCACTGGTGTGATTCTGGCAATCTATTTTGGAAAACATCAGTCTGTCTGGCTTAACTGAGACTGACAGAAGTTGCTTACATAGTGTTTCAAGACCATTAATTTGTTATGGAAAACTGACATTTTGCAAATCACTTTTCCATATATTAACAGATGTTAATTCACTCGATTATAGAATCTTGCCTCATATATATTTTCATACATTTTACATCTTTGTGCATCTAAAATGCATTGTGTGTTTCAGATCGAGAGAGAGAGAGCAGTTTTTATATACCTCCTTGATTGTTACTTAGGTAAGATTGAAGAAAGCACCACTGAGGAAAAAAAAAATCTAAATCAGGTTCTGGAGCCATACATTCTAGTGGAGATTATACTATTCAATTACTTTAATGTAGTGATAAATAATGATGGTGCCTTCTTGTCATGATATTTTTTTCCCATCTCTTATGTTCCATCTCTTGCATAACTGTCATGCTGGTGTATGGATCCTAAAGCATGATCACTCTGCAGTTAAACTGAGATTTTAATTCCAGTGGAAGTTTATGTGCTACTCTTAGGCACAACAGGTACTCAACACAAACCATCACAACACAAAGAGCTCAAAACTGAGGTAACAAGATTGCCTCAAGATCCACCCAATGAGGCAAAAGTTCTTTCTTTTCTCCCAGAGACTGTTGTTGCAGCAGTCATTTGACATATGGAAACTGAACCCGAACTGACTTTGTTGAGGTAAAACGCAGAAGCCACAAAAGTGCAAGTCGCCATTGCTTTTGCAGCATTAAAAATTAGACCAGGAAAGCAGAGGCCAAATGTGTTGGTTCTTATCACACTGCAGGTATGAGAGAAGGTTAAAATCTAATAGTGATGAAGAGGAAAGATAAGGCAAGGTGAGAACAACCTTGTAGAGTCTGGGGGGAAGCTCCAAAATGCTTTTGAAGAGGGAAAGAACATGAAAATAAAATCCTGCTTTTAGAGTTGCAAGGCAAATGGACAATTAACACTATGCAATTTGTATTTGGTTTCTGCATGATTTGTAAGTTATGTTTGCAGTGTGATTCTCCTCTTTTTTTGGTGGAGAAATCAAAGTCTCTTTCATAACACTGAGAGAAATACAGTGTTTCTCTTAATCTAGACTGACTGCTGGAAGCTGTCCAAAGAACCTGTCATAATACTCTGTAAAAAAGACATGACTGAATCACTAAACATAATAAAGAGCAAGAGAAAACTTAGCATTCCTGGAAACAAATGACCTGTTTTCTATTAATTCTATTTTTCATTAACCTCCAGCATATGACAGATAAACAACCTTTGCTTTTCCTTTAAGACAAAAACGGCTACTATAAGGAGCTTTTTATTTCTAAACTATGACAGACAGAAAACATCCTACTGGGTATCGATTTTATTGGATGGCAGGACTAAAACCTACTTTCAGATGGAAGTAAGGAATGTGAGCTTGGAGTCACATGCAGGGGCTGTTTGACAGAATGACGCGATGGATACGTCCTTTGGTTGCTATGGGGACGGCTCATCTGCTTATATGTCCAAGAAATAGAGCTTTTCATTATTTCCTCTAAGAAGAAAAACTGCTAACTCATAGTAACAAAGTGACTTGTTTTTTCACTAAAGAATAGCTAATGCAAATGCCACTGCTCAGTTTTAATATGGACATGAAATTAATATCCTAGCGCTAATAATATGAAAAAATAACTTTCCTATCCTCTACCTACTTACTCCCATAGAATTTTTCACCACAGCAACTGTTTACCTCTTCTGTGAACCTCCAATATATCTGCAACAAATTGGATTTCTGGAATAACTGACATGAGCTCCCAGAATACTGTGGTAACATTAATAAATTTATTTCAAAGTAGAATTTAATTTTATATTTTTACCCAAGCCATCCAGATGTTAGAGCTGAACAGATTTTACCAACATTTTCTATCAATAGTTTCCTGAATATTTAAGTGAATTCTATTCAGCTGTGGCCATATTCTATTTCTGTTTATTTTCTTCAAGTGCCCTCTGACCAGTCTCTATTAGTGGGAATGTTTACAAGAAGATCATACAAAAATGCACAGCTGAAGCTCCTGAAAATAACTTATTTTTTTAATGTACACAGGGAGTATTTTTGTTAAGATTGCCTGCATTCACAATACAGGATGAGCAACAGCAAGATGCAACTAATCAGATCAATTTCATGTGTCAACCACAAGTAACCACTTGATAACACTTGATATCTTAACTATTTGATTTGAGATGCAACACTATTTTCCTTAAGCAGTGGAAAAATCAGTAGAATGCTAAAGAAAAACAAAAAAAAAAGCCAAAGGAAATAATGTGCTGTCTGCAAGAGTTCCAAATGAAAAATTAAATTCTCAGTTAAGATTATTTGCAGATACATCAGTCATGCCTTAATTAAATGTAGCTGTCATTTCATTGTAGTTATCCTCATGCTGTTTCAGAAGTCCAAATAAAATAAATATCAAGAACAACATGATATGGAAAGCATTACAGAAATTACAGATGTATCTGTGAGGCATTGAAGTCATCCTCTCGTTCAACTCATTCAAAATCAGAATGCATGACCATGTTATTTTATCAAATGCAGGAAGGGACTCTACGGCCTCCAAAAAGTATTTTTGTAGGTTATGATATCAGTAATTGCAGTGTGACACTCATTTCCATGTGATACTTATTTCCAGATGTCCTATTGATAAGTGTGCCAGATAGAAAAACCAAAAAACCTAAAAATACATTGTAGTTGGCACGCAGCATCAAATCTGCAGGTACCTGTTGAAGACAAATACCCGTGGTATTTGTTTTGAATAGGTTTTCCCCCAGACATATTGCATTACACAGCATATTATAGAGAGCCTTGTTAGAACAATGCACAGCTATACGTTTTGAGTAGCAATAGTCTTTCCTGATATAACAGGAATTACTTTTTTTAAAGGAAAACAAATTGCATGAGTTTTCAAAAATGCCTGTRAACATGGACATCAAAGTTATCAGGTAAGGTCCAGAAATGCATCCTTATGTGTCTTCTGTAGATGGTCCATTTTATTACAGTGATGGTTCTGAAGCTGCAAAAAATACAAAAGCTTTCTGCAAGTAATAATGGATGGTGATAATCTATGCAAGGAAACAAGGACTAAAATTCATGGAAGCAACCAAAGACATTCTACCAGAGCATTCCCACTGCAAAACACTTGTACAAATTCTATGACATGGTAGGCTCTCSAAGGTGTTAGACAGGATCTCAATCTCTCTTCCCACTTGATAAATTATGTTTGCATTATTTATAAATTTTTGCTTATAAATTAGGGGTTTGTTTTTATTATTTTCTTTTTAAAAACCCAGATTTTTAGATGTCAGTACAAGGCTAATGATACAAGTATGCTGAATGCATGCTTTTTTAAATTCAGAAATAAAGCAGATTAGCCACAGGTAAACTAACCATATTCTTTATAATTGAGCAACTATTTCCCACACTGCAGTTCCTATAAACTCATCCATTTCAAATCCACACTATCAAATTTCTAAAGTGAAGTGAACATATTTAGAGACTTAAAAGTCCCTTGCCATCCARACTATCTGTCTCACAAGGTCGAGGACCTTGCCAATACATTTCTCCAGACCATATCCAGTCACCTTTGCATGTCATCACTCTCTGGCTAAATTTCAGCTGTTAGTTAGTCAGAAGCCAAGCTTCTGATCCAGCAAGGAAGCTCTCCTAACCACACAAAACACTGGCACCCTCACCTTGGTGCTGACATTAGCAGGCGTACCCCGGGGTCACGCAGTGTGGTACCATTTCCCAGGKCTGAGAGCTCTGTGCCTGGTTCCCAGGGGTGACACTTCTGTTTCTAATCTAGCCTCAGATCCTGCTTTAGCCGAGGCGACGTCGTCACAGCTGTCTCATCAGAGTGCCTCYGGGCTTCAGCAGCAGGTGCTCTGCTTGGCCTGCCATGTTTTGCATGAAAGAACATGCTGAACTTTAATTGAAAATTGCCTTCCTCTAACACACATAACTTATCCATTTCTCTGTGATCCACATTCTTCTTAAGCACCCATACACATTCACCACCCCACAGAAAAAAAAATCAATAATTAAGCTATTGCCTGCCCTGTGGCTTTGATCAGCCTGAAGCCCACTCCTCCTTGGGCCGCGTTCCTCCTTTACTGCTTCTCCCAGCAAGTGCTTGTGGATGCACACCGTACTTTGTCGCTTGGGCTGTGTGCAGCTGCCTCAGCGCTCTGCAAAAGAACCTTGGCCATCGATTTGAGCATCCTGAGAGTCCCCCACTGCAGGAAAGCAGCAAGGCACCAGGCACCACACAGAAACATTTTGCAGCTGTCCGGAGGAAGGAAAAAGGTGAAGGCGTGGTGCAGAGTCATGGCGTTGCTAGCTGAAGCCCAGATGTTTGGGTGGATTGGGGAACCAGGGACCCGGACAATGGGGAGGGAGGTGCAGTTTAAGGGCACAGGGAAACCCTAGCTCCAAGGCCTCTGAGGAGAGATATTTTGCTGTTCTCCTGGTTCCCAGGGATCCTGGCAGGTGGGACCTTTCACCTGGCATGTTTCTCCATAGGCTTTTGGCTTGGGTGTGGAGGGAGATGGAGCCACAGAGCCAAGACACTGACTGCTGTCTGTAGAGGTGGGGCCATGTAGCAGTGGGAAAGCTTACTTAGATAATGGCAACAATTTATATTCTGCTGGGGTAGAAAGTGCTGTTAATCACCTACACAGAGATGGAATTTGGCCCTTGGGCCYGATTCATCATTCATCTGCTACCTCAGCATTGCTTTGATATAAAAGCAAGGGATGTTTCAAGAAAAAACATTTGTAGAGCATTCCTTCCTACTGTGTTTTAGTACAGTACTTCCTGGAGTTTCTATGTGTGTTTCACCYTATGATTGAGTGTAAAGCTATAAATAATTTTCTGTGAGATTTTATTTCAGTTTGTTTCCTTGAGAGGGGCAGGCTCGTCAAACCTTACCATTGTCATGAGAATCTCAAATCCGAAAGCCAATGTATGCAGTTAGACACAGACTAACAGTGGCAGCATTTTCTGTGGCCTTTGACAAGAGCTCTAGCAATTTAGATAGCTGGGATCTTTCCAGTGCTCTTTTGAAATTAGCTCCCTGGAATTAAAAAATATTAAACAATATAATTACTATYCATTAGATAAAAGTGCATACTGGAGGCAAAATAACTCATCCCTGGACTGAAATAGAGAGAGTTGTATTGCTAATTCTGAGGAGCACATTTCATTTTTAAAATACCTTGTAGCAAACAGAAACTGAATTATTTATATTTTTTAAAAATTTGTAGTTTTTTGTTCAGTATATCTTAAAAAAAAAAAAAAAAAAAAAAGTAATTCCCATGTCTATTATTTGAATTTAGCTAATTTTCCTAGGGAATTAAAACCAGAAAATTTTGAGCCTTGTGTTTAAATTTAACCAAGTACTTTATCACTAAGAGGTTTTACTATAACTAAACCTTATATGACAAAATTTCTTATGTTACATTAAAAAACAGAATTAAATACCAATCCAAACTGCATACACATTTTATTGTCCTCTGCATTCTAGTCTGTATGTCATACTGTGCTGGAAATAGAGGCTACAAATTTTATAATTGCACACTGGTCTAATATATTGAAATAAATGTTACAAAAATCACTTGAATTGAATTAGGGAACAGAATGTAACTTGCATGACAAGTTTATTAGAATTGAGTCTCAAATATAAATTTACAGAAATTTTCTCAGCTCCAGTATGTAAAATTTCTCTCACAGATGTGTCTTCACCTTTTTCTATATTAGGAATATTCAATTTATGCAGGGTCTAAAAAATCCAAGAAGGTTTTAAAAAATCATGTGCTTTCATGTAACTGCAGTGGTATTTCAGTAAGCCAAAGTTTTTGACTACTCAGACACTTGATAAACCTAGACCCCAGTTTTCACATAAACCAGCTTAGAATCCTTCATATTATTCTAAGGACTCAAAAAATAAATTAAAAACCATAGCTGATCTTGCGACCTGTTACAGTGTGACACGAAGAGAGATGGTTAATTATGTGCAAGAAAAAGCAGATTGCAAAAATTACAATTTTAGGYTAATAATGTTGAAGTTTTATATTTTCATTTCTTTTGTAAAGTTTTGAGTCTTTGTTGGATAGCTTATACTAACAGCTTTTGGATAACTACAGTTAAATGGATATTTTCTGATTAATGCTTTGGTAAAAAACGTGGGAGAAAGRTACGTAAGCACCTCTGTTTAAGTATGCTGCAGAATTCAATGGTATGTTAGCAAAAAGAAAAAACAAAYGAAAGTATTTCTTTTCATTTCAATAGGTCCAAGAACCATTCTATTTGTGGGGTGGGTTTAGAAAAGTTTAAACTTCCAAATAGGCACCAGATTAGTTATTCCTTTTACCTTGGATAGTTCCAGCCTTGATTAAGTTGATTCACAGGGCAAGTATTTTCCTGAATTTAATGCTTACTGGGTTGTGTGAGTAGGTACATGTTTTCCAGGTAAAAGAATGACTGCACATGAGTCACATCATAATTTCATGTGCAGTTCCTTACTGGAGAGGCTGCACTTGTGGGCCATATGCCAGAACAATTTATTCAGCACAAGGTTTACTCCCCTGTTATTTCTGGAAAGGTCCTACGCAAAAGCTTGGAGGCTTCTCATCTGCAAGAGGCACAGGACACAATTATCCATGGGAATTTGAATGGGTAAAAGTAGTGTGTGAGGCTTCCCATAAAGGAAAACAAAAAACTGCTTATAAAATTATCTGAGAGTTTTCTTAAAACTAGGAAAAAATTATACTGCCTCATGAATACAAATAGCCACATCCTTATTCTCAGGAATTAACCAAAAATTGTGTATCTTAAGCAGGTTACACGACCCCCACAGCAGAATTAAGCTTTGTCAAAACCAGACAGAGTAAAATGATAAATTTTTTTATTCATGAAGGTATCCTGACTTTGGTTTATTTTGTTTTGAATTCTTACTTCAGTTCCTATATTTTTAAAGCTATTTCTTTTAAATGCCCTTTTTTTTAGKATTGCAAAATTTAGCCAATGATTGCAAAATTGAGCCAATGATTTTTATTCATATTTGAAATGATTTTACATCATTAGGTTAGTTTGCTTTTAATTTTCAAAACAACAATTTGGAGAAAATTTAAAGGCTCTGATAAATTGATTGAAATCAAAATACTGAAACTTTTAGCTATGATTCCTAATCCTGGACRGGTTTTGTAAGTACAGATAGAATTTGTCAAGAGTTGTATGCTGCTGTAAAATCCCGAATGATGTTGTTAAACCAAATCCACAAGATTCACTTTTTCCACCGGCACGCACATCTTTTCTGCTGGTTGCCATTAAGGACTGTTGCCATCTGGAGTCCTGAAGTACCCTCACGCTTCCACAGTCAGACTTCTGGGTTTGACTTGCAATATGTACTTCYTAAAAGGGAATTTAGCCAGCTGTCCCTAGCTGCTGCTGCTCTAGATTTGTACAAAAGGTTCTACAGGCATGCACAAAATGAGTGTTTCATCAGTATTTACTCATCCAGATATGCACATGTGCTGCAAGTGATGTATAAGCCAGCTGAACTGAAACCTTTACTCCAGGCCTTCCAATTGGCATGCACTCACCCACYTCAGGGCATGATGCCCTGAAGGCCYTCTAGGACCTATAGGATCAATAATCAAAATGAGTGAAMTTTGTTGTATAGTTGTCTCTATTTTAAGCATTAAAAAAATTAGAGTGGGAAAAATAAGATTAAAAAATTATATAATGGGGAAAAAGCCCTGAATACTTGGCAAAATTATAATCCATGTTTATTTTTTTATGAAAAAATATTTTTGTAATATGTGTAATGTACCTGATTCTTAGGTGACCATTTCAGTAGTAGTATTATTTTTAAGTTAATTTTAGTGTGTTTTAATATACAATTTTTCCTCAGTACTGAATAGCAATAAAAATCTCAGTAAAGATATTATACATGCAGTTCATTTACCATGCTTTCTTCACACTGCCTGATCCTACCTAGGATTATTTGCAAATAATAGATGAAAAGACTGACAGAGTGGAGGTGTTAAATAATAGTTGGGTGATTTATCCACCCAACTATTCACAAGCTATTTTTGCATTCAAATGATAAAAGAATACTGAAGCTTATTGAAACTTCTTGTGCTGTTGAGCATGGGAGAAGTACATGGAGAGTGCTTTTGCTGGTTTTCAAATATGTATCTTACTATAAACCTTCTAATTTCCGCTTCATTATGATATTTGATGTTTTTCATTTACAATTACAGCAGAGTATCACTCTCTGTGATAAAAGTCTGTCTGTTACAGAAGGATTGAAAATATGAGTATGGTTGCATCTTTAAGACCTGAGAATGGAAGGCAAATTAAAGTACCTTATTATTATTTGAAATAATATTTTTATTTTAATGCCACTCTCAGGTTTTTGTGTGCTTGATTCATGGTTTGTGAAGAATTAGGTCTGGCAATCTCAACTTTCAAAGTGATCCTGGGAACAAACTCCAGTTTATTTCTTTTAATTCTGAATGTGTCATTCTAATTCCAGAAAAAAAAAAAAAAAAATCATGGTGAGGACTTGAGTGGGGAGTATTTATCCTACATTATTTGCAAGTAAAAGCATGTATGTGTTTGATGGCTGGTTAAAGGAACGGTTTGTGCTGCCTCTGTCATTTATTACAGAAGTATAGCCACGCTGGGAGTATAATTCCTGTTGCCATGGAGTAGCAATGCATATCAGTGTTAGACAAATTTTAGTATATGAAATGAAAAATGTACTGCGCTAGCTCTAAAACAGAGAAGGAACCTTTAAGCAAAAAGAATATAATAACTCAGTCTTGAATTTGCACTTAATTTACGTTTCTTTCATTGTGTGTCCTTAAAAAAGAGACATAGTGGTATCTTGATGATACATCTAAATGAGATAGCAGTATCCTCCAATTTTCCATAATAAAATTGAACTAGTATTGACTATCGTCACTACATAAAATTCACCTGTAACACTTGAAAATTTCAGATGTCCTGTTCAAACACCCAGCAATTCACTTTGTCTTTACCTGCAAGATATGCTGACATAAAAGTGAAAGAGAAAATTTTAATGAAAGCAATGGCATTATTTTAGTATAAATTACTTACACTCTGTTTCAGTTTATCAGCAGAGTTAAAATACTTGTTTTTTTAGAAACAGCCAACTCAGAAAATTCCAGATTTCCATGTCTGAAAACGACAAAAAATCTACTGCCAATTAGATTCGCTTTCCGTTGCTGCAAGTCTTGAAAATAAGAAAAAAAATTCACAGAATCTACTGTCACGACTCAGCTGAAATCCATTAATACCTTGATCCCTGGTATTAGCAATTGTTCTCTCTGTTGCCTAGGAAGGAAAAAATGAGGACTAGTAGGCAGTAAAATGAAGCAGTAATGGCTTTTACTAGAGTGGTCCATGCCCACCAGAGCTTCATAAACACCAGCAAAACCTTTCAGAGCTCTTTCCCTCTTGTAGTTCTTGGTGCTTCTGCCAGCAGCAAGCCCAGCACAGCAAAGTATCCCATCAGGAGGTGCACCCTGGAGTGGGAAGATTGCTGTGCCTGAAGAGTAGCCACTGCAGTGGTCACTCTGTCTCTTCTCAAGCTGGCAGAGACAAACATATAGAAAATCAGGCTAAGAGAGACAAACCACCCACTGCAGGGTGATTTAGGAGAGACTGGCCATTCATTCACACACACAGAGACACRTGCAGAGTGAACTCCAACATTTTCTGTTGACATCTCCACCACTTAGAAAACATGATGGTTAAATTAAATTAAATGAAAAGTAGTATAACAAGGCAAAGAAGGCAAAGGCAAATCCAATGGTTCCGTATAGCTCGGTTTGTTGACATTTCAAATTTCAGTAGAAATATTACGTAAGATGGATTCCGTCTCTTGATTACTGCTCTCCTCCTGGACATCAGTTTTCTAGAAAGATGCAAATCAAATGCAAGATCTTTCTAGAAAGAGTAAACCAGACACAATTTAAGAAAGAAGTCGGAGAGTCCTGTTTAGGCCCAGTCTGACTGCCTGGTCCAGATAAAGCAGACATCTGCCTAACAGACCCTTAAGTCTGTTTGGGATGACAAAACGCCTACTGGTTTCATGATTCGTGGACCTCCCATGACAAAAAAAAATATCCCAAAGAACATAAACTTTCCACTATGGGCTGTTGTGTTTCACATGCTGTTTCCCATAGGCTGAGGGAGTGACAGTTCTACTACTCCTGCCAGATATGTTGCTAAGAATCAAAAGAGAAGAATTTTATTAAAAAAAATTACACAAACAGAAGCTGTACCCAGGCTGCTCCTTTCATTCAGGCTTGGAGGTTTTGATGGCTTTACAGCTTTACAGTTTCTTTATGGCTTCCTCATCTCAACAAATAGGAGCATAACAATAATCCAGAAGTACTGAGAAAGAATGAGTGTTAAAAGAGGAAGAAGGCCTATATGTTAAGATATATGTATAAAACTATACTTCATGTGTAGTCATATACGTGACCTGAATCTTGTAATGAATAAATATTTTCTATAATACTTAGATGGTTTATACKTCAAGTGTTAATTTAATTGCAACTGAACTAAGAATAACTTCCACTTTTTAAATAGAACATTAAAAAATTAGTTAGACTAGCAGTAAAATTTTAGTTCATATATAACACAGGATCCCTTTTTCCACTAACAGTCTTTTGAGGGTAACATCAGAGATGATTTCTTACTAACTATTCCTTATTGCTGAGCTCTTCTAGAAATAAACTTTATTTTATTTCTCTAAAATATTGGTAAACAGACACTTATTTTTGTCAGGGTTACCTATTCCGAATTTGACTTTCCTTCCTGACACAGCCCATAGGAGAGGTCAAATGCAGCCCTTATTCTAGCAACTATTTAATTCCTACCTTAGCACAGAAGCTGGGTTCTTGACATGTGGAGAAAAAGATAGGAGATAAATGGGATTAATGAGCACTTAAAAGAAAAATAATTGCTATAAAATGTATAAATCAAAGTTTATATTTAAAGAATAGAAACCCTTGGAGTTTTATTCATGCTATAAACTTTTATGCTTGTATTAAATCAGAGCTTTTTCAGAGTGACTAGCACTGAAAATATTGTMTTTAATTTATCTGTAAGACAGTATTTAATTGATATTGAACTACTGTTAAAAACCACGAGTGGTCATAATAGATCATTATGATCATTATGATYCTTATGGTAATAGATCATTATCAATAGGACATTTTGAGTAAAGAGCACTATGGTATATGTTCACTGGTATGAACAGGCGGAAAAAGGACAGCCAACCTATAGAATAGTCACAACTGAGAAAGAAAAACATGTTATCTGAGATTGAGAGGAGAAAGGATTATTTTTGGAAGAAGATCTGTTTCTAAGAGTTGTCCTGGRAAATTGCATTAACATCAAAATTGGTTGGGAGAGATGACTGGTATGAACATAAATATTAATGAAACAGTTAATATTTCTGCTTTCAAGTTAGGCACAATTTATGGTGAGAGAGCTATTGAATGTTAATAAACTATCAGGAAAGAGTAGAACAGACTGAGCAAATTATTGGCATATTAGCTTTTCAGCCAGTCTGAGAGAGAAATTTGGGGATCTAGGGGCTTTGTAGTTGGCTTAATGTGCCTGTAGTAGTTACGTTTCTTTATGCTGGTTGTTATCATCTACTTGAATATAGTATTTTGMAGACATCTCTATTTACATGACTTAGGGTTTGTAAAGCATGCATATACAATCCATAGATATGCATAATATTTTTGTGTAACTTCAAATATTATCACAAATGGCTTAATGAAGTTTTTCCATGTTAATTTTTAAACATCTGATGTTGTGCCATTAAACAGTGAACAGAACCTTCTTTCTGTGAATCAGTGAAATTATTTTTTGTACCTGTTTAGAGTTTGTGTGGGCAGTGCTCTGTGGCAGAAAATTTCACAGCGTAAATTGAGAGGAAAAATACTTTGGTCTGAGACAYATCAGAGAACATTGTATTTCTACGACTTTTATAAACTAGTTGAATATTTGTACATATTGAAGAASAGTATGTATTTCAGTACAAAAGTTTTAGAATCTGGAAACAAACACACAAATTGAAATTCTTGTTGTGCTTAAATGAAATCCGTGTAATGTAATATAAGCACAAAAAATAATGGCAAGTAAACTTYCTGTCTCTAAATCTCTTGTTTGGTATAATATTGTGGTAAATCGATGCTACTTATACAACTAAGAATGAAGCCACATAAAAGACTACTGACATTTTATATTTACYTATGAAATGACATATATTTACTTAGAAATGACAAATCACAGAGAGAGTTCCACTGCATGAGGTTAATTTTGCAGCTCATTAGCAGGCAAATTCACCTTCTTSCAACCTGGACAGCTGACAGTTGAGGAATTTCATAGAAATAAAATATATATTGCTTGTGTAATAATGTAAAATAGCTAATTTTTAGATTTATGAACTCCAATTTGCCAAAATCTTCAGCTGACGTGAATCATTGAAGCTGTACAGGTTTTTGTAAGATGAAACTCTCATGTCTCAAAGGCTGTTTGGGTATAGCCATCTATAAATAACATAGTTCTCAAAATGTGCATACTTTGGTTAGTGTTTGATAGWTGGGATGGTTTGAGTGATGGGAAAATACTCAACTGGGAAAATAATTTCTGTGATCATTATTAATATATGTRCATCTTTGCTGAATTTACTTTTGTTTCTATTAAAAATTTTAAAGGCTATTGACTTATACTGTGAATCTTTTCTACCTTATTCACATTGCAATCTCTCGGACACATATTTGAGGTAGGAATAATATTTTTTAATAAGTAAATTCATAAAACCACATATGAAATTCTTATTACAGGCAAAAATTTGAGATACAGTACATGGGCTATAAGCCAGGCCACTACTTGAATATTTTTTCTGCTAAGAAAGTTGGCTTTAGTATGTGTGATTTTGCAAGCCTCAATGACAACATGACARACATTTGTAATTCTTGATTATTCATAAACCATATTAATGATAATTAGAAAACAGTTATTAGAAAATAATTAAAGATTAACAGTCCATCTATATTACTACAGTTTGTGAACAAGTTATTCAAATAGAAGGAATTTTTGAAATTATATTTTAAATTGGATGACCAGGTATATTTTTGTACTTGTATTACATTTTAAGAAGCTTTTAAAATTATTTTTTCCAGTGTCATTTAAGGGAAATAAMAGTTCCCTTGATATATCATAGTTAATCAGGTCTAACATGATACCATTTCAAAAGTGTTCCAAAGAAAAAGATGTGATGATTATACAAGGATGCACTATACACAGATTCAGATTGTTCACGATAGTTTATTATGGATGATTCATATACCTGCCTTCTAAAACAAATTAGAAGGAAAAGAAAAAGAAGTAAAATCATTGCTACATATTATGTCTATTGAAATAACATATGTTTGCTTCATATCTATGCACTTGCACTAGCCCAGTGTAGAAGAAAATGTGCAAAGCTATTGCAAATGAAACTACATTGTTGCATACAGTTACAGTTTAAATACAATTACTACCCTGTTTGATATTAATATATTCATTAAGATTCTCTTTGCTGGTAAATATGTAATAATGCCAAGCTTCTTTGTAAATGTGAAGTTTTTAATGTAGATGACCACCAATAACCTATCTATCTGTAAGGGTTCAAGGTGTGTTGAGAAGATCATATATGGACTGATGACATAATCAAGACTGTGGTATAGGAAAGAAATCCTTGTAGGATAAGGTAGAGGTCRATAAGGCTATAAGTCTGCAGTGTGTTGCATACAGGGAGGGGGCAGGCATGTTTCACTTCTCCTTCACAGAAGTCCTTTGGCTTCACTGGGGCTCAAACCACAAATGGGTAGRAAGTGGGAAAGGGATGGGCCTCTGCAGATGCTGCAGACTCCTAAGACTTACTTTTTAGGAATAAATCTATCCAGGGCTGATGACTGGCTGATGCTATAGGACAAGTACACTATCTAAATCACCCAGACAGAACTCTTGGTAATGCAGCTGTGCTATGTTAACCTTTCATATTGGGGAAAATTTAATGACTTGGAATACAAAAAAACATGCCATGGCTCATCCACTTTCACAGAAGGAACTAATTTAAGATGTTGCAAACTCCATCTCCTTCAAATGGACAGAAATCATTATTTTCACTAGTCATCTTTATGTTGACTATAAAGAGTCAGATCTTGTGAAGTGCTGACTTACATTGTCATRCTCATTGTCAGTGAGCAGCTGACAAGGCTGCTGATTGTCTCACATGAATCACTTTGGCTCCTTTGAAGCAATAGGCTTGAATTAAAAGTAWCCATTACTGCAGAGTTAAGCATCATTATTCTCCCACTTTTGCAATGAGTGGTTTTACAGTCCTTACCTAAAACATACTTCAGAGTGGCAGTAAATGCAAAAGTAATCTCAAGAGGGCRGCAGATATTGCCCAGATTTTTCATCCACAGTAATTTAAACAAAATTCTCAACTCTCCCCCCAAAGAAGAACAAGAGATAAATTTCTTAAAATTATTGCTATATTTAGCAGCTCATAACATCACCAACATGCACATTTCTCTGATATAGATTTAATACAAATATTTCAAAATACAGCTCTGAAAAATGCTCTCCATTTTTATTACAGGCCTATTCAGTAAAATATATACCTTTGGTACAATATCTTCTGTTGTATATAGCAAACCATTTTCATTGTCATCAAAAATATATTTTAGCACTTGCAAATTACAGGGGATTTTAATTCCTCAGATAACCCACATATTGGATACAGTGTCTAGAACCRGCTCATAAATGTGTAGACATGATAGAGGTGCACATTTTCTGTTGGAAATGGAAAGTGAAAGATATTTGAAAATTCTAAACTTACTAATGATTAAGCTACTTTAACTGTCTTTATGCTACTTTATTAGATATATAATAAGACATTATTTTCATTGAAAATATACTTTAAATAAGGCAATTTTTGTAAGAATTTAAATAGTATTTTTCTTGCATGAAAAACTCATTTACTTATAAGGTGGTCATGCCTCCGTTGCTATTCTAAAATCACTACACACAAAGCAATAAAATTACAGAGCTAAGCATCCTTCAAGGATGAAATCACAGTGAAGAAAGCTGTGATATACTTTATGCTGTAAATCATGTTGTATCATATCTCATCATATGATGATACCACAAGAGAAGATAGCTGGTTATTTACACAGTGGTTCTGACTGGAAAATGTAAACAAAGATGAGTCAAGCACCTAACAATGCATTGACTTACTAGTTCATATCCAAGGTTATACAATGTTATTCATTTTTTTCTGTTGTTAACTTGACATGAGGCACCTGTTTTTAAGGTAAGAAACTGGTCAGATGATGAAGTATCAGCAGGGATTCCCACTGACATTTCATATTCAAATATGAATCCATTCCCTTTTAGTTCATTATTAAGCCAAGTGTACACTAATTTATGATCCAAGAAAGATGAAATGCTGTTAGATTTTTATGCCATTTAAGGAGTTCTACGACAGAATGACTGTTGTTTTCTAAGACATATAAYCTCAAGAAAATCTCCAGTATAGTAAATAATACTTTAAAATAGCTGTTTAAGTAAAACTCACATTTTAACATAGATTAACAAAGGTCTGATGTCTATTCAGAAACTCTTAGTCCCATTGACATTGTTGGAATTGGCTTGGAAAAGCTCAAGTGTACTTGACATCACTGTAAGTACAAACAATGTAGCATTAAATGTATGACAATTGAAGCTTCTTTTCAGAACTAAATGGTCTTTAAGGTCAATTTGAAGGTGAATCCTATTGTTGTGAATTGCTTTTCTCCGCTGGAGGACTTCATTATAAAGACAGATTCATTGTTGCAGGAGACACCCTGTCTAGTCATTCTTCCTCACCTCACAGTGTAATTCCCCTGCCTGAAGAGGTCCCTGCTGCCTGTGGAAAGTCCACACAGCAGCTGCTGTCCTGAGAATCACGTGTTCCTCTTTGTACCATTGTTTTAAGTAGTATCTTCTCTTTTCTGTTATTTAAAGGTGTCTGATTGTTCTAGGCTTTTACWCTATGTTCATAATTGTGGTAAACACCTAATTATTAATTTGAAAATCTTATCTGTGGCAGATTAAAAAATAGTCTCAGGTTATTCTCAGAAGATCAGTTTCAGAAAGATGTTCAGTATTCACCCTGTATATATGTCTCATTTCCCAGGATTTCATGGGCTTAAGACACCACTAACCAGACAAAATTGTCATACTCAGCTATCACTCCTATTAAATGCATTAATCTTCTTCTCACAGAGATTTAGAACATCTGTCTTGTATACAAGTGAGATATAACAGTTCTTCCTCACTTATGTTTCTRGAAGGTGTTTCCCCAGAAACTCCTCTGGGGCATTTCCTGATTTCATGAGTTACCGCCTCTACAGAAATAATGGTCATTTAAATTTCTCTTCCCAACCCTCCTACACCTCTTTTTCATGCTGAAACGGCTTGAGCTGATGAATCATGGCTCTTTTCTTTCCTTGCTGTTTATCCTCCTGCCCTTGGAGCTTTGAAGATAATCATTCAGGCATGTTTCTCCTCCTAAAAGCTATTTTAAAATTGAGAAGTCAATTGAGAATGTCATYCCTAGGAGGGCTGGTGAGGTTTAATATCCAAAAAATTATATTCGTGTCCATGTTAGTAGCAGAGAAATATAGATAAAGGTACTTATCAAAAATCCTAATGAATTTTCAATTACCTTGATTTTTCACTTCACATCTCCTAATATATTACATAAAGGTCTGATTTCATCTTTTAAAAGCAATTTTCRGAGGTTTTAGAATCAGGACCATAACTTGGCCAGAAAAAGCATGTGGAAAGGGCAGTAATAGTTTTATGATTTTTTTTTTACTGGACCGGGCAATATGGATACTTCTGATTCAATCTATTTCTAGGTGTTTATCTCCATCTAAGAAAAAAGTATCCATTCACAACTTTTTTTTTCCTCGAGGATATCATTATGTCAATATACAAGAGATATACCATTATATGATAGGATCTGTGTGTCAAGGCTCTGTAACAAGTTCCCAAATACCAAGCAAGGAAATTGATCAAAGTGCTTTTAGTGTAGAAATACATTTCACTATAATATTTAACAGGGGTCTAATAAAATAAATACTTTATTTGGATGCTGTTGAGTGGTAACAGTAAGATTCCCATCTTCAGACAGAGTCCACCTTCACCTGATTGTTGTTTGTAATCAGTGGAGAAGGTTTACTTCTCATTCTGTCTCCTGCATCATTAGAACTATCCTGGAAAAAAACTTTTGCCGTACAAAAAGTAACAATTATTCTCTTGTATTCTCTTCTGAAGTTCTGGTTCAGGAGTCCATATACTATGGCATTAAGGCAGCTGTTGAAATAYGCCATGTAATAACTAGATACAAACAACCACTCTGGAATCCTAGGGATTACGGTTTTGGGGTTGACAGCCACAGCAAGGCCTATAAAGTTCAGAGGAGCCCAGCAGACTGCAAACAGTACAAACACCACAAACATGGTTACAAAGTTTCTGAAGTCATGTGGTTTCAGCCTAGGGTTGTTGTCTGGCTTAACCCTTCGCCTTACCTGGATAACGAGGATCCATATTCGCAAGTAACAGAAAGTAACCACAGCTATGGGGAGCAGGAAGTGGAAAAACACGACCGCTATCGTATACGCTGAGCTCACAGACTGYGCAAACGTACATGAGTAAATCCTGGGGTCGTACTGCAGCGATCCCACAAACAGATTGGGCACGATAGCAACAAACGTTAGGACCCATATAAGAACAATATAGCACAATGAATTCTTGTCGCTGTACAGCTTGTCGTATTTGAGACTGTGGCAGATATAGCAGTACCGATTGATAGCGATGCCTGTAATATTGAAGATTGATCCAATGACACTTAGGCCCATCAAGAAGCCACTAATCTGGCAGTGTAGGTATCCCAGTTTCCATCCGTTGTAAAACACAGATGTGAGGACCAGTGGATAAGGGTAGATAGCTACTATCAAGTCTGCAACTGCCAGGCTTACAACAAACACATTTCCTGTAAAATAAATATAAAAAGGCAGGTATTAGTTTTTATTTTGCTCTTTTCTGTCATTTCTGTTCTCAATATATTAATGAGTAGGCTCAGTGGAACACTTTAAATGTAATTAGTTTCTACTTTCTAGATCAAAATTCATTGTTATATATCAGAAATAAGACACTCATTTTTAGTCTAAAAAGGTAGCTTAACTTAAAGGTGCACCTTTTGAAAGAAAACTGCCTTTAAGGTTAATTACCATGACTTAGTATTTTTACCATGTTATTTGCTTGGATTCTTTCAATCACAAAGACTTAGAATTCATATCAAATTAAAATATTCATATYTTTAGGTCTTGCTTTGGTTTTAAATAGCCTCTCTTGAAACAATGTTACTAATAAATTTCCAAACTCACACTTACCTTCTTTATTTAATTTAAGTTCCTTTTCTTTCATTACATTAGTGCTTAACGTTTCCAGTTCTGAAACTAAAATATCTTTTCTCTCATTTATATTTCAAGCTTCCATGACTTTAATATCACTTTGATGTTACTCTTCTTGAATCTGCTGGCAAACACTTAAATAAACTTCTAAGAGTCTARTTGAACATGGACTTAGTTGTCTTTCCTAAACTGAGGCACACGCTCTTCAGCAAGAAGAAAAGATGCTGGGCAGTGTCCTAGACAGTTCCCAGATGGWACTGATGCCCCATTTTTCTCTGCTTTCAAACTGGAAAATTAGGCAATGAAACATTCTGCTGACTCATTTTTTTAAACAAAGAGACATGATATTCTTCAAAGACAATGGAATCCATCATGTTTTGAATTCATCTTTCAGGAATAGATTATATTTTCTTTTTTTAGTTGCTTAAATGATAACCTGTCTGAATGCCTCCAACCATTCTAATTTCTAACAAGAAGCTCACAAGAAACATTGATGTMACTTTTATTAATTTCTTTAAAATAACTATTACATGTAAAGCTCTAGTTATTCATGTCCACAAGTACAGAAAGCTATTAAATATTATCTATTCATGCATGCTTGTAGGTATATAAATGCATATATACACAGGCCTTTGTGTGTTCGAGATTCTACTCTGGAATTCTAAGATTATTAATGGAAGATGAAATGCAAGCTTCTATTGCAACCTGTAATAAAACATATTATTAGCTTTAGATGTTGTACAGTTTCATTATTAATTCAAGTTGGGCTTAGTGAATTGCTTTATGCATTTATTTTGAACATACAATACACAAACAGACAATAACTGGAAAGATAGTAGTAAGAAAGGTAAAGTATTTATTGACTAAGAGGGCATTTTAGTTGCTAGAATTCTCAAAGTTACTTTTTAAATATATTATTTCAAATATCTTAAAATGCAGTGTCTTACCAATCTTAGGCTTTAAATGACCAGTTAGAAATGTTCAGTCTGCAAATACTGACAGAGAAAAACATAGAAGTTATCTTTCTCCAGATGCCACCTACACTGCTGTGTTTAAATTTTGATACATGCACAAAGTACCACATTTGATATTTGTACTAATGGCAGCTGGAACAAATGGCCTCAACTAAAAGACTGCTGCACTGGTTTTCATAGATTTTGTATCTGGATTTATAAATAACTTTCTTGTCATAGTGTCTGTAGTTGTTTGGTCTTTGACTATGGATTCACTGCCAGACTGAAATATGCTTATCCTGAAGCCTTTGGCAGAATTCCAGATCATTTCAGCACAAACATCAGAGCTCCTTTAAGCAGAAGATGACACAGGAAAAAAAAGCACTGCTTTCAGAATTTATCCTTGACGTAGTGGCAACTGATACAAGACCAAGGGACTGTATGGAACTTAGAGCTCTTTGTTTATCTGATGAATCAAGAAGCAGAAAGTAAATGAAAAGGTGCTATTGGCAGGTTTTTTCCCCTGCCCAGAACATTGTAGGATTGATGAAACTGTAACATATAACTCCAGATACCTATTAAAATGTAGTACTCTAAAGAATTCTATTTATATTTCCTGATTAACTTCCTGCTTAGCTGGAGACTGTCCATCCCAAACTTCTTTCTCTGCCATCCAGTTAAACTTCTGCTGCCTCTCACCATTAATATTGTTAATATTGTAATTATTTACCCACATCAACCAAATGAAAAGGACAAAGTTAAAAGGGTTTTTTCCCTTTAGAAAGGTGTTGTGTTGAAAGGTGACAGATGGTATACATTTCTCTGAATAGTTTTAGCTTTGGAAACAAATGAGTCTAGGAAGAGTAGGCACTTGGGCTCTGAATCAACCAAATTTCAGGCTTCCATAAACTCATGTACCACGGTTCCAGCTTTTCTCAACTGGCTGCTGGAGAGAGACAAACTTCAGAACAGAAGCTATTTCCTGTGAAAACTGGGGGCTAGCAGGAGGCCAGCAGAATTTCCTGGTAATCTGTCTTTGAAAAAAAAACCAAAAACCAAAAACCAAGAAACAAAACCAAAACAAAACAAAACAAAACAACAAACAACAAACCCCAAAAACAAGCAAACAAAAAACATCAAGACAAAAACAAAAAAAAAACCAAACAAAAACCAAACAAACAAACAAACAAATAAAAAATAAATCATGAATTTAGAAACCAAGCCCCAAGCTGCCAGCTCATGGTTAGCATGCCAGCTGWGTGAATAAATCATTGAGATTGGAAACTGCTTGGAAACCACATACCTGTTTGCAGAGAGGACTTTTAATTTGCTTTTAAGGGAGGGTTATCTTAAAACTTTAGTTCAGATACATTTTCCTTATAAGCATGGAAATTTTTTTGCTAAAACAGATTAGAAAATTCAAGTAAACAAATTTTTGGCTTTTGTATGTTTGCATTATATTTTGAGGTTCATTGTTTAGACCCTGAAGTTGGATCTGAAAGGATGTTGAACTTTCATATGTTACATAATAAACAATTTAAAAACATGAACCTAGCTTTAAGTACCACAAGCACTGCAAATTATTGCTAATTTATAAAATTCTCATATTTTAATGGCACATTGCAAAATTATACTCTTATGTTTGTAGAATACTTGGTATTTTAGAGGTGAGTAACAAAAATATATATAGGAAAGGGTTAATTCTTACCTTCCAAGTTAGGTTTGAACAGAATGCTATAAATGAAGCCTGAAGCTTTATACCGAACCCTTTAAAAAGGCCACAAAATCAAAATCTTGAATAACYCTTCCTCACAGAGGTATTCATTCTCTTTAAAGAGTAAGATCACGTTACTGTGAAAAAATGTGATTTGTGYACCTAAAGAATATATTATTATGCATTAACACCAGTTGGCTGAACTGAGAAGGCAGAGGTTGAATTTCTTGACTTTGACATAAGCCAAATAAGCTTTAATAAATTTAAGCAAACGTTGTGCAATGGATGTATGTGGTAAGAAAGGTAATCTACTGGCAACCACCTTGAACAGGTTATGTTTTTAGATGCTGTCTAAAGCAATGTTCCCTTAAATATTTTCACCACCCTTACTGAAAAAGATGCCTTTCTGCTCAGCAGAGCAATATCAGACMTACTTGCTGAATATAAAGCTGCATTAAAGCAACAGAAAACAAATATTTTCCTAGACAATTTGACTTTTCCAAGAGCACAATGCAACATAAACTGAGTATAAAAATTGTGAACCTGACAGATGATAAGACAAAATTCTTACGGGACTGCCAAAATGCCAAAATTAATATAAGAGCCTCAATAAGAACTACATCATGTAGTTGTATCAGTTGCAACCTGTATGTAGAACATACAAATAACTGTGTGGGTTGTAATTCCCTAGATTTAGTACTAAGAATGTCCTGAATGGTAATTAGAAAGTTTCCAGAAATGTCTAGCAACTTAAATATGTGCAGAATATGAATGGAGAAAGATTAAATTTACATAGACTAGGTGGAGCTGAATGCCTGCCATAGGCTTAGACTGCAGGGCKGAACATTTGTCAGCAGATCAAAAATGACTAATTCTTCTGGCAATTTTAGGAGAACTGAGGGAGATRTGGTCTTTCCTTGAGTGTTTAGACTGTGAAGTACTTATGTATATATGAAACAAAATAACAATGTTTTAAAGCTTTAGGGGGACTCCAGATACAATATTTGGTACTCAGAAAATCTGCGTGAATTTTAGAGAAGATCTCATATTGCTGGCAACACCATCAATGCTACATTCTTTCTCCTCCTTTTTCTCACAAGATATTTCTGTACTTTTTAATACTGGTTGCCAAGTCACTATTCTGTTCAACTATTTCAAAGCTTTTCCTGTATGAATAATGCTTTGGCTCCTTACAAGATACACTTCCCACAAGCCATCATGTTTTCATCATGTAGCTACATTTTGAAACATAGACCATCAGGTTCTCATTAGTGCTTCAGGTTACAGCGATTTTAGGTAAGAGGGTTTTAGTCTTTATGCTAACTGGAGTTGCTTTATCTTTTAGGTAAGACTAAACAATACATGCAACAGTCATTGGAGTTACATAAAAGGATTTTGTTTCAGTGGACATTGACTCAGATTTCTAATGCTTACTTGCTAAGTATATAGTTAAGGAAAAAGGATAGTGTAATTGGTCCAACATTGCTAATTTTTACAAGATCAAGCTTAGTTTCTAAGGACCAGGTTCATGTCATTCATATCTACTGTTTCTTCATAACTTGTGAGATATTGCCAGATATGTTAATGGTCATTTCCAATTGTTTCATAACTAGCCTTCATTAACAGGATGTTTTCCTATAAATTTTGATCATGTTTTGTAGACATTCAGCTGTACTTAAATATCATGCTGCCATGATTGTTATGCACACAATTTTTATACATCTAATGGCACAAAAAAATTTTATTTGAATTTTAAGGCACTGGTTTCTGATAATTCTAATACTTCTAGTGATTTTCCTCCAGGATATCTTATAGATTTTTTGGCATTATGAAATCTTTCTGAATTATCTAGCCTTTGCTCATGATGTTAATTGGGCACTTATGCTTTTAGCTGAAAATAAGACTATGATTGGGTGCTCACATGGTGAACACCTGCAGCATCAGAAACTTTAAATATGGTACCTCATAACTGGGTGCAGCATCAGAAAGATGAACYTCTTCCTTAGAAAGGCATTTTGTCAGGCTCTGCCTATTTTGACAATGCTTGTATTGGTGCACAAAATGGTGTCTTAATGACAAATATTGAAGACAGATTTGTTTCACATTCCATGAACATTTTTGCCCTCACGGTTTTTCCTTTGGCACCAATATTTCACTTGTAAAACATCATGAACAACTACATAATCAAGGAGTGAAAGCTGGTTTTTGAGTACTTAATACAAAYTTAATAAAATCTTCTTCTATCCAGAGTGAGATCTTAGGTCTCCTCAGTGTTTCTTCTACCTGGAACATGAACCAGTCAGAATGTTTCAAGGGAAAGATCAGTCCATAAATTTTCTGGCATTACCTTTGGAAGCTGCTATGCTTGGCAGCACAGTTTGGGTTTCTACAGAGATCACACACAATAAAAATTGCTAAATTAAGATAGCTGTAAGTGGGGACAATGACCATGGTTTCTTAGGCAAAATCCCAAAGTCAAGTCAGGTTACCTAGACAAACAAGWGTGCAGTCGCAGCTTCACTGAAGAAAGATTTGAAATGTCTAAGAAACTAACAGTCYTTGCAGCTCAGCATCAAAATGGCACAAAACAGCTGAGCAAAAATGTAGGAATAAATATTACATAAGCTCCAGTTACTCCTGGGAGCTTCATTCACTTTACAGATCATAATATCAACTCCCCTAGATCTGAAAAGTCTATTTTTAAACTAAAGGCACTATTTATAAACCTGTCCTGAATCAAGAAGTCCACGTGCGCATTAAATTTGAATAGCATGATGGGCCTGTGAGKTTTGCTTCTCATTAGCAAGTTAACCCTTATGCTGCAGGTGGTGATGCAGGGAAATGTCAATGGTTTAAAGTCCACAGACAACATTTTAGCTTTTAGCGTATGTAAGAAAAGCTTTCTCTTTCCTTTTAAGCCAAAAGAAGACCTTATATTACTTTGTTATTTTCATAAAACCTCATTCAAATGTACACTTCTGTCACATAGAATGGAATTTCAGACCTCCTATAGTCTAATTGGGACACTGATGAAACCAACAGGGCAATTAAAGACATTGCCACTGCCTATAGAAGTAATAATAATAGGCAGGGAACTTGTTACCACTGAGGAAAGTATTAAATATTTGAGGTTTAAACTCATTTACAATCTTACTAAAGCAGGAATACTTTGTTTCAGRTAAGTTCAGTTACTTAAATGGCCTAATTAACCTCAACACTTAAGTGCAATTAATAGAAATTCAGGGTCCTGAATCTTACAGGTCTGGACAGCTGGAGAACTACATAACAGTATATTTGAGAGACATTTAGGAACAGATTTGTTAGAGATATCAGAATAATCCATATTGCAATGCTTTGTTTCACTCTGCTGAAAGTTGAAGAAAAATTTACATAACCAGCACAGCATAAATGAAAGATTACTGATGCATTCAGAAAGGAAAATGCTATACTGTATTTAGATTAATTATCACACAGAATCTCCCAGTGAAGCTGCAGCAGCAATTAAATTTGAAATGCCTGTGCCATCTTCTGGCCAAGAAAATCAGATGCATGAAAGAGTAATTGGCAGAAAATGGCAGTGACAAATCATGTAGTACTCAGAACAAAGGAATGGCTGGGTAACAGGTTCAAGCTGACTGGAGCCAAAGAGTATGCAGATGAGATTAAGTAATTTTACAAATATGCTAAACAACATACAGTTTTCCACGGTTTTACCACCTACCACCTTTTTCTGCAGTCCCATAATACACATGAGAATGAGAAATCTACTGCTCTCCTTCTTGCAGTCTAAAAATATTTGTTGGTGCTATTTTTGGTGGTTCAGTCATGAGAGGAAAGTGATGTGAGTTTACTGTCAGGCACAAAAGGGAATTGAATCCATATGCTGGAGGAGTGCTACAGACTTGGGGATGTTCCTTGCCTCTGGCAGTTTTGTATGACATGCCAGGGCTGCTTTGAAAATATCTCTTATATTGGACCTCTCACATGAGAGGCATACTTAGTTTGTACTATGCAGCAGATTTAGGAGGTGCATGGGGTATTGAATATCTCAATACTGATAAGACCCAGGTATTTCTGGGTATGCCAGGAAGGGTAGCACTATACACTGGATGGATTTACGTGACATGAAATATAAAGCACTTGAGGAAAGCAGAACTAAAGACAAGGCGTAGACTACCACTGCCCATTTAGGCAGCTAACACAGGACTAGACAGGAGTTGATATGGAATGAAGATCTTTTGAGAACCTGAACTTGRAAAAAATCTAAAAGTGGTCAAGGTCTGGGTATTTTTTAACAACTTTTAAGAAATGCCATTTTAAAAAGTACTTTAATAACTCTCAGAGCTACAGTGCACCTCAGGATATGCTCATCTTTCTGTTACATTATGCAGTGGCATGAACTATTTTGCTTTGAGATTCTACRTAGTAGGTTCATGTCCAAGACATTTTGCTTTAGAAGTAGCAGCAAATTGAACAAGTTGCCTGTACTTTTACAAAAATATCTAAAATTTTATTGCAGCTAATACATATTTACCTTGGTAAAAAGATTGTATTAAACTGGCACTGTCATGGAGTTTTATAGTTTTAAAACACAGAAATAAAAGATAAAAGTGACTCTTGTCGCCCAGCCAAGAGTGAACTAAGACATAACATAAGATATCAAGACTGTAATGACATTGAAGTGAATCAACAAATCATGCTGTTGCAGGTGAAAGTTAGAAACAAGGGCAGGCAGGTATARTGGTGGATGTCTCAAGTTCTGTGACCCTGGTTTTGGCTCTGGTATCTGCCTGGCCCGTCCTTTCTACAGTTCACTGGGTGGGCATGTTTTCAAGGTCAGAACATCTATCCCCTTTGAACATCAGCTTCTTCTGCCACGATGACAATATTTCAGAGATCAAATAGATTTGCCTGAATAACTTATCCGCTTTTACAGAAGGGAATTATATTACCACTTCTGACTTGATCTTTTCTATCTCTAATTTCTATGATTCATTTGGGAGGAAAAAAATCCTGTGGACAGCCTGTTCTCCAACATGGTATTGCCTAGATGTTACAGAACACTGAGGTTCAGCAAGCCGTATGAAACCGATTAGAATGACAATACTGCTGATGTCAGAGGATCACGCTACTGAACTGCATCACGGTAGAATAAATGTAAGAGCACTTTTTCCCCCTTCAACTGTATTTGCACTAGAGACTGGAAATAAATGGAAAGACAAAAATGATACTGTTCACAGTAATATCAGAACTCACATAAATAAAAYTAATAGTACAGTTTGAAAGTAGGAAAAGGCAGAGATGGATGCTTATGAAATATAATTATGTTTTGTCTCTGTAAAAATATCTCCCAGATCTGTCAGAATTGATGCTAGAAAATGTGAAGATGCAGTCTATTCCCTTCCAAATTCTAATAYGTATTTTGAGAAAACAAGTAGGAGAAAACAGAAGAGTGAAGGTGATACCACAAAACTGACAGGAGAGGCTGACAGGAAAGGCTTCTATACTGTATAAAACATTGCAAACACAAAACCACTTTTGTGAATCTCTTTGAAAGTCACACTTTTATGTAACAGGATTTTGTGGCTGAGTTTGTCCATAGAATTATTCATGGGATGAAAAAGAAGTATAAAAACTCTCAAGAGGATGAAATAATCCATWTTCTTTCTGTTATGACTAATAACTGGATAGGTGGTCATTTAGGCAACAGCATAGTTAACTAAAGAGCCCTCAGTAGACAGAAAAGCTAGTAAAATGAGTTCATAAAATAGTCTTCCTAGTTCTTTCTCTTAGAATTATAGTGGTAAGACATCTATCAAACAACTCTGGATTATGAGAGAGCGAAGACCCCAGGATGTGTAGTTTCTTTCCTCTGTAAAAAGATTTAAAACCCTTGTGAAATTTGCTCCAGCTATTGGACCAAAATATGCTCTTCCAGTCCAACAACAAGGCATCTATTTTATCCTCCTTTGTTGTTTGTGTATGCCTACAGCCTGCCAGGATAATCCTTTACTTAACATGTGCTTTTGTAATTTGATGGGAACCCACACAAACTGCAGGGTTCTGCACCATMCACAGTGGGGAAAAAATGGTAAGAAATGAAAATTAAACTTGAACTGGTTACACTGAGTGTCGGGCAAATTCAAAAGATGACAATACAAGAATTTAGGTTTCAACTTTCTTAGAGGAGATACTCTGGATTGTTGCAGCAAGCAATTAAAATTGTAGCCCGGGCAATTTAAATCTTTCAAAAGCTTAGAGCAGTATATTTTTGCCTCTGGTATTATTCAAAACAAAAGGGATTTAGATATAGGAGATATATATATATATATATATATATTATTGCCCTGATTTATTAATCATATTTTTTTAGCTCCCGTGCAATATAATTGACTCAGAAATGTTTGTTTGCTTAAATTAGGTGTGTATTTTAAAATATGTTCCTGATTGAACCTGCAGTTGAAATTTTGTATGAGAGGAGAAAGAATGAAGACATTGCATTACCTTTAGTAAAATCCGTATTTTAACTTGTGTCAAAAAGACTGCAGGAAATAAATACTTTATCTKCACCTAAACAGACCCATCCCCCTTTTTTTTTAACCTGAAGATCTAACTTTTAGTCCTCTAATAGAACTAAAATAGATGAGGACAAAYAAAATTCTCAGCTTTCTAATGTTATCCTCATTGCTAGTAGCAACAGTCTATAGAGAATTTAAGATAAAGATAAARTTTAACACTTGTGACATTTGAATGGCCATAAAAATATTCTCATTTATTTTAAGGCTCCACAGGATTCTTATCTTTGCACAAATTAGCTTCTTCATTACAAAACCAGCTGTCAGAATAGACAAAACAACAGAGACAAGCTGTCTATAAAGATTCTACAGAACTTTAAAAAATAGTCTAAAGTTATTATTCCTTTAGCTCTTCAAACAAATAAAGATGTGACTTCTTATTCAGTATTTCTTCTAGACTGCCTAAATTAGACATTTGCCTCACTGCAGGCAAAAAGACTAAGCTATCCTAAATTCATGCCAGTATCTTTACAGTATATAATGATATAAGAAGGACTTATGTACACCACCGAGTTATTCTGCAAAAGGATATAGTAATATTCTTGTAGTTAATTAATACATCTCCACTAAAATTTTAATTGAATGACCTATTTTTTGCTATCGGTCTGCATGATAAAACTTTCACAGAAGTTGGCACTGGATTGACCAGGTTTCTAGAAGTCAGGACAAGGAGAATCCACTTTTTGCTTGTTTATTCTTTTTGTTTCCYTTTTTCCCTGTATAATGGGATTTTTCACAGAGCACAGAATAAAATTTTCAAGCAGTAATTATTTCAGAGAAAATTAGTTAGACAAATAGTGAGGTATGATTGCCCTTTGACATCATAGAAGATTTTGGGTATTTTCACACAGTACCTTACATAAGTGAGGTCAACTTGAAGGATTTTTCTTCTCTTTAGCAAMTACTGACATAGAACTCCAGAATTTTCAGTATCCTCTTGATTATTTAATTAGAAAATACATGACTTTTACATTTAATGCTTATTAGAAATAAAATGGGGTTTGKATTTGTGCCTTTTATCTTAACAGTATTAAATGAAGTTCTTTATTGAGAGCTCCCTTAGATGGAGACGTATAATTCAGCATACAGATGAATTCGCCAAACCTTTGAATCCTTAGAAGTAGGCTTTTGAAAAGAAAAAAGTGGTTAAAATAATGATTCAGCTAACTCCACAGACAAGTTGAAGTCGTGCAAGTGAGCAAATAAGTGGGTCACTGTATTGAATAGATCTCATCATTGTATTATTGAATATAATTATATTGAATAAAATTATTGAAACTATAACTTGCTTTAGTTGTTTGCCTGTTCTCTGGGTTTTACTTCCATGAAGAATGGTGCAGAATTTCTCAGAAATCATTCACTTTTTAACTGCTTAAGACTAAACTGCTAGTTTATCAGTGAATGTAGTCAAAAACTATGAGACAATGGGACTCACCAATAGGAAAGAAATATATAAATGGTGTTGGCTTTCGGTACCTACCTATGTCTTCAGAACTTATCACTCAATGTTCTTACTTAATGTGCAGTACAAGACTGTCCAGTACAATGAAGCAAAATTGCTGAAACTTATACTTGCTGTCAAAAGTATTGGATTTTGTATTATAGTAATTTCAGTGTGGTAGCATTTAAAAGCTGYATTATGATAGTTCATCTGAATTATTTGTACCCATTGATTTTTGTTATGACTCAGAAATATCCTAACTGCACACTATGAGAAACCAAACACAATTTGTAAAATTAAGGTCAATACCTCCAGTGTAAAAAATGTGAACCCTTTCACTGTGTGAAAATAAAATAAATCTGGAAAACTATACCACCATTATTATCCTAATCTCATAATGTTATATATATAATATCTTGGCTGTGGTGCTCCTTTCCTTTTTTAATGCCTATCTTTTTCTCTTATACTCCTTCCTGTCTTTGTTTAAATGTTAGTGAGAATCTTACAACAAAAAAAAAAGAAAAAAGCTTTTAAGCAAGCTGAAAAGCTATATACAGACAGCTAAAGATAGTATCCTTTTAAATATTCAGTAAAAACATTTCCAGTTCTCCCTCTGAACCTTACTGCTCAGTTCTTCATCTTTTTTTAGGCACAAGCTTTTTGTGTGCCAACACACTTCATTATTTAACAAAATTTAGCAAACCAGATGTCAACACTACTACTTATGAAACTAAAAATAAGGCACCCAAAGAAAGGTGGGATAACCATCTCAATGAATATTAATAAAAAGTATTTCTGTATTGAAAGGATGCCAAAATGAAGAGGTTCTGTACAATCAGTGAATGTGAACGATGCCATGTATTTACATTGTGTTACAAAACCTGACATGAAATTCATCGTGAAGAAGAACGAGTAGTAAGGATGCCTCAGCTTCAGACAGCACTGAACAGGAGCATTGCATTTCTTTACTTTGTTCCATTGGGGAATAATCATCTCATTTTTTAAACAATATCCTTCTGAAATGTTCAACAGCTTACTGAATGCTAAAAAAAGAGGGAGGAGTGGCATGAAGAGTGTCTTTCATGTMTTGTCTAAAACCTCCTAGATTTTCTTCCTTTAGTTTTAGAAAGATTTGTATTTAGCTTTGTAGATGAAAAGATTTCTTCAACATTTTTGAAAGATAGCTTTAGCTCCTCCGAGAACCACTTTAGCTGTTTCCATCTATGAGCACAAAAATATCAGCTTTAGCACATTATTTTTTATACCAATGCAGTGGGGCTTCCCCTAAAGATCTGAAAATTCTTCACTCAAGACTACCAGCCTTCATTTGCGTTGTTTAAAACTGGTCAGCCCATGAATCAGAAGTTAATTATTTTAATAACAGGTAAAAAATCTCCCTCTAAATATTTTCCTGAAATTGTGTGTGTCAATTGAAACCATTGATAGGCYATAGGTAGAATTTCCTGGCATTCTATTCAATTCCTGACAGACTTCAATTCCTATTTTAGGGAAGTCCAAGTGGATATAAATTCCAACATCTGYAATAGAATAGTGCCAGTTCTTCATAGTACTTTAATATACATTTTATCAACGAGCTTGCTTCCTGTAAATTTGGTGCAGAAAGACATTGACCRGGTCAGAGCTTTAAAACAGATCAATCAACCTTCTTACAGAGAGCACAATGAAGAAAACCATGTAAGACAGAGAACAATAAAACCAAACCAGTTTCTCCCTGCCTTTTTTTTTTGTTTTTTGAAGGCATCAGAATTGATTTCCATCAGTTCAAGTACTTTGATGGTCTCCTGTGGCTCTCTTCTCATTTCTTAGGCCTGGTTTTGTGTTCTCAGCCATCTCAGTTCCTGCTGTAGCTGCAAGCTCTCTTCTTGATGCCTTCCTGTGCCTGATCTTCCTGTTGGCTGGTGCTTGCTTTTATTGACCCTGCTCAGCTGCTTCTGAGGGAGTCATTTCCCTTTTCTTCTGGGAGATAAACCCCATCCACACATGCCTTTGCTAACAAAAAGCGGCAAGCAGAGTGAGGAAAAAAGTAACAAATACTCTTATTCAGACTTAGGGAGAGAAGAACAGTAGTTAAAGTTTTCATTTTCAAGACAGTCCCTGAAAACATCTCTTGCAAGTCTGCAAGGAATTAAAAACCTATGCCAAACTACTAAGTCAAACAAATGAACAAACACATCCAGCCTGATTCTTCCAGCATAAGAAGGTACTTAGTTACATGAGATTTTCAGTAGAGGTATAAAAGTCAGAAGATGTAAAAAGCAGGGCAAGTATCAAAGGAGCAAACCAAGTATTGTTTAGCTTAACCATCAGTGATTTGGATAAAAGGGCAGATGCCTCTTCAGAAAATTGGGTGAACACAAAGCTGGGAGGAGTGGTTGATAAATAACCCAGAGTGCTGTGCAGCCCTTTAGAAGCCCTTGACAGCCCAGAGAGATGGGTAGAGAAATGGACATATTTTTCATAGGACAATGGGGAGAAACTTGCTTCATTTCCCTTGTGCCCTTTGCATTTTGGAAAGTCCCTCRACAGGTGAAGCACAAGAGCAGCCAGGTTCACGGTGAAATGCATCCTCTCATGCTTGAATTCGAGCATATCTCTACAGTAAAACAGCTGTTGAACAACCGTTCATGTAATTAGTTACCATYGCAATTGTGGTTTTTACCATGAACTGCAGAAATATAATTTCTGTCCTTTAGTAACAACAACAAAATTTTCTCTTTTTTTGGGTAATTAATATCCTGTGCATTTTAGCAGATTTTTTTTTTCACTCAGATCATAGAATCACAGAACCATCAAGGCTGGCAGAGGACTTCAAATTCATCTAGTCCAACTATCAACCCAGCACCACCATGATAATCCCTAAACTGTATCCCCAAGTGCCACATCTGTATGTCTCTTGAATACTTTCACAGTGGCTTGACCGCCTCCCTGGGAAACATATTCTAATRTCCAACCACTCTTTCAGTGATGGGTTTTTTTTTTTTCTAATCTGTTAATCTGAACCTCCCATGCACAGTTTAAGGCCAATTCCTCTCATCCTTACACCTGAGACATGGTAGAAGAGATTAAGCCCCACTTCACCACAACCCCCTTTTGGGTAGTTGTAGAGAGCAGCAAGGTTATCCCTCAGACTCCTTTTCTCCAGACTAAACAATCCAGTTTCTTCAGTCTGTCCCATAAAACATATACCTCAGATACAGGTAGAACAAATATAGGTTATACAAGATTAGAAAAAAATCCTAGATATATGGTGGGAAAAAAGGTAGGGACTGCCATGCATTTGTTCCTCTGTAAATAGGGAAGATTATTTGAAATCACTGCTCCCTGTAGTTCATAATGAAAATTTAAAAATTGATAAAAATTCGACTGCAGTCCATTCAAGATTTAAGGTTTAAAAATCATGCTATACATGGCTTTAAATTATAAATCAATTTCACACTTATTTCAGGTAATTGTACATATATAGAGTATCGGGACTATGATTTAAAGTATTTGATGAGTGTTGTAGTATTTTATAATTTATAAGCATATTGTTCATACATATAATGATTCACTGAGAACACATTATTATATGTGATCTTTTGGTGCTTCTTACAGAACAGAACCTTGTTCACTGAGATTATTGAACTTCATAGAAATGAAATCCCAATCCCCAAAAGAACCAATGACAGAAATCTAGCAAAATAATCAAACCACCATGAATTCATCTGGTATTGTACATTTCTCATGCCCATTGGTATTGCACAGAATCCCTACAAGAAACACACATGAAAATTTCCATTAGCAGCAATTACTGCGTTTTATTATTTTAGTAATTTCATCCCCCTCCCCCCCMAAAAAAAAAAAAAAATAGATTGTAGTGATTTCAAAGCTATGCTTTTCTGGAAGAAAATCCTGAGAGGCAATAAAATATTTTTTTTWWAAAATCAAATCCAGAAGAAGTAGCATCATTATAAAAAAGTTTAATGAGACTTGAGTAGATTGGGATTTTTTTATTTCATCATAGTATCTTTTTATGTTTCAACATACTAATTCATTACAATTCAGTTTCCAAAATGAAAAAATCAGACATAACCTATTTCCCTGTAAAGTTAACTCTTCTGAAAATTGAATTCATTTCTTTGAACTCAAGCGTGTTAAAGAATGAATAAGAATGCCCCTATAAATGAATTCATATAAGATTCTGAATTAATTTTTTAAGTAAATTCAAGGGTAAAAAGCCAGACATCTCATTTTTTTTGATTAAAGAAAATAAAAAAATGCTTTTTACAGAAAGCAGAAAACTGGATTGAACTTTGTGTGGACRAATAAATGCAAATTCTGTGTGGAAAACACTAGTAAAAAATACCAGAGAAATTAATGATGGAAAGACATCCCTTGGTCTGCAGGATGTTTCAGAAAAACAATTGTTAATGAAGTTATTATTTTAAGTATCTTAGGCTGATGGGTGATGTCTTCCCTTTCTATACTATAGGATCAGTGTTTGCACCTTCATTTTGTGAGCAAAGGGATTATTTTTTTAAAATCTCATGGTTATGAGGCTGGTTCAAGAGTTTAATTCAAAAAWCCCTATCACTTATTACAGACAATTTTGTGCTATAGGTTTTGCTAAAAGGTCAGAAAAACAAATTTTCTATTTTCAAAAGAATGGCTGCTTTCATTAGGGCAGGGCTGTAACAAATTCTGGGCTTCCAGTAATCTTAAGAGAGCTGCAATGTGTCATGTCCAGCCTGACCTGAGCCAGCAGAAGATATTGAAGATATGTCATTCCTACAGACAGTAAATTGATGGAKCTCTTCTAAAATTATACTGGCTTTTATTATTGTTATTATTATTATCATTCTGTCTCCTTCTCTGTTCTTTGATTTTTTTTCTCCCTTTCTTCCTGCAGTTTGAGGCACAAATAGTGCAGGATATGCCRGCTCTAAATGATGAGCTCTGCTTCCTGTGCATGTATGCTCCAAAACCAAAAGGAAMGAGGCATTTGAAGATAATTTAATCACATTAGGACCAAACCTTTTGCTTATTTTCCTTCTCATAAAGATAAATCGATGTTGGATGGCATACAGAGAAAGCCTCTGAAGAAAMATGTTTCATATCCCGTAGTCTAGTAGATATATGAAAGGATATCACAGTGTCCATCACTAAATGATGGACAGCTTTTTGTCCAGAAGTTTTTATGCCATGAAGTTAATAAAAAATTGGTGCCTTTGCAAATGGCAATTGTCAAAATAAAGTGAATTTGAATGTATTTCTTATACAGCTGCTGGAAATCTTCAGGAACTATAAGATAATATATCCTGGTGTACTTCATGTTATAAACACATGGCAATGTCTCATGGAGGTTTTACTAAAATTTCTAAAACAATTATCATAACCATTAAATATTTGAAACACTAAAAAAAAAAATATGTCCTTTATCAAAACCTTGCCATTAAACCTACTTGCAATCTTCCAGGTAATTTTTTTATTCTGGCAAATACTTTTTGTGTCATTAAATGCTGGTGCAGTCACTGAAGTTAACAAATCTGTCAAGTCTGACATTTTCTCTTTTGAAGTTAACTGTTCTGGGAATAGAATTGTCTTATTTGCTCTCAGTTGTGTTTAAGAATGAATACAAGCTACACATTAGATTTAGTAGCCTGAATGAATCTTCCAGTTTTATATAACCCTGCCTTTGTCAAAAACCATCTATGAAAGAACATAAAAAGTGAAAGAGCCAGTGTTTGTGCTACTATGCATTCATCTTGCTATCTCTGAAAAGGTCTCTGTGTTAGAGGGAAATTGCAACTGCAGTGATCATTGCAGGAAAAGTACTCCTGCTGGATATGTGCTCACCTTCTGGTAAATGGGAGACAAAGTGAGATGACTGCTAYGTGCCATTTCTCTGTACTTTCTTGCAATGGTATTGGAGGAAAACTTTCAGGTCCGAATTTGTTTACTTGACTTAATCAACATAATCACAGCAACTTTGAGGAAACCATACATGGCTACAGGCACTGAGAATAAATCTATTTACTGGTTTCTCAAATTTAAAGTCATATGCATTTGACAATGTACCCTTATCAWGGCCTAAAATCAATCATTACTATTCTCCCATAGGCCTTTCAGAAAACCCCAATTTTATTAAATTGAAATCTATCCAATTATTTCAGCATAATGCCATGGTAAAAATAGAAACTCTTACGAAAGCTGATGTTCATATCCTCAATAAGTTTAGTTTTTAACTTTTATTTAATAAACAAAATCAGATTTAATATCAAACAGGAGGAGCATTTTTAGATTTGTGCRTGTAACATTTTCAGAAAGCCCAGAGAATATAAATAATCCAATAATTCTGTTTCTCATCTGTATTATGTTTGTATGTGCAGACTGGGTGAGAATGCTCCTTTAAATCACCTCATTCATCATGATACAAGTTACCCACATTTCTGTCTTTTTGGTAATTTAGGAACATSGTGCACATATAAAAAAAGGACTAAAAAATGAAGTATGTGTAATTCTCGATTCATAATGACATGTGCTACCTACTGTAAGAAGTATAAAGCCAGAAGTTACTATGTTTACCACAGGAACAACTTTCTGTTCTATAACCTGAACAGATAGACATTTTATGAAACACTGAGCTTCTAGAGATCTATTTATTTCTGTAATTTACAAATCCCATGCTATTGGGAGACATGGTAGTTCAGCATATATGATATTTCTGGCCAGTTGTTTGAGCTACAGGTTCGTGAAATAATATTTTTTTTATTATTTCCACATAAAAATTCTATAGAACTTCAGGGGATATTTTAATTGTCACCGGTTGGAATTCTGCTCACTAGCAACATTTTATCTTGGTTCAGATCTTACTCTGCATATTTAATTTCAAATAATTTTGCAAAAGACAGATGGTTAATACTATAATTTAAGAAATAACTTTATTTTTCTTAGCTATTATTGCTTATCCTCGATACTTTTCTTGGTAGATGACTGTGAACTTGAACAGTTTCAGTTATACACGGAAAATAACAAACAGCCTTTGTAGTCAACGAAATCAGAATCACTCAGTGTAAGAAGATGGGCATAGAAGGAAKAGGTGGGTTCTTCAGAGTCCTGAAAGCATGTCTATTAGTCAATATGCCTGAATATTTGATACAGGCAGGAATCAAAGCTGGATGAAATTCACTTAAGCTTCTAAACACTTTCCTTCTCCATTTAACCAGAAAGAGTACAGATAAAAGCTTTGGTTCAGGTCCAGATCATATCTATATGCAAAAGATGGCTCTGGAATCAGTCACATCTGAGGGAGATTAACTTCTCAAGATCTTCAAATACTTCTAAGTTTTTCTGAGACGAAATGATCAAACCATGATCTGAATTTGCATATTGGACACTATAATTCTGCCCACTGACTTTTTGAGAGTTATGATCACACTACTTGTGAAAAACTCTGCAAAGAGCCACCCAAAGTCATCATTAGGAATATGTTTGTTTTATTAAAGGATGCCATTAATTCAGTGAATAATGTTACCACAGAGAAGATTTATGTTGTCTTATGAAGTTTAAATTTACATTTGAAATACATTTTAAAAAACATTTTAGATAGCTTTCAAGTATGGATTAAAATATAATGGGAGAACCATATTCTATGTATTTTTCTTGCAAWAAACCACACAGGATTTACATGCCTATCAAGCTCCACTCATTTCAAACAAGATTAAAAACCAGTCTGGTCTCAAAATTCAATACTCAGAGAAAAGTCAAGTATAAAATAGTAATGACATCTCTAAAAATTTACAGATGGGTGAAAAACACATGGGTGTCCAAGTCAAAAATCTTTTCTGAGTCAATAATCTGCAAATTTAGCATTTCATATGTGCATGTATGAATTAGACCACAAAAAATATTTTAGTAAAGTAGTAACTTAAAGATGAATACAGTGCAGCTCTCTCATAATGCTTGCRCCTGTAGTTTAAATACAGATCATTTTCAAAAGTTAATTAGTACTAGATGGATGATTACAATGGTTATTGTTGATCTGTTTATTTGACATCTGATGGACGACAAGCTCAATATGAATGAGTTTGCTGCTGCAGCAGAGAAAGCAGGATGACGGGCAGCACCAATGAGGGCATCATCAGCAGGGACAGAGAAGTCATTATGCCACCTGTGCAGTGCTTGTCAGGCCACACCTGGAACACTGAGTTCAGTTTTGATCCCCACTATGCAAAAAAGATGTGGACAAGTGGGGGAGGGTCCAGAGAAGACTACAAAGATGACCAAATGACTGGAAGGCCATGAGGAAAGCCTGAGATGACTGGATTTGTTCGGCCTTCAGAGAAGAAAACTYGGAAAGAACTTATTATCATTGTTCCTGTATTTAAAGGCTAAGATAACTCCCTTTTTACAAGGAGTCACATGGAAAAGATAAGGGGTGAAGAGTACAAATTAATCCTGGAAAGATTCCAGTTGGACACAAGAATTTTCATAATGAAAATAATCGGCCCTGGAACAATCTCCCTAGGGAAGTGCGGGATTCCCCAGCACTGGACATTTTTAAGATTCAGCTGCACATAGTCCTGAGACATTTTGCCTAGATTATGGTCRTGCTATGCTCTTGCCAATAAAGGTCAATCCCCCTTGAGGAGCCTTCCAACTTGGTAATCTAYGATTATATGAAAATTTCTCAGGAGAGATGACATGTGAATATGCATAAGTAATTGGACAGTTTTGATTTTTATAAGAGAAATTATTACTGGATAAGTCTTTCAAAACAAAAATCTAACTGAAGTACAAAGTTCTTTTCTTAAAAAAAATTACTATTGAAAACTCTTTTTTAATCTTCCAAAACTGACCAAATAGGTCTACAAGCTAGCAAGTCAGTGCACAGCAGCACTGAATCTTTGCAGTCACTTTTTAAACCAGGATRTTATGAAAGCTGTTGTAATATTTGACAGTGGTCTATTTTAAGGAGTAGGCAAACATGGTTCCTGCACTATGAGCTGCAGTGGAAAGATGGCTGTACACATATAAATAAAGTACTTTCCAACCTACTTGCTAGTCAAGACACAGCCATGACTTTGATTCTTACTGCTCTGTGGGGATCTGGCTAGAACAGAGTCTGCAGTCAATTTAGCTGCGTCTGAAATGGCCCCAATGTAGACCTCAGAAAGGACCATCCAGCTGTGCTAGGAATATACATAATGCAGGCTTTAATTTTGTTCATACAGAAATGGTTTTGTAGGCTGCTTACACAGCCAACACAGGCCACTTGAAGAATGGGTTTAGTAATGATTTGACTGTAGAGACAGCAGGGATAAGAAGTTGCAGCAGATTCAATCATAGCCTTTTTTAATAACTTTAGTTCAGGTTTTCAAAGCTGCATTTAATGTTTAGACTCACATTTTTTTACCAGTGTTAACTGAAATTGGCCATCTAACAGCTAGAAGTGACTTTACAAATATTACCCACCAATTAATATTTTACTCTATCAGGACCTGTGCTAAAATGTCCCAGTTCTTATATTAGACACTATCCTGGAGTTGGGTTAGAACTAAAATGACAGCACAAGAGAGAATAGATGAAAAAATATTTTTCCATCTGCATGAAAAAAGCAAAATAAATTATTTCTCGATTTTTTTTTCTTTTTTTTTTTAGCTATTTATAATCTTTTCCTGTATATACTAGAATGTAAAAACAAGACAAAGTAAAATTCATTGACAAATACATTTCCAGCAGAAGGATCAGTCTTGATTTCTAAATACTAAGAAATACTTTTTCAGGTAAAATCTTCAAATACCATAAAACCTAAAAAACATGCTTTAAAGACATTCGTGTCTGAATGTTCCCTTTTCTCATGTTTGAAACTTTTCAATCAAATTTGAAAGAGCATCTCTGAGACACTGAAGCAAAGTTTCTACAAGGCCCTCGTTCTCAAGGAAGTCTTCAGCCACCCTGATACTTGCCAGGAGGATAAYACAGAAGGGCTGGAGCAGCCCAGGTTTATTGAGAACACTGAAGAAAACCTCCTGGCACGGGCAACTGAGGAGCCAACAGGAAAGGTGCCACACCACGCCTGGTACTGATGAACAAGGAAGAACTTGTGAGGAACTTGAGGCAGAGGCAGCTTTGGCTGCAGTGAACATGAAATGAGAAGTCAGGCAGAAAAGCAGGATCACAGCCCTACACTTCAACCTTTTCAGAGGATATGGGCCTGGAATTAAAATTGTCCAGGAGGGTTGGCTGATATTTGAGGACTATGCATATAAACACTGCTGCAGCAGGAAAGATAAGAACACTGTGGAGGCAACACGAAAAAACTAAGATTGTGCCAGATCTTTCATTTTGGCTTTTTGCACTAATTCTCAGCTACTGTTCTGTTAATTCTCTCAATAGTAACATTTTGTGCTGTTAAGGATAGTAGTTCTATGAAACAGAAAGGACTGACATTGAGTACAGCAGTTAATCCAGCTTGAATTGCACTTAATCTTTGTTAGTAGTTTAACAAAATATATTTTCCTATTTCTTCTAGATTACATGAAAATGTTTCTAGAGATTAAGAACTTGGCATATCTTAGAGTCCTATTTTAAAAACTTTATTGGGTATGATTTCAATACTGGAAAAACACTACATTTGCCATTCACAGAATCTCGAGGAGACAAAAAATTAGAAGTCACAGAACAAAATTAGGTTTTTTTTCTGAATATATACAGTCTTTTCCATAGGGACCTCTCTTTATTYCCTTTTAGGCTAACTATTTTTAAACTACTATGTAGAGCTATGCTACAGGAGAAAAATCTTGTTTTTATACACATAAAAAAAAATCATGCATCACACATATATTTTTTTATATACAGGTACATGATGCCAAATTGTCTCTGGTATAAATATAGAAAAAGAAATAAAGTGGAGGTAGCTGTGATAGATGCCTCTAGGAGTATTATAGAAATTATTTAAGTTTATATCAAGTTTATGGCAGAAGTCTGACTCTCACAAACCAAGTTGAACTGCTATTTTTTTAGGTACATTTTCTTGATCATAACTCACAGCACAGTCAAAGTTCTTCTAATGTTAGAAAACAATGCAATAAAACTGTAGAAAATTAAACCATTTAACATAATCAGAAATCTCAGTGACAGCTCTCATTCATTAGGGATACATTTTTCCCCCTGCTGAACATACATCAATCTCATTAATATTAGCAGGAGTGATTAGGCTTGTTTAAAACTGAAGATGACATTTAATAACTGCATCAGCAATCATATGGATATGTGTTCGGATCATGCAACTACTCATTTTTGGAAGTCATTGTCGGGAAATTGTTTTGGCCTTGCTAAGTAGTCACACTTGCTATACATTATGAATGAAGCTGTCCAAAACATAAGAACTGCTTTCTTTTATCTATCATTCCATTACAGATGTATTACTTTTACATATGTGTTGCTCCGGTTTATCTAATTAATAGCACATTGTGATTAAAAATCAAGCCCTTTCTTTGCAAGAGGCACTGAAATTTTGAAGAATTGTTAAGATAATTTTCAGAAAAATAAATTTACATTTGTACAAGGATAAATAAAAGTATTAAATCTTCAGAGTTATTTAAAGTAGCTGTATAGAATCCCGTCTCTATAAAATTATCTATTTCAAGATGACTAAACCAACCAATCTGGTTTTAGAGCTCTTTTCCTTCATGTTCAGGTATATTTACACTTTAGAATATAACTTCATCAAAAATTCGGGGACTCCTGAAAAACAACAAACAAACCAAATAATTTTGGAGCAAGATGTCATTTGCTTTTTATGATCATATTTTTCTACCTTCATGGTCCCCAAATGTACTTGCAGCCTTGTCTTCTCACCTACCAAATAGAAGCTCATATTACTCTTCACTTGTCAATTCATCTTTTGTCACCTAGCAGAAGTAGCACAGCATCATTTCTCACTGTACTGTAGCACTCAGACAAGGGGTAACCAATTATATTGAGTAATTCTCCTGCCTGGCACTCCTATTTATCCTTCCTCCCTTTCACTCTGTTTCCTGCATCTATCAATATGAAAACAGAACAACACRCAACTCTGCCCTACACGGAGTATTCCCACACCTTCTGCCAAAACTGGCYCGCTGAGACTCAGCAAAGGAAGTAAGGAAAGACATGTCTTCATAGGATAACCCTGTTCTGAGGTTCCAAAATGGACCCCAGGGACCCGGATGCCCAGACCTCATTCAGGTTCAGGGAAAAGAAGAAATTGAGTTTCTTTGGGCTTCTTTGAGAATCCCAATCACATTCGTCATCAGCACAAACAGAACGTTGTGTTAAGGAGTTGTAACCAAAACAAAGAGAAAGAAAGCAGGAAACAACCCACTRTTTTCAGTACTGTCCCATAATTCCATATGCCCTGTAATACTAAAGACTTCCCAACATSTGGGTTAGGATGTTTTTTGCCTTAGTTTGTGGAGCACACCTGCACACATCTGTTGTGCTCCCTGTTACCCATACCTGTTTAACGTTTCTGCTTTATGTACCTGTCTGGGAGAAAACACCCCTGAATTTTCTAAAATCTCCTGACCATTTCAAGTAAAATGTATTTTGATATCTATCTGGATATATATATTAAAAGTGTATGGATTTYGCAAAGGTATTAGTCCATATTTTCATGTCGGTTTTTTGTGTGTGTATGTGTGRCAAAGCAGAACAGAGTATGGAGTTCAATTAAAAAATAAACCTGTCAGACTTGCTTTAAGAAACAATCACATAGAAGAATTTCTCTGTGGTTATGAAAATTAGGATACATTTCATAGAAAAGAAAAAAATGCAGTTTCTGTGAATGAACATGTTCACAAAAACTTATCCATAGACAGGAACTAAACAAACCAGCTACCATCACCAGACAAAGTTGTTACACTGTAATTAAAATACATTGTATTTTAATGGATTTTCACACTCTGCAAGGATTAAATAACCAGACTGTATCACATCTTGATAGCAGATGACTATTTAGTAAAGAATACTGTTATGAATCCCATGTCTGACTGCTAATTTAGTGAATCAATAAAAATATGAATGGAGAACAATTAATCATTTCCTGCTACAAGTAGAAAATCTATAACAAATGTGTTATATTCTGCATTCTTATTCTGAGATGTGCTGCATAAAATGGAATATATTACAGTTTGGTTTGCATATTAATGGTCTAAAAACATGGAACATTTTTTCCCTCTAGTGTCTGGTAGTGGAAATGACAACGAGTTAAATGCAATTCTTTATTTAAATTTTTTTTAAACTTATATACCTTTTTTTTTTTAATATGAGCATGTTAAAGTCTAACCTAATGCATTATTTTGAATGTATTTTCTAATGAAAACCTAATAGCAAACCCAAGTCATACTGAAATTTTTACTAAAGGAAGTTTTACTGTTGATGCCAATGGGCTTTTGATTCATTATTGAAAAAAGCAAGTGGGGAAAAGATGTATCTTCAGAAATTTCAGATAAGTTAAAGTCACATCACAGTATTGAGTTAAAAGCAATTGTAGCAGAAGTAGATTGGAATTTATATTGATAATGTGGATCTTTAACTTTTGGAAAAGCTCTAAATCTTCAGATGTACCAGTATAATCTTTGCCACAAAGTTCCTGGGAACAGCCAGCATTTGTTAACTCACAGTCAGAGCCTGATTGGYCCCATCCAAGCTTCCCTCTATAGATTTTATATATTTAATACAGTGAAGCCATAGACTGATCCTGGCACTTATCAGAGCAGCCAATACAAGAAATTGAGAAGAGTAATTCAAGGTGGCTGCAATCTGTAGCCACCATACACAAGTCCTACAGAATCAACAGAGAAAAGCAAGCACACAGTCTAGGGATTTAGACTAGATGCTATGGCCTTTTCCTGTCTGTATGGGATGCTTTGGGGAACAGACAGAACCATTAATTTCTCCTTTCTATGTCACTATAAAGACCAGATTTTCTCAAAGGCCTGAGAGTCCATTCTCTGAGGCACCCAGCAAGTGGTAAATATTATTAAATCAGACTAAACAATGGAATGTTTCTAATTTTCTGCACTGAGTGTACCTTCCTACAGAGCTTACAATCTATTGTACAGTTATATTGAAATAAAAACCTTTCTGTGTACATGGGACTTATCTGGATTATGCTGCTTTTGTCAGCTCTCATTTGAGAAGTCAGTCTGCTTTCTCCAGGCATTATTTTAATAAAATTTATTCTTTTGGACACAATTTAACTCAGATAACTAAATTTCTGTAAATTTTAAAAATTGGTGTTAATGGTAGACTTTGAACATTGTTTCTCTTACTGAGTTTCTGGAGCTGGGTTTGGGCATTTTCCTTTGTTTGTTTCTGTGTTGGTTTGGGWGTTTTTTCCCTCAAGATTTGCTGACTGTCAAAGAGACCAAGCTCCCTCCTGCATATCCAGATTCTAGAGGTGAAAAATAAGAATGTCTGCTTCAATTTTTTTTTTTTTCTAATAAAGTTTTTTTAAAAAAAAAGAGGTAAAAAGAAGCAAGAAGTTGTGTCTTTCTCTTCTTTCTCCCTCTGTACCTCTGCTCCAACTTGTATAGACATACATTCATTGTTYTGGCTTCTGATGTCTTCATAATGATGTTCCATAGTGCTGTACTTTTATTGAGAAAAATGAAACTTCATACTTTTCAATGAAACCTCTCACATTGTTCCCTTTCTGTCATAATTAATAGGCTCCCTCTTCCTCTCAGTGATTCAGACACATTGTATGTTTATAAAAATGAGTAGTTATCCCAGTAACCAAATTGAAGCCCAGAAATAGTTACTAGGGAAATGGAGCAAATAGCAACCAGATGTTTGTTTAATGAGAAAATGACGGCTCTCAGAAAATTCATAAGAGTGCTCATTATCATCAACCTTCTGTATGGCACTCTTATGAGTATTTGAGACTTTATCCAAGAACTTGATGGGGAATTCTGTCTCAGCTAACCAGATTTCTTGAGGAATTTCCATTGATTATATGGATATCTCTGRTTTTCAAACTTCTTATAAAGTTGTTTATGTTCTTGTTAACAAGGTGAAATACCAGACTGTATAMTACTGTACTCCTAACTGAGGTGCTTTGATTGCTACTTTACAGCAAATCTGGTTAGCACTTCATGCAAATCTGGAGGCATTTTGGTGTTTAGTTCTTTGACACAACACAACCCTGTTCAGGCAATTGCCTAAGCATTTTTGGCCTACAAAATATTCATGGAGGAGAAAGAACTCCTGCATATGACAGATTGTTTTATTATAACACTCCTATGAAGGCAACAAGAAAAGGTGAAAAAATTATAGGAATTTTATTTATAAACATAAATGAAATACTGCAGTCCATTATTGTTTAAATTATTTAGCATTCCAATATAAGAAGGAAACCAAATAGCTCATTTCAGTTAAAGATGATGCCGGTCATCCTCACAGAGACATTCTTACAAGAATATCTCAGGCTTAACAAAAATGAAGAAATTGCATTCCAAAAGAAGAAAGTTTCAATGCCCTGTAGCAATCTCAGAAAAATATGCTTTACGTACATCAAGTAATTAATGTCTCTTATGGAATTTTCAAATTGMAAGATACTCCAACTTATTATTTTTAGTATATTTAATTGAAGAGAAATTCCCTACGGGAAAGAAAAGTTCTAAACAGCTTGATGCAATAATATTGCAAGGTTTTTATTGTAATATCTACCCACTGCCAGAATTGTTGCTACCAAAGTGCTTTACTTTCAAAACCTCAAGAAGAAAAAAATCTTACCAAGAGCAGTKGAGCTGTAAAAATTTGTCTGTTGAACCTTTGGCTAAATAGTGCCAAAGGAAGTATAAATCAACTATTTTGCCTAAAATGGCTCTTTAGCAAAATTCCTCAGAGTTTGCTGTAGATGAATTAACAAACAGTTGGTTGCAGCGGGAGTTCTCTGGGGATGGCAAGCTAATGAATTCTGACAGGCTGAATGGTGCAAAGATAATGGGCTGAGCTGTCCACTGACTGTAAAGCAGAAGCTGATTAAGGTTAAGACTTCAGGAAAATACCCTCCAAAGAAATGGATCAAAAGGAATGATTTGACTTAGGGGTTGAACCACAGGGGTTCAGTTCTCTACTAAGGATTGATGCGTTAGTCAAATTCAAGCATCTCAGGGTTTATACTGGTACTAAGACTTGCTAAATTATTCATAATTTTTCTACTATTGCCATTCACTCTTCTTTGCCAAATATGAAGGATCAAGCAACATTTACTTCATCATCTTAATACTGCCTTTGAAATAAATTCAGATTCAATTAGATACAGAGAGTTATTATTTCATAATTTGATAGAAAACTTCTTCAAAAGAGAATACCTGATATTAGATTTCAGAAGATGAAACAAGATTAAATAATAGTTAGAAATATCCTCCAAGGAATTTTTACACAGTTTGTCTTCCAGAAGATCTGTTATTAAAATCATGGCTGATAAAATGAGGACTTTATGTAAGAAAGGTGGCAAGACATACATGAAAAGGTTGGAAGATTTKTTGCAAGCCTATGAGCAGTAAAAAAATCTCGTACTTGTTAGGATGAAAAGAAAGTTTCACTTGTAGAGATATTAATTTGTTTACCTTACGTGCAAAACAGATTAATTAAATCTCTCAGAAATCAGCAACAGAAGAAACAGCATTTACCCTTTCTATCCTCAGCAGAATGGAAAGCAATCAAAAATTTTTTTTTTTTTTTTTTTTTTTTTTTTTNTTTTTTTGTAATTTTTTAAGATGTTGCCTGCAAAAAGCACACTGAACTTTTCTAGACAGTGACTTGTGTAATCATCCAAGGTTGGATTCTCTTATCATTACTCAAGGATCAATAGATCAAGGTGCTTTTCTTGGACATGATTACAAAGACCAAAAAAAAATTCTACAAACCTAAACCATCAAAAAAGAAACAGGATCTCAGTCTTAAATTAATGTGGCAAGATATCAAACTCACAAAGGTTTCATAATTAGGCTCTGAGAATTCTGATAGAGTAATGGATCATTAACATCAGTAGGGTGCTGGGAATAAAAACATAATATAATTTGAAATTAAAGATTTTGCTTTCAAAACCTTAAACACTCCAACATGTGCAGGCACTTTTTGTCATAAACATCAATAAGATGATTCACAGGACCCAAAGTAGATTTCTAATTGGTCAAACTSTTTTGAGAATTTTCTTCGTGAAGTCTTGGGTGAAGGATAAAGGACGAGTGAATATTTCTCATATTATGGTATTGGAAATTATGTATTTTTAATCTTTGTATGCAACACAGACATGTGACAAAGATAGGCTCCTCAGAGATTGATGGTGAAACTTGTGAGTTTTCTTCCTCAATTTCACATGTCATAAGAAGCAGGAAGAGAACTCTGAAGAGAATGAGAAAGTAGTTCCTGTACACATGGATGTAAACTCACTTTTAACTCCACAACCTTACTGCACAGAATATGACAGGAAGATTYCAAAATCCAGTCATGAACTGACCGAGGACATCCTTTTTCAGGGTCATGTTTGCAGAGCTGATCCTGTGTTAGGTAGGATAAGAGGCAGACTGACTCCTTGAAATTTTTACAACAGCTGTTTTCTATCATCCCTATAGAATTGGACATATCCAGTATTTTGGAAGAGATTAATGCTGCTTTCTAAATTCCCCAAAGACTAAATGGTTGAAGAGACACAGAGTGGAAAAAAAACCCCAAAATTTCCAACTACAAAATAATTGTTAATATATATATTGTATGTACCCAAACACCTTAAATTATCTATCTAAAGATCACATTTATGCATTGCATTCAGTATTCGAGAGCCACTGTAATGTCATAGATCATTTTTCAGCCACTGCTATCTGCCAGGCAGAAATCAGACAGCAATCACTGTGGTTAAATCATTTCTAAACTGCTGAAAATACTGCTGAGACTTTTTTTCATTCTGGATAACTACAATGCAGATGGATTCTAAAGAGACTTTYTGCTTCATGCAGTTGTTAATGATATTATTCACAAAGCATATACATCAGGCAGATTTGGCTTGACAGTCCATGAGGTAGCAACCTCATCTCGTTTCTAAAGAGAAATGATGTTCCCTTATGACAGTCATGCTCTTCGAAATTTTGGGAGAGAAAAACTGCAAAAAGTGCCATTTAGCTTAACAGATGTGATTAGGGAAAGGAATCGCTGACACAAAACAGTCAACTTGTTTGCTTGCTGGGAATGGTCAAATTTGTCATTTGCAAACCATCCATTTGTCTTTAGAAACCAGAAAAAACACTCGCTGCTCCATAACATTCATAAGAGCATTGATGTGAAAAATATTGAAAGAAGGAGTAAAATGTAAAACCACCTAGAAATTAACTTGAAAACAACAAAAACATATACATCCCAGAAAATTTGTTGAAATTTCATTCTGAACTTTGGATTTCAATTGATGTGCACAGCTTTGGCCTGTCAGTACTCAAAAAACAGCATCACAGACTTTATTTTGATGAAAAGCAGCTGCCTTTATTAATATGACTTTTGTGACAATTCAAGCAGCTAAGGATAAAGCCATAGGGAAATGCAGTGTGTTGGAATCAATTTTGATTTTAGATAAATCCACRAATTTGAGTGACTGCAGCATGGGCATACTAGGCTTGTAGATACAGTGACATAAGAAATCTTTCAGTTACCATTGCTCAAAAACATGTCTTAGGAACTTCATTTTGAATACTTTGTTTACCAGAAGAAGAGTCGAGTCATTTGAGCAGAAAGTGCCTCGAGGATCTGGATAGAAAATAAAATACTTTTGCCTCTTCTCAAGTCTAACTGGCACTGAAGCTATTTTTTCCCCCTAGATGTTTAGTACATCAATCATGATCTGCTTTTGTGGAGGTGTTGCAATAAGATGAAGACAGAACTGTCTGAAATAACTGAAGTATTCTTGGGACTTGTTGCAAATCTAGTGGCAGCACTGTGTTTGTTTACATTTGAATCTAAAGCTCAGTTTAGACAAGAAAGAAAAAAAGAAAAACAGAACAAAAAAAACTTTCTAATGGCATTCAGTTCCAGACACTCCAATAGTGACATGCATAGCCAAATCCTGCAAAAGCATTTCAACATGTGTTAGCTTCAAGGATAAGCATAGTTTGAATGGGGCATTCACAACCTTAAAATGTTTACATGTTTAAATGGGAGTGCCCTGAAAATGAATGCTGTCTGGAAAAAAAAAAAAACCAAACAAATCAACAACCCATAAGTGACCACCTTCCACCTTCTTCATTTGTACAAAAATAGTCATGTGAAAAAAGAAGAAGCTTCATCTGAGTCCTCTGTGAGATGATCATATTTCAAAGCAGCAGGAACTAAATTTTTTAAAAAAGTCCTTGCAGCAAACTGTAAAGCATTGCCTACTATCCAGTTTTTTCCAAAGGGGACAGAATTAACTGTTTCCCAGTGAGCATTCCCCAAAGCAAAAAAACATCGTTCAAGGAGAGAAAAAGAAATTCGCTAACARTTACAGACCGTCACAACTCTGTGCATGCCCATAGAGCACAGGAGGGATGTACGTGGTACTCTCTTCAGCTCAAGAGGAGTTCAGCATTCATCTCAAGAATGCTCCTGTGAGTCCAAGTTTCCTGCTGTTTTCTCTACTACAAAGTTGGGGTATAGAAGCTGGTACTTGATTTCCACCTCAGTTCTTCCGAACTGCAGAGTCTTGATGTGCCACTGACTTTGACTTGGGAATAATTACTTGGGGGTGTTGGTTGACAAAATGCTCAACATGAGCTGGCAACGAGCACTCAAAAGCCCAGAAAGCCAAACGTGTCCTGGGCTGCATCCAAAGCAGCCTGGGCAGCAGGGAGAGGGAGGGGTTTCTGTCCCCTGCTGTGCTCTGGTGAGACCCCATCTGGAACACTGCAYCCAGCTCTGTGGCCCCCAACATAGGAACAGCGTGGACTTGGAGCAGGTCCAAAGGAGGGCCATGAAGCTGATCAGAGAACTGGAGCACCTCTCATAGTCAGTCAGGCTGAAAGAGTTGGAGCTGCTCAGCCTGGGGAAGAGAAGGCTCTGGGGACACCCTAGAGAAGCCTTCCAGAACCTGAAGCTGAGGACATTAACAAGAGTTAAGGACATGTTTTTTTTGATTTAAAATAGATTAAGGAGAAAAATACCAAATTCTGTAATGGCACAAACATCCCACTTTCATATAACAAAATGTGGGCAATACCACTGCTATTAAAATCCACTGTGAGAACCTCAATTCAAGGTAAAAAAATCCAGATAGCTGAACTCAAGAGAGCAGATGGCTCTAGAGGTTCATTCAATTGATGAAATATGACAYTGAATTTAAAAGAACAGTTTGAGACTCTCGGTCCATCTGAAATTAGGTTTGAAGATAAATAAATCAGTAGATGTATTCTCACATACAGAGAGGGAAGAAAATCTGCAGCCAAAGCTATGCAAGTGTTAATTAAAAATGAAATTATTATTGTAAGTGGTGCTGCTCTGGGCAATAAAAAAGATATCACATAATAGGGATATATTTCCCATACTATATGATATACACAGTATATAAACACCAGTCTTTCAGTCTGCCACATCTTGCCCAACTAATATAAATTATAGCTGCGACACACAGCTGGAATGAATGAACAGCAGAGAATTTCAGAATACTGCTTTGATCAGACTTCAAATAATAAACAATTGCACAAACCCAGGCTSGTTTAACTGTAGCCCTTCTAATCGGGAGCTCTTTTTTTGGTGTTTGCAAATGTTTAGTACATAGAAGCTCAATCCATGATGAGCAGTATTGATAAAAGCATGAAATTGGTAATATTATTACTATTACTAYGTAATTTAATTTCTGTTGTCATAAACATAAGTCTCTTTCATCTTTTTCCTATGGTTTAGAAAATGCTTCTACAAATTGGTAGATAAGGCTTGCAGAAATGAAAAAAGACTGTTACCAAATTTGTGCTTTCCCCTTAAACGGGTCATGATCGTTTCAATTTTTAATCAACAATATCAACAGAGGGACCACTAAAATGCTTTTTGGAAAATTTCCGTTTACAGTTTACAGCGGTGTTAACAAATCTTTGAGCCATGTTAGTGGCGTGATTTGTGGTTTACTCTGTGACCTCAGCTTTTCTACTTATTTTCTTCAGGGACAGGATTTTTCAGGAGTCTTCTCTGATTAATTTGGGCTTTATGAGAGAGAATATTTGGCTGCTACTGTCATACAAATGTTTTAATTTAAAAAGCTTGTTAATTCTCTGATGATAATACTTCTAAGTCAAACTCAGTCATTAGCCCTTAAAATTAACATCAATGTGATAAACATCAGTGTCAGCTAAACAGAAACTTCTAGAAAGCTCTGATGTCTGCAATGTAGGTGGCAAAGACCATAGCTGTGATAACAAACAATATTAGCTTTTCTTGTAGTGATTTTAAAGCTATGCCAAGCCTAAATTTTATGACTACTTTATGGCTGTCACTAGAATTTTCACACATGCATAGTCACCGTTGACTGGTATTTCACCTTGTTTACAAGGACATAAACAATTTTATTAGCAGTTTAAAAACTCACAAGCTAAAGGAGACCTGTAAAGTTTACTGTAAATCTATTCACATATATCCTGCAGTCTTCTGAATGTGACCATCCAGACATGCTGATCTTAGGAGAAAACTGCCTAAAAATAAGCAGTACTGTAGGCTTTCCCAGCAAGTACAGAAAATTGTTTATTTTGGACAAACACTTTAAACAATGTTAACTTCATTGGTGGCAGTAATCCAGCAAGGAGAGAAATGCAATTCAAGCCAATCTCCTGCTTTTGGCAGATTACAGCATCTTCTGTGAAGTTTCTGATTTCAACAGTATGCAAAGCTATGGAGGTGTGGAAGTGATGACACTTTCTCCACCTGGTAAAATGAAGATTTTAGGGCCAGCTCTGTGAAAAACATCACAAGCTTTAGGCACTGATTCAAGAAGTGACAGAAAATGTCTTTTGGAACATATGAGACATTATTTGAATTGTCATTTGAGTGAAAGTATCTGAGTATGCTTTCTGTAAGCAAAAGGAATTTATAATAAAGGATATCTGGAGAAAAACTCAAGTATTTCAAAGTTATTCATGCATCATACAAGGTACATCTACAGAATTTCATAAGCTGCACAAAAATTGTTTTAAAAATGTATGGGAAGATCAAGACTGATTKGCATAGTGGCAGACTCATAGTCCACTAACAAAAGAGCAGGGAGAGTGCAAAACTTAAAAATCAGAAATTAAGATATGCACTAATATATCACAGAATATATGGAATTGGAATCACCGAATCCARCTCCTGGCCCCACACAGAAGAACCGTCTGCAGAACTGACTCTAAATAAAGCCACAAGTTTGGATGCAATGGGTCACAAATGTGGGAATAAAATTCCCATCTGACACATTCAGAACAGATGACTTACCAAAACCCAAATTCACAAATCTCTGCCTCAGCTCTAAAGTACTACAGAATAAAGGATGTATAAACCATGGAATTCAGAGGRACTTAGTACCCTTCACTGAATTTAGAGATTCTCTCAGGCTTTTAAAAGTAACTGAAGGCAACATACTGCCCTATTATGGATACTCACTTTACAGGGATAATAGGTCTCACTAAARTAAGATAGTCTGACATTGTGCTTTAAAATGTGAAAGGATCCAAAAAGCCTGAGCTGAGATGACCTTAGTGAAAGCAACATTCCAAAATAAGGATAGTTCTTAATACTTTCTCTTGAAAAGTTTTACAGTGCCACTGAAGCTGAAAAGCTTTCTTTTTGGTACGCCTAAAGATGCCAAACTAGGCATGGTCAGAACACGCATCCACCACTCAAATAAATCTATTGTACAGCACCTGAAATTCTTTGAGGAGCTGTAGGCATTCCTGGGTATTGTATATTTGTCATGATTTATATACTCCTTTAAAATACAGGTAAGTTTTAGGAAAATGGACTTTGGACAATAGATTCAGAAATACACATGGCAATGGAAGAACCATAATTAGTGTGAATTTCTCAAGACAAAGGGTAATAGCACAGCACTAAGKCACCCTCCCAACTACGATTTGTATCGATTTTGAAAATCCTAACAGAACTATTAAGAGTCTGTACACATAACTTAAACATTTAAGATCAGATAATGAAATAGGKGATGCAAACAAAATAACTGTTTTGAAAAAAAGAAAATGGATATTTACCAAGAAAAAAAAAAGGCACAGGTTAGCTATGCATGCTAGATACACAGTATTAAATATTTTTTCTTATTCTTTTTGGGGATAAAATGAACAGTGGAATGGTGCAACACTTCGACAAAAGAACTAAGACACACTAATTCAGGGTCATTACAGGCATCCATACAATACCTGAAGACATGATACAGAGAGATTCAGAGAGACTATGAGGAGACACTGAAGAAAGCAGGTAACAGCAAGTAGAAAGATGGATCAGATAACATTGGGTATGTGGTAAAAAAAAAAAAAAAAAAAAACAAACCAAAAAGAAATGCATTAACTATATGTTCTTTCTATGAAAAACCAAGTTGGAAGACCAGTTGCAGTGATAGTTTAGTACAAGGCTGCTTTATGGCACAGAGGTGCAGTAGAAGATGATACTTTTTATTATTTCAGATAAAGAATCTGGCTGTCATGCTGAGGCAAAAGACTGTTCGAGAATGAAGCTGGGACATGTTCATGAGAAGATAACAAAGTATCTGGAACAAAGAGATTCAGTAGCAGAACTGCAATGCTCCATACAAGCCAGTATCACCCAAATGGTGAAGAAGCTGGGCTTTTACAATATTACAACAGTAGATGTAGCAGGAGACAGATGAAACATAAGAAAGAAATCGATTCTCAGCTGATAAAAAATGACTCAGCATTGCATATGCCTCAAAAAAATGTCAACAAACATATAAACAATATGGGTCCAAATAAAACAGACGGATGTCAATTCCAGATGGTATTTAATTTTCCTGGTAAACGTTTCCCAAGCTATGCTGAACACTACTTCAGTTGAAAAAAATTGCTCATAAGGTCATATTCCTATTGMAGTTTGTATAGAGGGGAATAAAGAGGTCATCCTTGTCCTTTATCTTCTTCAAATACATGACTAACTCTGCCTATGACTTTCCTGTACATAACTGTTTATCTTAAATCAGCATGTGATCTAATATATTTCTTATGCTGGACTAGTTTTTTACACTCTACAAGTCTCATTGAAAAAGTATAAGAGACTCTTACAGAACTTTAGAGACTCRGAAAACAAAGTATCTGAAAGATCCTTTGGCATCAGTGGCATCTTCAGTTCCAGAGCCAAAGGCATAAAGTCCAACTTGACTTGGAGAGAACAGTCTCTAGGGAATACACTGGACATTAAAAGAGAGGCACTACTTTTAACTACTGCTGAGTCCAGATTTTCTAATACTAAAATTCTGAAAAAAAAAAAAAAATCATATGGCTGGAATATTTTGTTTCATACTTAGAAAGGCTTATTATTTCATTAGAAAGGCTTATTATTTCATTACATACTTCTGTCACGTCTTTACACTATTACTGCTTTAAGGTCTTTACAGTGTACCAGAGAAATCAGTTTAGACCCAAGCAATAGTTAACTGTATCAATAAAAGTCACTAGTGACAGAAAAAAACATGCAATGATTTTTTTTTCCTGGATTCCTGAAAATGGGAATTTCAGGTTCTTGGAAATTTCAGGTTAAAGATTATTCTACTATTTGCTTCCCTTCACTGAACTAATTTCAAGATTCCTATTAATTCCTTTCTCCATAGCCCCTCCTCTCTGAACAGTGCCAGTACACCATGAAATTTTGAAGGCAATGCTGATTCACTAAAATGAGCCATCTATCTGGACAATTAACAAAGCACTAGGTACTGGTTTCAACAGCTTAACTCCAAGAAGACTGCTTTGTCCAGTGGTCACAATCCAAACAAAAAGAACAGCAAGAATCAAAGAACACTTGTCAGTAAATCCTTCAAAGAAATTTACAGAATAATGTAACATTTCAGATTGCTCAAACTTTTTTCCCCTTCTTACTATTAAATTTATCTCTTCTGAAATTGTTTTGACTGAAGTTGCATTGTTGCTGTTCTTTTTTCGAGATCCTACCAGTAGTAGTCATTAACTAGAATGCTATCAAGCCTATCTGTACATGTGGAAAAGACTTCCTAGCTGAACATTYCTGGTATTTCACAACTGAAAGGATTTCACAATTGAAGGGATTTGATGTGCAGGCAGGATATATGACATGATAACGTGTAATTTTTAAAGTCATTGTTTCCTAAGCATAGTCACAGTTTAAAATGAAACACTGTTTGATATAGAAAACGTGTGAAAAAAAAATTGCCTGGGGACTGCAAAAAGCAATAGAAGCCAGTGGATTTACATTTTCTAAACTGATAGCCTGGAAATCATGGCATAAGGCAAGATCTATGAGAGGATCAAATATAAGGAATTATAAGCTTTGGCTGGGAACAAATACAGAAGAACATTCATGACAGATAGAAGGACAAAACAAAGTCCTAAAAGGAAAATTCTCAGGGAGAACAAGACATAGAGGTCACATGTATGCAAGTGTTCCAAAATTTAGTATTTAACATATGGACCCAGACTGAAAGAAAAAGGTCACATTTGAACTTTGGATATGGATTTGGAGTCAATGAAATCTACAGAGGACTCAGAAGATGGTTCTGGAAGACAGCAAGGAAAAGGGCAACTGATCAACTGATGCCCTTTCATTACAACTTCAATAGAAGATGCATTGAGTCTGCTCTTCCAAAGGAGCAAAAATAGCAGCATTGGAGAGACTGTTGCCATTTGTTGTTGAAGAGCTGGAAAAACAACCTAAAGCTGCTGAACACTCCAGAGAAATAAAGGGCATGAGAAAATGACAAAATTAACTATGCCCACTTGTATGTATTATATAGAACTACAGGGCATGCTGGAAAACATGCTGTTTTGTTCTAGCTATGAACAACAAAATGTTTCATTATCCTTGTCAAATAATGAACAGGAACAAGAACTGAATCAAATGCATTCCTCTAATAGTGCGATCCAAGATGATCAGAAACCTGGTGCAAAGAAGGTGTCGTGAACAAAAGAGAGAAAGTCCTTTTGAAAAGCCTCTTTGTAACAAAATTTATGATCGCATCTAATTCTGTGCACATCCATTTCATAGATTGTGTAGAGGTAGCCTTGAGCAGATGTACTGTTCTGCATGGTGGCTGAGAAGAATTCCAAGTTAAAGCTAAAAACTAAATTGAGTAATTAATTTCAGGGCAAATAAGTCAGGGTACTTAAACAACTATATCAATATTTATCCACTATACTTATCAAATGACACTAACAGCAAAAATCTCATCTGAAATATTCTGGGCTCTGAAGGGTCCAATTTCTTTTCCAGAAGCAAGATAAATTAAAGCAAGCAAGAAAGAGAAAGAACAGCACAATTTTGAGGCTGCTACCTGAATGACACCCTGTGAAATAAAATCACCTCAAATGAATGAAAGTTTGCAGAAGGCCCTTCCTGTTCACAAGGAGTACTGTAATTACTGCAGCTGTAATCACTGGATCTGGGCTGGGGCTTTTAATCCTGAGAGCAGTYTCTGTTAAGACAGAGAGACTCCAGCCCCAAGTAGACATGCAGGTAAGAGAGTAGTACCTTACTTCTCATAACCAACTCCACAATTCCACCTAAAAGAGGAAAGTTGGGTTTAGGATTACAATGGGTGCCCTGACACTGGATAATGAGTCCATCAATTACAGACACTGAACAATGAGTGGCCTACTACAGCTGACATAGTAATTTAATTTTTCCAGTTACACTACACACCTAATTTGTCATCTCATATGACTCTTTCTGTTACTCTGTATAGGCTCAGAGTTTCTGAATATAGAAGACACAAGATAATTTTACTTCACAGATGATTATTARACAGTCCCTTGTTTCCTGTGTACTAAAAATGTCAACATTTTTGTGTTTCTATAAAAAGTATTTGATCACATACTGCATTTGCACTTATCAAATGAATATATAGAAATGTTCCTACAGAATAAATCCTTAAAATAATCCTAGTAAATATGTCTTCAGAGCCAGTATAAGCTTACATGAAACATATACTGGAGCTGCCTCGCAGCTGAAAATTTCATTTATTTCATTGGAATACCTGTATAAGAGAGTAGACCAAAAAACAACACAAGCAAATTCATGATAGGGAGATTTATTTGTAAGACAAGCAAGTTTCATGTTTTTGAGTAAAATATGCAAACTTTCTGTCCAGTCATCACAAAGAATTATCAGCAACTCAAAAGACAGAAACAGGGGAAATATTTGTGAAATTTGAATTTGATCAAGTAATTTTTCTGAGTAAATGAGGGGACAGAAGATAATAGGAATATCAAAACACAACGAAAAGACCTTAGAAATCAATTCACCACTTTGGTGACAGCCTGTGAAGTTATGTCTCCACTAGAAATAAAGATGTGCTCAGGCAGCTTTACCCCAGGATGCATTCTGGCAGCAAAGCTTGCCAATGAAATAGCCTGAGAAAAGTAAAAGAAAACACCCACCAGAAAAGCTTGCAGTGAAAAGATGCGTCATTCTTGTGACAGATGGGATATCCCAGCACAAAACAAGCACCAATAACAAGCAGATTGCAAATCCTACACCCACTAGGTTACTTAAACTTCTCTTGCACCCTTCATTCTTTTCCATTCATACTTCTGCATGTCCACACGTGTGAGATTCAACCACATCTTTAGGTCACGTAGCAGGTGACAGTAGCTGCAAGCAGTATTAACAAGGCACAAGAGCGAGTTTTGCAGTGTTATAATCTCCCTTATATTGTCATAAAGTATGCATTAGAAATTCTTAGCAGGAATAATTATAAAATCAGCATTACATTTAAAATGCTAGCATTCATAATGCTCCTAAGAATAGTGCAGCATCTTAGAATTCTATTTTCACAGAGTTTATAAAAAACCGGTTAGACAGAATGTGTAAAGGAGCCCATAAGGGAGAGACCCAAGTCAATAACAACACGAAAACAAGAGGCTTTCAGAAAACAACTGACATTTATACTCAATGAAAAAATGTCAGGGAAAAAAAAATAAACCAAAAGAAAAGAACAAAAAATTCAGCAGCGAACAATTTAGCAAGAATAGTGCAAAGTTGTTCTTCAATACAGGARTCGTCATCTTCATGCAGTCTTCAGCATAATACCCAACAGGTATGGATCATATAAAGAAAACGTGCAAATGCATGATGAGCAAAAGCATGACAAATTCCTAGGAGAATGCAGAAGTAATTGARCAAAAGTGAGTATGTTAGGTAAATACAAAATATTTTTTGAGATTGTCAACAAACGACACATTATGCCATAAAAATTATAAAAATAAAGGCAGTTTGCCACCTGCGAACAAAATGTTCATAGTTGACAATGTTACCAGGCACTGCAGTAATGGGATGCACCTGATGGGCAAGAGAAAAAAAGAATCAGGAGAGCTGCAAAAAAAACAGTAGTATGGGCACAAATCTGTAATTGAAGGCTCAAAAGAAATGCCCAATTATTTGCCAAAAAATAATTCAAAAACCTTTGCTGCAAGAGCAAAAAATCTGCACTTTGAGCTCCACATTAGATATTTAATGTATGCTAAGACACAAATGTTGTCTTCTCCATACTTACCAGTATACAGAGGAGATGAAAAGCTTTTACTGAGCTTGACAAGGATTACTTTGTTAACTCTGTAGTCCTGAATGATTGAATCTAGAWCATTTAGAATGACCTTGGCCAATGAAAATTATGTTTACATGATACTCATCAAAACAAAAATTCCTGTGGAAGTTGTCTCAATAAGCAAGAATTACAAAAACACCACAAYTTTTCTAATTTATCCTAAGAACTAAAGCCAGCACTTGTGTCTAGCTGGAGGAAAGGTAAGGAAAGATTGCTGACCTTTCTTCCCATCAGGAATGCTGAATATTGGTCTTCTACATGTGAGAGACTGCAATTTCTGGAGTGTGTTWATTCACAAGCAATATACAAAAGTATGAGTTACAATGTGCCAGCAGATGCTGCATTAGGAAAAAAGAAAGATTAAATTAAAAGGTCCTTTCTGCAAAAACCCACTAAATTAGAGGAAATGTTTCCAGATGTATCTGTAAATTAGTGAAGCCAAACTACACAAAATTAAACAACCCTCGGTTTGAGTAACTTCTGCAACATGGTAAAGTAGGATTTACATGTGCTTTAATATAAATGTGGTTCTGTACATACTCAAAACCAATGTTATGAAAATCCTCAGCAGTGGTGCTGGAAYGTGTTACATCGCCAACAATGGGGAATAAGATGGGTTTATAAGCACCACAGAGATTCTCAACAATACAGTTCACAGGCAAGGGGGCAAAAAAACAAACAGCAATGGAGAACTGAAAAATTAATGGTCACAGACAGCTGGACTGAGAACTATTTCCAAARGAACATCATACACTTATATGATGGTATAATTCACAACAGAACCACCCATCTGTACAGAGAGGCTACAGCAGCAAAACCAAGTGTGAAATTCATTCTGCTTAATGAACATAATAAAGAACAATGAGTTCTTAGAACAATGAGTTCCTAGAAAGTAGAAGAGGACAAATATATCAAGAATATTCTTACGTGATCTGACCAGACACCTCTAGTGCAAGCTAAATGTCCTTGACCCAAGCAACAATTTCCATCTGTAACCCTGAAAAGGATAACATTGTAGTAGCAGTCACTGGTGAGCTCTTGTGTTTTCTTTATTCCCAGGTGTGTCCTTAAGCAACAACTTTCAGACTTAACAGCCTGCATACCAGCTACACATGACATTGTAAGCGGCTTCCTATGAGGCACCCACCTTGGGATATACAGGTCAGGCACTTATAACTCTTCTCTGTATTCAGCTTTATTACAAGACTATCAGTGATCCAACAAAAATCCTGTTCTGACTCAGAATTATGGAAGATTTCTCTGCTTACCACACTGGGTTTAAGGCTGTGAGCAGTATAGCAGACTTCTTACTTACTGGCAAGTACTGCAGGCATAAAAAGTGAAGCAAGATGGATTCTGAACTTGTTAAGAGATTTACTATTGATTTCAGTAAAACCAGGATTTCACTTTTAGGGAAGTTATATCCAGGGATCAGGCATACTCCTGGAGGTGGTGCTCTCTTGCAAAGGGGAAAGACTATTTTATAGAAAGACTAACAGAATTTTATATCGACCTTTGACTAGCAAAACAACACAAGAGGTGATGCTTTTATTCTCATTACAGGAATAGAGAGGTGCTAAGTATTGCCATGGAATATTAGCACAACCGCAAAAGTATATAAACTGACAGAAAATATATTTAGGCAATGAGAATCATATTATGGGTTGGAAGGGACCTTAACGATCATCTTGTTCCAAACCCCTGCTATTGGCAGGGACACCTTCGACTAGAGCAGCTCACTGAAGGGCTCACTGAACCTGGCCTTGAACACTTCAAGGAATGTGGCATCCACAACCTTGCTGAGCCACCTTCCAATGTCTCATCACTCTTCTTCAGCTGGACTAGGGAAATAGGTGACTCCTTCCAGAAGGATTTCTACGGACACCTGCAACTCCTGAAAGCTGGATTTGATGACTCAAAAGGTCCCACCATTCAATCTCTAAGTGAGAACTAATTCAGTAGCAGAGGTTCATGGAAGGTTAGAAGATGTAATATGGAATAATGGGAATGGGGGGGGGAAGAACCTAGGCTTTAAGAGGTAGATTAAAATTATGTGAACACGCACGCATTGCAATACTCAAATTGCAGAGGGCAGACCTCACATTACAGTCAGAGATAATCTGGACATATCTTTAAKGTAAGTAATTACTATAATTAAGACAGAGCATATTAATGTAAAATACACAGATTTTTTTTTTATTTAGAGACCATTAATTCTTCATCCAAAATGAAAAAAAAAAAGCAACTGAAGTACATGATTCATTTGCATTTATGTAAACTTTGAATCTTCATAATATTCTAGTCCCATATTTTCAAAGCATTCCTAATAAAAATGTCACAACCTTACTGCACTGGTCTCTTTTACCTGTGAAATGAAAACACTTTTCTCCCAAACACAGGGAAATGCATATGTCCTTAAAAATCAAGTTAGACTAAGGAATAGAGAACTGTTTTTCATTCATTCTGGAAAACAGAAACATAAAATGAAACCTGTAGCCACTACCAGGGAAAAAGAATGTTCATTATTTTATCTCAGAATGCAAAGATCTGGTGAAGCTTGTGCATGGAGTGACAAGACACCAGTTTTCAAAGCTGATCCCTGCACTCATGCCTTTTCATCATTTTGGCTCATCTCTAGAGAGTTGGCCACCTTGTCTGGCTAAATTAATCAATCTGGCAGGTGCACCATGACCGCAAGACACTCATACTTGGTGCAGCTGGGACACCTGACTAAAACAGAAGCCACATTACTGACCGACCTCAATACCAAGCACAGAACTGACCTCTGCCAGCACAGGGTTCCCTCTGTGTGGGAACCTCTCCCCTCTCCCTTAAGACAAATTAGTTTTGCAAACCTTGCATCTGCAGCCAAAAAAAAAAAACAACCTCAAAAAGCAAAAACCAACCAACCAAAAAATCCAAGGTGGTATGATATAAATAGACCTTATATTTCAGCATCACAGGTAGGATATCATGTACATGTCATGTCGAATGGGGTTTCTGCAGGCTTAAATGAAAAAAGTACACATGCTGTCCAACTCAMACAAAGGCAGCTGAATAGTCTGTTTAAAGGTGTGAACTGAAAGATGTAACTAACCTGAAACAACCCAGAAACACTTCCAGCTGCTTAGTATGCACTCGACTAGAGAATTCCAGTGCTTGGTCACACAGAAAAGGGTTTGGAATCGGCTGCTTCTATTTTTCCCATTTTAGAGAACAGGTTCTCATGGTAGAGAATCCAAGCGAAGCACTGAAGGCCTTTTTCAGAACTCCAGCAACTGAAAAGATGGGTCCTCCACCATCAAGAAAACCCAAYCCACCACTCTGCCTAAAACCCAGATAAGAAGATTCAAGACACCAATTCAAGCACAGGGCTCTGATATAATCAAGAACTGAATTTTTATGAACACCAGTAATATAACACCTATACTTCAAAAAGCATATCCAACTATATGACCTGGTATTGTATTAAATATTTATAAAATTAAAAGAAAATCTTTTACTTCTAGTGTTGGGTGTTTCTTCAAGGAAGGGATATAAATAAGTTTGCCTCCTCATTAAAAACAAAAACTATAGAACATGAAACTTTTTACACATACTGGCCAATTATTACCACAAAGCTACTTAGAAGCTGYACTAGTCACTATGTAAATGCTGAAAATAGCTTTGCCGGTTACTTTCAGCTGCTGTTCTATTTGAACAAAAAATAAAAGATTAAGAAGTTTGCAGCATGCTTATCATTTGGATTTAAGGGCACTAGGGAAGTTAATTTGCATATTTTACCCATTCTTAAAAAATAAAAAGTTAATCAGACCTTTATTCTGTTCGTAAGGGTATAAACCTTGATTATTCCACCTGTCCACCAGTACCTTCAGGAGGGCTAGATTTGCAAGTTTGGTAGTAGCATTTGTATTATAGTCCCAAGCATTACATAACTACACACATTAAATACATGTTTATATTCAATAAGCAAATATTGTTTGCTTTGTTAATAATTTGAGTTCTGTTATTCTCAGGAATTCTTAGTAACAGCTGTCCTCCTGAAACAGAGGTGCGKAACTGTTTCTCAGGAGTGGAAATGTGGCACTTCAGGCAGCACACAGATGTGACTGGAAGAAAAACTGCCAGCGGCAAGGGGGACAAGTTCTTACTGACACTGCAAAACTAAACTGCGATGCACAGCATTGAATTGACACTGCAAAGTTTTTACTGCCCTAGGAAAGCAAGCCTAACCAGAGAAACAGAATGGACATTGTCACACCAGCACTGAATGACAACTCTTGGTAGCATTTTTGTCACTAACCTAGACTTGCTGATGATATCTTAACACTGGAAAGACATGAAGGATCTCTGTTATGACAGAAAAGTAGATAGTGTGAAAAGAAATAGGAAAGAGATAAGAATAGAAGCAAATCGGAAATTGCTAATGAAAACATTAAAGATGCAAAAAGCTTAATGAGAGAAGGGAAAATCCCTCAAAAAGTAACTTAAAAGAGACAGCAAATAGTAGAGCATATAAGTCCCACTGCCCAGTGCCAGCAGCTAACTAGAAAAAGCAATGCCTCTAAAACTTTAAAATGCAGAGTCTCGAAGAAAGAACAAATAGCTGAATAGATACATTAGTAAGAATAAATTATTAGTTATTTGAAATACTCACCTCTGCCTTTGGTCATTAACAACACAGCACTATTTTAACAAATTTTTGAAGCAAACTTTTGAATCAGTAAAGTATTCATACAAAACCAGTCTGAGGAACAACTTTATTGGAACTGTATTTTTATGATCAATTCTGTTCAACAATTGGCAAAGTTCAGCAACTCCTCTAGACATTTACCCTTCTCCCAAACAGCTTACCATTTTTAATACTGGAAGTTATTAATTTCTGAAATAATGTTCATTGCCATCAACATSTCAGTTTTTATCAGAACCCTGAATTTGTGCTACAACTTGATCTTCTAAGTTCTCTTCCTTGAGTCAAGTATTTGTCGGGTTACCCATAGTCTCTCAGGGCACAAAATGAAGTCCAAGGATCACCTGTGACAAAAAGAATGATTTCATTAGTCTGAATTCACAACAGGAGTTTCATTTATAAGATAAAACCATCTTTACTAGAGCATTTAACATTATCATTTTAAAACTAAAAAAAACAAAACATCATCAAGAACAATATTTTTCTGCAAAGGCTGATAATAACTCCAATCTGATTATAAAAGGATAGCTCCATCCTTATTTTTAAAATTTTTATTCTACAAAATGCCCTAAAAGAGGAGCATTTTTCTACTAGATTCTTACACTGCTGCAATCAAAACCCAGGCCAGCTTAAAAAGCATTCAAAATTAAATTCTTACTGACAGATTCCTATCCCTTATTCTGCAATGGCAGTACAGTTTAGCAAAGAATRGAAAAAGCCATAAGTAGCTGTGTTCCTTAGCTCTTTCAAAAGTGACTTCACTGATCTTCGAGATTTTAGAGAGATTACCCTTGAGTTCATTATATTCTTTTGAGCACCAGAAGAGCTGTCCTCACAGAACTCTCGGGATCTAAAGCAGGTGAGGCAGATTGGGGGTTTTTCCCCTTTGCATTGCCATYTCACTCAGAAAAGCAGTTACCACACATAGGTAAGTTTAGGCATGCGTGCAGTCCTAGTGAAGTTAACTGTGTGTTGTCACTAAGGGCGCCGGGGCCTCAGCAAAGTCAAACTCCTTCATTAGTAACAAAACAAAGTTTTAGCAACAAAACATTTGGGCCAAGGACATGGAAAACTGGATAGCTGCCCAAAAACACCTTGCACAGAACAGAGATCAGTGAGATAAGGGTGAATGCAGCTTTCTGCCCTGATTTGGTAGGTTCTGGTTACCAGCTTGGCACCAGTCACTGTATTATCCCAACCCATTCCATGTGTTTGACAGGACAGGCACACAAGGGTGAGGGTGAGACTACTGGGCCTCCCTTCTTGTCTGCTGGAGGCTCCCTTCCCACACAGGACTCAGCACACAAAGCACCCAGAAAAAAAGCAACCTATCAGGCCAAGAGGACAGTTTCAAAAGAACAAGAAAGAAGAGCAAGAGGTGTAATACCATTCAAGAAAACTTTCATCATTGACCTTCAAGAATGGTCCAGTCTTGCAATCACTGAGTACTCAAAACCACCTGCCACCAAAAAAACAGGTGTGTGCTGACATTTTAATATCACTACCTGAAAACTAATCCATATAGTCAAAGGCTTAGAACTGCTCCCTCATCTTGTTCTTGATGCATTGTTTTTCTTGGTGTGGGTAACAACAAAGGCATAAGGATACCAGCAATCACCAAATTTGTGTGTAGTATTACATAAGCAACTTAAATGATCTTCTGAGTTTTCTGAGACGTTCTGATTGGATGTTCATATTTCAAGTAAAAATTCCACACATTGCTAAAAGTACCAGCAGTTTTTTAATATATCTTCCCTAAGGCTAGTTACTGCATCTTCCCAGGGTGGACCTGTTGAACAACCTTATTTCTCTTCTGTGAATGAAAGTAACGGTAAATGAGACAAGGATTTACACAAAACTTCTTTTTAAAGTGATCTGTTCTTGTTCTTTTTAAGAATTAAAGAAAGCACATCAGTTTAAAGTTCAAGCTGCATGAATGTGCTACAAAGATATGGTCATTAAAATCCTTATGCCTTGAATGTTTCCCTTGAACTTTGTTTCAAAGTTAAAAGATTACAGATGTCATAAACCAAATTCAGTCTTCGTGCAGGTCAGCATTAAATTGCAGCTGTTCCCATCAGGACTGAATTGGTGTCAGGCACCTCTTTAGATTACAAAGCCACCATAAAAGAAATAACAGACCAGAACTATGAAACTTATTACAAGTCAAGTACATTAAATAAAAGAGGATCCTACCAGTCGCATCATCAGCTTCTGTGTCTAGAAGAGCATCTATTGAAGCCATGCTTGTGCCTATGAAGGAGTCTGTAGTATCAGACACTCCTCGCTTGCTGAGACAAACTTCTTTGAGTTACTGACTTCTCTGCTTTGGTCTTTTACTAACCTTCTGACTGTCAGGAAGGTTACACCACTTGATGAGAAGGTTTTTCTAGGCCTTCCTACTATTCCCCAATGCACTTTTAAAATCGTAAGTCCACAGGTTCAATTTGCAGTTATCTTCCAAAAAATATGTATATAATAAAGAGTAGGGCAGAGGTGCAAGATGTTTTTCCCCACCAAATCCACCTTTTTTGAAATGGTTAAATATTCCTTATTTCTGTTAGTCCTCTCTTGCAAAGAGGGAAGATAATCTTCAGTGAGATACATTTTCTTCAGGAGGTATCTTCTGTTCCTCCCTGACCTTTTTCCAGTGGAATTTTCATCCTGTGTTCTTTTTCCTCAATAAATGTGCCAGCAAGACTTAATTAATATAAGTTGTTGCAAAACCGGAAGTTTCTTTCTTATTACCTCTCTGCAAAATGTCATAACTGCCTTTGAAATTATCAAGTTACAAATTAGTTTTACGTATAAATCAGATTATTTTCAACGTAATCTCTTCCTGAATAATCTGATTTAGGATAAACAAGACTTGGGAGACTTTAGCCTTCAAACTTGCAAATATTAGGCCAGAGTTTACTAAATACTTATGCTGTTATAAATTTACTTGCCTGAGTAAGCCCTTCCTAATTGAAAGCCCAATTTGACAGTGGTGCTCACATAAGTAAAGTTATGCCCAGGCATACATTTTTTGCAGGATTAGTCAAAAACACTTAGCACACCCTTTTAAAACTTATTATTTCCAAAGGTTCTTTTAATCTATGTACTAAACTCCCCTATATTTTAAAGGAAAAAAAAAACTTAAGAACTTTAAAAACTTGCTCCTACTTTTTTTTCTAAACCAAGACTATAAACTATTTACCATCTTGTACCAAGTAGCTACTTGTTTTAATTAATCCTTAATTTCAGAGGGTCAATCAGTATCTAGTTCATGTTCCAGTGTCAAACAATTTACGYTCAGAAGAATGCTCTATTCTCCTAGCTGTTGCCAGTGTACTGCAGTTCTTAAAAGCCACTATGACAGAAAAGGCAATAACAAGAAATACAGTAAGAGTGAGCAATTGAGCATGTGTTGAGATTCAGGAGGGATTACATGATACTACAGCAGAGAGCCCAAGGATTCAGTTATGTCTCCAGAAAACAGACATCATGTTTATTTCAGACTTTACCAGACTTGTCTGTATTGCAAACTCCCCAAAGAAGTGCTAAAGCATAAGGGGGAAGAGAATATCACCCTTACTATCCCCARTAGTACGCCTGTGTGACCCCGATATAGCTTTTTCCCTCCATCTAAAAATCACCCAGGGAACAAGGCTAGTCAAGTGCTGACTTGGACTTGTAGAGGTGGAGTCTCCTCTCAAYTACAAGCCATTGCACGTGATACCCTGCCAGCTTCAGTGAATGAAATTTCTGCCAATGAAAGCGGGAAGATAATAATAGCTTTCAGAATTTACATCAGTGGCAATCACAGGGAGAAAAAGATTAAAATCTGTTACTCTTTATTTTGATCTTGTGTGTGGCATTCCACTACGGCTGAATAAGACTGAAGCAGACAGCCCACGTGAATTACCTCAATTAACCTTAGAAAGTTAAGCATGCCACTGTTTGACAGAGTCGAATACTAGAAACCTTAGGCTAGCACAGAGCAAAGCCTAGGCTCAAGTTCCTCCTCAGATAAATTTTAAATCACTAACTAATTAACCAACTTAATAATAATGAAGTAATAACGTAAGACCCCAACAGCCCAGCTGTGAAAAAAATTAAAAGAAGCTTCTCAGTTGTCATGGAGTGAAATTCCGTTTTCAGTACCAGTGCAGCTCTCTTCACATGCGCCTGTATTTTTTTTCAATGAAAGATGCATAGGGTTTGGAGTGCACAGATTTGGTACACGTGCGCAGCAGCTGGTCTGACATGATAAAGCAGAATGAATCTGAAGAAGTTCCTGCCTGTCTGACCAATAATCCATGAACTCGGAGGGATTTACTCAATAGACCAGCACAGATTCTATCCTGTCAAAATTAGAGGTTGTTTTTTTTTCTAAAAAGTGCCTAAAGCTGTTTTCTGTTCGCAGTTTCCCATTCCCTAAAGACCTAGACAGCAAGTAGGAGGCGAACAAAGGTGGGGGGAGGGAATTGTCTGAATCCTGCAATGTTTATAACTTCGTATTTSCTTGATTTGAAGCTCCAACCATAGAATTTGTTACTGAAGACATTTCTGTAACTCAAAGAAAATCAATCAGAAGAACAGCATCCAGCATGCACAGACACACACTGTATGCCAAGGCAGCATCCCCGGTACCGTGTCTAAATTCCATTCTTAAATACGACTTACTTGCCATTCTCATTTGCTAGGTGGGAACTGCCGGGAGCTAAAAATAACACCACGATTTGGTGGCGGGAGCTAAAAATACCCTTTCCCGCTCGATTACCGACTCGGCAGGAAAGACGAGGCTCTTGGCATCTGTCACAGCCTATAACCGCCAGCTGGGGACGGAGGCAAAGAGCCCAAGMCCGGAGTTGCGCGCTCGGGGAAAGTTTTAGCGGCAGACGAAGCGTCCAGGGCGCTGCATCCCGGGGCGCGGCACCCTCAYCCACCCCAGCCCGGGCGGTGTCCCCGGGCCTCCCCGCCGCCCCTTACCCGCGTTTCGCAGCTTCTTGTTGCGGTAGACGGAGAGGATGACCAAGAAGTTGCCCAGCAGGTCCACCACGATGGTGAAGATGAGGATGGCGGCCAAAGTGGAGGTGACCCAGGGCTGGCGGCGCGGGGCGCCCTCGGCCGGCGGGTCCCGCGGGAGGACGGAGCTGTTCAGCTCGCTCTCGTTCACTCTCATCCTGCCCCCGCCGCCTCCCAGGGCACAACGGGGAGCGGCGGAGCGGTCGCGCYCGCCGGCACCGCCTCCCCCGGGGGGCAGGTCAGGTCAGGTCGGGGCGGGGCGGGTCAGGTCAGGGCGGGGCGGGGGTCGCGGCCGCAGCCGTCCCGCACCGCGGGGCTGCCCGCCCTAGGGCGGAGCGGGGCCGGCGGGAGCGGGCGCGCCTCCCATAGCGGCCGCCACCGCCGCCACTCCAGGCAGGAAGTTTCCCCGAAGTGTGCATGTGCCGCGGCGGGACACTTTTATAGGGCGGGCTCGCCGCCGCCCCGCCCGCCGCCACCGCTGCCGCCAGGTGACACCGAGCCGCCCCCGCGCCGGC
>NW_026623353.1:1556821-1575359 GCF_030028575.1 Malurus melanocephalus
GGCGGCCGCGCCGCGCTCCCCATTCATGCTCCCGCCGCTCCATTCAGCGCCGGCCGCTCCATTCACCGGCGGAGGCGCGACAGGGATCCGCGGGGGCTGCTGTCTGCGGTTGGGTGGTTTGCGGCGCTCGGCGCTATTTTTAGCTCTCCTGGTTAACGCCGGCTCTTAATTAAGCGCGCGCCCGAACTCCCTTCCCCTCCTCCCCCTCCTTTACTTAACATCGCACCCGCACGGTAACGTGAGCGCGGCGAGAAACCTCCCATCGGGGAGCGGGTCGGGGCTGCTATAAAAAGCTCCTCGCGAAGGAGGCTGGCTGGCTGGGCAGGGGGGGCGTCTGAGGACCCGCGTCCCGGGAGCACCACGTGCCGCCGCAGCGAGGGGGCGGCGGGGGGGAACACGCACCGCCTCGGCAGCTCCCCCTTCCTCCCCTGCAGCCTCTCTTCCTCCCCCGCACCCTCGGCAGCGGGGACGATCGGCACAGGGAAGACGGAGAGAAAGGTAGCGGGGATGCCCTGTGCCACCCGTACGAGCCCGCTGAGGTCTGGTTACCCTGTTCCCCAAAAGCAGCACCTGCTTCAAAGAAAGGAGGRACCAGGGAGCCATTGCCCAGCCGTGAGAAAGACCCAGTTGATTGAACAGGGTATCCCTTCATCCTGTCGTGTGGTGGGCGCTCTGGTAAATAAATTAAAAAAAAAAAAAATTAAAAAAGCAGCACTTTCTTCTGACTGAATCTTTTCGCTTGCATAGTATAGAGCTGTTGAAAATCTCTGAACAAACTGGGCGTGGGAATCACTCTCCCATTGAGGATAACGGGCTGCGAGCGCGGATGCCAGTGCGCGCTGCTCTCCGCTGAGCGCAGGGTTGGGCGCGGTGCTGGCGGCCAGGGACAGTCCCGAGCCCCTCCATCCCGCCCGGAGCGCCCGTGGGGATGCTGCCACTGGGGAGAGAGCGGGGAGGCTGCAACCGGAGCGCGGGGCTCCTCCCGGGGCGGCGCAGGCTCCGCCGGGCGCTGCGGAGCGCAGGTGGTGTCTCTGCGCGGCTCTACGCGGGCTGGGAGGGGCTCATGCGGCCGCAGCCCGCGCTCAGCCGCCCGGGTTTACGGAGCTGTAGCCGGTGGCAACCCGAGGTGAGGGATAACCAAAGCCACCGTTGTGGCCAGCAGTTACGTAACGCGGCGGGTGTGACAGGAGACCGCGGGAGCGGCCGGCCCGCGGCCGCGGAGAGGTGCGGACAGGCAGGGCGGCGGCAGCARCAGCGGCACCCCCGCCCCGGCAGGCACCGCAGTCCCAGACCGCACGGCTGAGTGCCGGGGAAACCCTGAGCTTCTCATTCACCCACGGTTTTCTTACACCTCCGCGGGCAGCGGAGCSAGGAGCACAGCCGCTCAGCCTCCCGCTGGTGAATGAGACCGCTTTTGTTTCGTGGGGGAAGCGCTGATTTATTTGATCGCTTACTAACTCGTTAAATGCTCAGTATTCCGGCAGCGTGTTTTCCCGCCGCCCCGGTAAACAGCAGAGCCGGGGAGATGTGTCGGCACTACAGAGCATTCCTCGCAACAGCTTCCCGAGAAGAGCAAAGCTCATCCATCACTGGAGATGGAGAGCAGCAGTCCGCACTACAGGGGAGGCTGCAGGAGGAGCCCCTCAGCGCGGCGCCGCAGCTCCTGGGCAGAGGGTGGCGGTGACCGGCCCCACACCCACATCCTCACACCACCGGCCCCCAAAACCCACATCCTCACACCACCGGCCCCACACCCACATCCTCACACCACCGGCCCCCAAAACCCACATCCTCACACCACCGGCCCCACACCCACATCCTCACACCACCGGCCCCCAAAACCCACATCCTCACACCACCGGCCCCACACCCACATCCTCACACCACCGGCCCCCAAAACCCACATCCTCACACCACCGGCCCCACACCCACATCCTCACACCACCGGCCCCCAAAACCCACATCCTCACACCACTGGCCCCCAGCCTCTGTCCCCCTCTCCGTGCATGTGTCCGTGTAGGTGCATAACAAGTAGGCTATCAAGCTGTGGAAGATTAAAAATAGGAGGAGCCAGTATCAGGGGGATATCAGACCAAGGGCAGCCACACGTGGAGCCAGGCAGAGCTGCCTGGTCCTCAGCAGACCTCCATGGGTGTTTCACTGGACAGGGAGGTGCTGGCTGCCCAGAGAGAGCTGTGAAGTTTCACAAGGTCAGGTATTTTTAACCAGAAGGTAGAGCGATCATGAGGATCAGCCCATGATTTTGCTTCAAAGAAAGGGAATCTGGTCCATGCAGGAACTGCTGTTATTTGTCTCATTCCTGGGATGTTCAGTAAGGTGTTTGCAATTTAGACCCATAGGGGAATGGAGGTATCACTCCATCCCTCCCATTTTAATCTTGTGACAAGAGTGTACACTGGGCCAAGGCTGCTAGTGCTGGTGAGAGCAATGCTTAGGGAAGGGAATGCTTCCTGAAAAAGGGACTGAAGACATCCTACCAAAAAACCTATGTGAGACCCGAGCACCAGCAAGGGCCACGACACATTGAGAAGCCTTGCACTATTGCTCCATGTGTCACTTTGTTTCCTGCAGAGTGGGAGATGAGCATCAGGATGTGGATAAGGCTGCAGCAAGAAGCACCTCTCCATTCCCCACCAGGGAGTGGGACAACCTTCTCATTCTTCCCTCTCACTTTGACAGAGACACCTCATGCTAAAAAATGCTGCTCTTTAAGGTTTTGTGTGTGTTTACTCACATTCTGGAGAGTTAGAGACTCTTAGATGCCACCCAAAACAAGAAAGCTGTGAAAGCTGCAGAGGAGCACATCTAACAACATCAGGCTGCTTCACACTGATCAACATTCAGAGTCAGTCAGTCTTAGAGGCAGTTTGGTACTGTTTGKTACATCCTCTGAGGCTGGTCTCTATCCTCACATTTTCTACACTTTTTTCTGCATACACATTTTTAAAGAACAACTGAGTGAAGTTAAATGATGCTTTACATGAAAGCATAAGATAATATCAAGGCACAAGAACAAGTAAATCACTAGGGTCAGCCACCCCATATTATAATAATTTAAATCAGGGTTGACTCCACTGTAATGAGCAAAGCTGGCAGAAATCTTTCTACATGAAGAAACACAGGATTTGTCTGATCTGTCATAAAAGAGCCCTGATTTTTTTTTTTTTTGCTTATGTTTGGGATGTGCCTGTTGCCCATTTTGTCTCCAGCCAAGTTTCCTGGCTGATCTTGAACTGATGTTRTAGTCTTGGTTTTGGTCCTGTCTCCTGTTGATGCAGCCTGGCCTCTCTGGATGAGTGCTAAGCCTGAGTCTTCTTTTTGTTCTGTCTGGGGCTGTCAGCTGAGCCTGTTGTCAGCAACTGCCTGCTGCTCTTAGGTCCTTTAGACTGCTCTGGTTGATGTGGGAACTGCCTGGGCTGTGGTTTTCCTTGACTCCTAGTTTGCCTTTCCTATGGAGAAGGTCTTAAAGCTACACAGCAAGGGACATTAGATTGAGTTGAGGGGGCACCGTTCATCTGAAAAGATGAAAGGAAATGTAGAAAACATGAGAAAAAATTAGCCATTCAGCTGGTTCTCTGAGGAAGAGGATGGAGACAGCCTGGCATATGGGACTGAGATTGTCAGTAAGGGGGATAAGTATTGAGAGTGTGCTGGTACTGGTGCCTGGCAGAGAATGGAAAGGGAGGGCACTTGTCTCCTGGAAAAGTTTTCATCGTGGWACTGTGTGGTTTTCTTCCATCAGAGGAAATAGCTGTGGGGGTTGATGGCAGATAAGATGCCTTGGAAGGGGCTGACTTGAATACGAATACCAAAGGAAGGCCTTGGATGGTTGTGCTGGAACAGGGAGGTAGGTAAGTGGTGGTGCCTGTGACAGTGAAACAGCAGCTTCTGATATCCTTTGYGTTCTGGTGCCTTTCTCACCTTCAGAGAAGCCCAAGAGCTGCATGAAATATATAAATGCAGCCTCTATTCTGCTCAATCACAATAGGTATTTCTGTAGTGAAAAGATGAAACTATCTTAGGGCTGAGGTGGAAAAAAATGAGGTAAGCCAGCTGGCAGTGTGTTTCTGTGGTGAGCAGTAGTGTGGAGAGTAGGAGCAGCTGCTCATTTGAATGCTTAGCATTAAATTAAGTGGGTGCAGGTTCTGTCTGGAGCCGTTCCTCACTATTTTGAGACCTTCATAGCTCCCCTGTTATACTGAAGAGCAGTTATGATGCTGGTGGTTCTTGAGCACTCTAGGAAAGAAAGGAAACTCACAGTTCCTCTCTGCTGTGGTGCTCTGACACATTTTCACCGTTAGATTTGCCAGCCTCTTGGGCTGCTCTCCCAGCACACTTGATTAGTTCTCCCCACAAACTTGCCTTGGCAGCTGCTGTTCAGTACACAAATCTGATACACCCATGGGGCAATTCCACTTCCTCAGCAGTTTAACTAGTGTGGCAGCAGGTAGGCATGGTAGGAGGTATCTACTCTTCGTTACATCAGATCATTGGTTGTGATGCTGCACTATAACAAAATGTGGGCTGAGGTTCCTTCTGTCTTTTAGAGGAGTGATTCAGAGTGCTGACATTTTGTCATGTTTGGGATGTGTGGCTTTCTTTCCCTGACAAGTCTTTTATCTCAGTGTTTTTTTCTTACTTGCAATCTGTGGTATCTCCCACCTGCATGTTGTAAATCATGAAATATCACTGTAAATTTCATCCTCTCTGTGAGTATCAGTTTTGGGCAGATGATGTAAGAGACTGATGGGAAATGTGCCAGCTTTTTAATTCTTCATTCAGCACTGCCTTAGAGCACAGYTTTGTATTCAGAGAGCACTGTTATSACAATTCTAGTGCAACACAGTCTGCTTGTGTTTCTGGCTTTGGGTTTCTAAGGTGAGCTGCCTTTTGCCACATGGCTGGGACAGGGACAAAAATGAAATGAAACTTTAGAAATGAAACTACATCCTAGGGCTCTTCTCTGCATTAATCCTCTCTTCTGCAATATGAAATGGCCTTAAAAGGAAGAAATAGTAGGTTCTCACTGCAGAATGGAGTATTATATAATTGTTAAAGCATTCTCCAGGATGATAAGAAAATTTCCTTTGAAATTTTGCAAGCAGGAAAGATCAGTAATCTCAGCTTATCTGTAGGAAAGTGCAAAGCCGTGTATTGTAATAGACAGTTTTAAGCATGCCGCCTAATAATTTTTATTTTAAAGATTGATTTGGAGCTAATTTTGAAGTAGAGAAAATGAGGGTGGGTACTGTTCGGGGCTATAAATTCTGATCAGTAATTGATACTTTTTGAAACCCACAGTCACACACCAAAGCTGCTGACATAGGTGAGTTAATACTCAACTTGGTCTTGAGCAGCCCCAAGATTTCTAAATTGGTGTATCGAGTGGTAGATCACACTGAGAGACCAACCTTGCTACTCATAATTATAGAGTGAGGTTGCTTACCTCAGACTGTACTACTGATTTATTTCTTTTCCATGTCCRTCTTGTCCTGGGATTCTTCATGTTATTGGTCCCTAGCAACTGCTTTGAGAGCTGTTTGACTTAGATTGTTCCACAATGTTAGCAGTCGAGCAAGCAAAGCTGCCAGAGAGAGGGCACCCTGTGTTGCCTCACGTGTGCACCAAGGAAACAGAATTGTCCCCCTATTTGTGGCTGCCTTCTGCTTCCTGCAAGTCTGCATTTAAAACGTTAAGAATAGGGATTTCCATGGCACTAGCATTTTACAGTGTCATGACAACCTGTCACTCTTCTGCCCTGCCCTCTGGGCACAGTTCCACAGTTTCTGGTACACATCATTTACTTACATTGATTATAGAAGTTTAAATGCTCTTGCAATAAAATAAAAGCTCTGCCAAGAGCCAGAATGTACCTGCATATTCAGATTGCCAGCAGGTATTCTCGTCTTGCAAGGCTKTTGCCTGTTTTTATATGCTGTTACAGTGCTTTTTTATTTAGCAAAATCAGAAATTCACCCTCATTCCAGCCCACCCATTTCTCTGATGTTCTCACTGTGCTGACAAAATTGAGCCTTGTCTGCTTAACATTTCAATTTGTTTTGGTTTTCTCTCTACAGGAATCTATTACAGTCCAGGAAATAGCATASTCCTTTAAGACAGCATACAGGATGGTTTAAAATAGAAATGGCATTCACTTTCTTGTTGCATATTTTTATATTCACCTTTGAATATTCTGCTTTTGTGTGTTTATTTTTTTCCTCCTTGGCAGCAACATTAAAACCTTTCAATATTTCCTTGTATTCTTTTATATGACTCTTTTGTCAGTCTGAGTGAATGTTTTCTTTGGCTTTCCTTTTGTTTAAATATGRGGAATAGAGTGAACATGCCTTGAATTGAAATCACTGAACTGGAAAGGGACTACAAAAAGAACTGACTGTAGTAAAGCTTCAGTATTAAAATCCAGCCAGTACAGTTCTTACCAAGTGTAGAAAAGCAAAAAAATACAACCTCGGAGAATGCATGGAGAAGTTACAATGGAAATGGTTGAAACAAATGGCAAAAATTGAAATTGGTAGTCTTTGACATGAAGCCGGATGAGAAGGAGCCAAGGGTGGGATAGGATAGGGTGAAGAGTYTGGGGGATTGGAAGAGATTAAAATTATTAAAATAGAGAAACACATGATTGTTGTGTATTGTCAACGTTCTAGTTTTAGGCTGTTAATAATGAACTGAAATCAGTGGAATAAAGCTTGATTGGAATGGTGATGACACAATTCCATGATGTAATGCTATGGAGCACTTCACAATGGGCCCTTTAAGAAATGTGGAATCATTTGCAATTAAAATTGATGGAAAAACACAAAGATTTAATCTGAATTGAAATCCTCAGATACTGTACTAAGTATTGAATTGTTTTGTTACTATGGAATCTCACTAAAAAAAATCCATAACATAGTTGCTTTTAATTTTTTATTYAGCAAATATGGGCTGAGCCATTTTCTTCAATTAGAATATCATCAGCAAATCAAGGAAGAGATTTTTGAACAGTTTGCCTTGTCTGCTGTTTCCAGAAACGTTTTCAGACTTGAGTCTGCAAATAACAACTTCTAGGTTTGGGGGCTTTTCATTTGTTTGTTTCTTTTTGCGCATAGCCCCCTTCCCCCCCCAACTCCCCCAGTCACAGACACACACACACACACACACACACACATCCCCCCTATATTCCCAGATTAGGCAAATTATCCAGGTGATATGCTACTGTAAACAGTTTCTAAACTTGAATGCTAGAAGCACAGAATGTTTATGAAGTAATAGAGGCTAGAAAGGCCAAATAAGTATTTTTTGAGCTGGCAGGTGTATACTGCTCAGCAGCTCTTTTTATTACTTTTCCTTTCTTCTTTCAACAGGTTATTTCATACTTTATCAAATTTATTTTTATTTTCTCCTCTTTTTGTTTGACTAATAAACAAAAATGGATTTAGTGACAATTTCTGCTCAATCCTCTTAAACCCTTCTCAGTGTGATGGACCTGACTTCATCCATATTAGTAACTCCTCAAGTAGTTAAGAGTTGTGTCAATATAATATCTAGCCACAAAATAAACCATGAGTTCAGCAAAGGTTACTTAATCTTCTCAGGGATCTCACAGTCACCAAATGTGATGTTTTCCTCAAAAGACTAAATAAGTAACACATCAGAGCTTCTTTAGAAAGGATTGAACACATTTAGTGTTGCTCAGTTATCAAAAAGCACTTCCATGTTTTCAAYACAGTGCTCTTCAGAGAGACAAGTAACAGCTCTGAGAAATGTTTTCTCTGTGTGGAAAAGGTACAATACATCCAGGGAATTGAAATGCCGTCTCTATTACTCTTGTACCTGAATATATACTTCAGAGGCAATGACGCATGAGAGGGCAATTCCTACTTCAGAGTAAGAACTTGCTATTTTTTTTTTTTTTTTTTGAAACTGCAGCCAGGATACCTGCTATATTGAGGTATTAAATATTATTCATAACATGCAAGACATGTCTCATTTCCTGTATATGTGCAGGGAAAAGCTGGAGTGGTGATGGGAGGTCATAAAATATTATTGAAGTCAGTGGTCAGCACTACATCACTGTCACTCTGTCACTTGGTCCAGCTTGCTCCAGATAACATGAACTGTGTCTTGTGATTCCTCACACATMCTATTCAGGGTTGATTGTATTCATTTCATCTGCTGGTTTTGCATCCTCATGTCAAGATATTTGTGTGGCCATGTGCTTATCTAACCAGTAACAATTTTGCAGCTTTTTTTAGCATTTATGTTATCTCCCTCTACACATCCCATCCTCTTACTGACAAATCCAGTTTGTTTGTTTTTCTGTTAAGTCTCAGTCCTCATGCTCAGCCACAGAATTTGTCTTCAGTTTTGAGGCAGTTTAACTCTGCAATTTAATTTCTGCACTTGCAGATTTMATTTCACTTCCATCTTTCAATTCTCAGTCTGGGACAGTAAGACAGAGGTATTTATTAATTTGTGCTCTCTGCTTTTTCAGAGCATGCTCTTTTCTGGTAATTACTCTCCTCTTTCAACAAGAAACCTCCAATGTATCTTCAAAAAGATAAAGAAAATGAGAAGACAGTAAAACGGAACTAAATAAATCTGGTGATTAATCAGTCAATAAACATCACTTGTAGTATGCACATTCACTAAGGGGATACCATTTAAATCTATTGGCTTAGAAATCTGACATCATTAACCCATGATCAATTTAAAAAAAAATTTCTCATTTTGCTGAAACTATTTTGCATTCTAAATAAAATGAAAAAAGTTAYAATATGCAAATCAAAACTGTATGAGAAGACAATATGCATAGCAACAAAAGAGTCAAAAGTCATATGAAGATCTTTACTCCTTGAGAATTGTGATAGTTATTGTAAAGTGTATTTATTCTTACTAGATTTTTTTATTCTCACTGGGCATTAGTTAAAAAGGTGCCCAGTTAACCTCTAATCTTGAAAATGCTAGAAACTACTCACAAGAGTATAATTACTTATATGCACCAGGCTTCTGGGCTAAGTTTTTTTAAACTTTTATGTAAAGTAAGAATTTATATTTTTGTCTCAAACTTTGATTTAATATTTATTAGTCTGACATGGTGAAATTATGGTTTTTTACAGCTCTTGAAAATATGCRTCAACATTCCCTCACAATTGGTGGAAAACCTCAAATCAAAGTTACTAAAAACTTGAGAAATTACRAAAGGAATAACTTAAAGAATAACTTAAGGAATTACTAAATTCAGAGCATGTACATAAATAAAGTGCTAATGGAGGATTTCCTAGTAACTTTCTTCACTGTGAGGGTGGTGAGGCAGTGGCACAGGATGCCCACGGAAGTTGTGGATGCCCCATCCCTGGCAGTGCTCAAGGCCAGGCTGGGTGGGGCTCTGAGCAACCTGAGCTAGTGGGAGGGGWCCCTGACACTGGCAGCAGATTGGGTTTAGATGATCTTTAAGGTCCCTACCAACCCAAACTATTCTGTGATTCTGTGATGTACTGGCTGRAGTGTTTGATCAGCTTTGTGCTACCAATTTCATTGTGTTGAAATTTTTTACCTTCTGGGGCTTCAACTATGAAAACTTCTGCAGCAATAACCAACATGAAAGTTGTAAGTTAGATAAAGTTACATGCTAGCCATCAATTTTAGTACCATCAATTTCAATTATGTTGGTTAGATCTACATTTACTTTGTTGACATGAGTGATTAATTTCAGCAGTGTTTTGCTACAAGGTCTGCTGAAGGTATGTTGTCTCTAAAATTTGAATTTCTGGCCACTGATAAAATCTCTAAAACTTTTCATATAACTTTGATCTYCATTATGAAAATACATACTGCTTTTAGGCTTGTTTTTAAATCTAAATATAGTAAAACATCATACAGTGTTGTCATATACTTTTTATGTGATCTGGGACATAGCATAAAGGCGGTCACTATGCTATTGTGCATTGATTTTGTTGAATTTATCTGAATCATTACTGAAATTGGTGTAGTGATCCATTTTAGAGAAGCCTTTTTGCTTTAGAATTTCATATCAGGTTTTAGCTACGTTTATACCAGAACATGTTATAATGCTATATGCTTTATTTATAGCATATATTTATATGCTATAAATAAAGTGCTAATGGAGGATTTCCTAGTTATTTTCTAGAGCATCGTGATTCCTTAGACAGGTGCACCTATCCTTTGGATTTATTTTATAACAAATGTGTAATTCCATTGCTGAAAATGGTTGACTGACATTTTGACTGATTCTTGTGATATCCCTCTGTTTATGCATGAGCAATTGGTCTGTAACCTATTATAAGAGGTAATCATATTTATTATTTGTGCAAGAGAGGAGGAAAAAATTGAGTTGTTGATAAGAAAGAAGATTTCTAAAGTAGTATTGTATATTTTTTAATAATATATAAAGTGGGGGGATACATAATAACACCTCAGTGGCATTGAACACTGAAGCTTATTCTAAACTCCAGTAACTGTGACATCATGTAAATATATCCCTAAAAACATTTATTTTTCCTTATTCYATCTGACTTATTTGATAAATGTTCACCATTCAGTGTTTCATAAGAAAKGAAATAGTGCTTTTCATCTAATTAATGGATCAAAGCAATATTCAAAGAAGAAAAACCCCTTTTATTAGCATTTTGTTGCAAATTCAGCTGCCACAATAAGAAAGCAATGGAGGTGGRAAATGCCTTGCTCTTTTATTTGTGAGTGTTATAGCTAGCATGTGTGAGTGGGAGTTATTATTATTATTTTTAATTAGTCTGTTGAGAAATTTTCTGTTCTATATCTAGTGACCCAACAATTGATTTGTAGACTGAATCCACTTAAAATTAACTTTGGTGAACAACTCTCTGACTAATAAAGAATCCAGATAGAATAGTTGAAACATTTTAATTGAAACAGTTGAACTTGCAGTTGTTTCACTGCAACTGATGAACTCTTTGATTTTATGGGGGAAGAAGTAATCTAAAAGCCAGCTCCTGAGTTTTTTACTTTTCAGATGATATGGGATAMTTTGAACACAATACTATTTTTCTTGGCAAAATTCAGATAGATAACATTATTGACTGGTTTTCTTCAATTAGAGTACATTTTTTCTTGTGTACCTTGAGGAAATAACCCAAAATAAAAAGCAGCAAAAAGCTGTCTCCTGAATAAATAAAATAAATTGTATAAAACCTGCCAGTACAAGTTTGGAGATCTGTGCGTATATTTTTTCTTTTCTTTTTTCTTTATTTTTTTTTTTTTAAATTTTCTGAGAGAAGTTTGCAAAAGGCTTTTTTTTAGATCACAATTTTAAAATCTTTCTTAATGTATTTATGTGTCTTTGTGTGCTCTCTGTGAGCTTCTTTCACTGCTATTAATGATCCCTTCTATTTTTGTCTGTCATTTTTTAGATGCTGTAGTCTTTTTCTCATATGAGAAAATGGATTGCAGGCTGACCTATCATATCCGTCATTGTGCCTGACATATGGATTGCTGCTCATGGAGAACTGGCTCCTCTCACGTGCAACAGGATTTATTTGTATTTCTTGCTTTGATTCTTTCCAGACATTTAGGCCCTAGTCTCAGTGGTATTTCATGGGATCAGCATGTTCTTTATGATGAGTTTTGTTTGCCTGTCCCAGAGTATCCCAGATAAGAAAATGAGAAAAAAATATGATCTGTTGTTAATTGCCTGTAACTGTCAGTAAAGAGAGAAGGTCCATTGTTATTAAAAGGATGGTCTTTTGTTCTTACTGATTAACCTGCTGAAATAAGTTGTAAATTATATAATAGASTGAAGGTAATCTTCTTTTCCATATATATTATTTCTACGAATGACAATATTCACTAAGTTATGGGCTGAGAATTTTCTATTATTTGTTAATTTTCCTTAATTTGACATAGCTCTGTGGTGTCCAAATAAAACAAATGACAGGCTTTGATCACTGTGTATTTGCTTTATGCACTATTAGTAAAGTTTTTGTCAGTGCTACTAAAGCCTCAATAATTACTAAGAAAGTTCACCCTGTAGTGCTGAGCTGTCTTACCGTAGGGACTGCCAGATCTTTTGATATTTAAAAATTATTGAGGAGCAAACCAAAGAAGGAGTGGAAACAGAATTGTAATTTAAATGACTCATGAAATTCTTGGCACAGTCGTAGATTTTCTAATTTTGTTGTTGGATGCCTGTTGCATGATTACAGGTATATTAAGARTAGAAGAAAATTAAATGCACTTGATGCCACTGTGGTTTTTCTTACTTCAGTGGGTTTCATCATCTGCATTCCTTTTGAGTTTGGCTGTCACCCTTTCAGTGATTACCAGAATTGTTTTCAGAGTGTGTTCCATGGTCACACATTTTTTTTACACACAGATAAAAGTAAGGGCAGTAGCAGAGGGACAACATTTTTATTTAAATATTTTTGAATCTTGAGTTAATTGTGATCTGTTTCCAATCTAGTGAAGTCTGCAGACAAAGTACCAATAGAGCTGTTGGAATTGATCACCACATCACAGAAGTGGGGCTAAAACATKGGTGGCCTTTAAGGGAGAGGGCAGAGGCACTTTCCCCCACTGTGTTCTTCTCGGTATGTTTCTTCCAGCAATGGCAATCCCTAAATGTAAGGAGCACTTCTACCATGCAGCACCGAAASAGGAAATGGAAAACTGAAATTCCTTAAATGAAATTTACTGAAATTAAATGTGTGTGTGTGAAAGTAGAGAATCTGCATTTCCAGAGGCTTTGCTTGTGCTTCTAGGCAAGGTCTGTTCTAGACCTGGAGGCCAGAGCCTGGAAGTTTTGCTTGAGCCTTCTCATTTCACTGTCTGGAGTTGATGGGCATGAGAAGTCAAGATAAATTCTCTTCCTAAGATCCTTTCTGCTTGTCAGAGTCTGTCAGGAGAGGCAGGTTAAAAAATCTGGGAAAGCTTTCTTCTCACATGAGCCTTCTGTCCTTCTACCATTCAACTTGTGTTTCCATTTGAAACCACTTTGACATACAGTAATTTCCTTTTGGTAGACAAATACTCTTTTCAAATGGGTATGGAAAAGACARTGCTCAATAAGGTGACAAAACCTTCTTTGTTATTGGCTAGACAAGATCCAGCTCTTTCTTCCTTCTTTTTACTCCTTTCTGATTGCTGTAGCCCCTTCAAACTTGCCAGCTATATGGTATATGTTGCTGTTGTGTTTGAATGAGTGTAAAGCTATGCTCAGTAAATACACATACAAAAAAAAAAAAAAAAAAAAAAAAAAAAAAANAAAAAAAAAGACAAAGTAATACGATTTAGGTGCCTGGACTTTAGGGTGACTTTTCTGTGAACACTGCTACTGGGAGAACCTACTCTAGAAGGAAAGGAGGCAGATCTGCAGTCAAAATGTGCAGTTCCTGTCATGCTTCAAGGAGTAGGATCTGCTCAGACAGGAGTGGAGCTGGAGACCCTGGCACAACTCCATCAGGGGGTAAATTGTCCTGACATCAATATTGCAAGGGAAATCGTGCAGTGTGGTAGAAGAGGAAGGATAAGCCCTGGATAGATGTCACATTCTCTTTGATCCTGCTGCCTTTTCTGTTGCATTATTCCTAACACTTATCCTGTTGCTTTATGTAATAGGAAATGAAGTAATGATACATTCAATAGTAAACCTTCTGTGTCACAATTCATGGCTTTAATAGCAGCAAAACGTTCTTGTTACCATTGTGACAGTCTTGCTATGGTTCTTTCTTGGTAGGCCAGCTGTGTTCTGGTTCTGACTAGAATGAAGAACTTTAAAAATGGAATTTGGATGTGTGGCACTTGGATACGCTGGAAACATGGATGTTGTAATCCTCTCCTCTAAAGCCCCTCTTGCCCTTTGGGAACCGAAAAACAAAGAAGTAGAAAGCTGAACTGGAAAAGGAAATCCTATGCTGTGTATGAGAGGCAGTTCAAGTACCAGAGACATTTATGCATCTCACTCTGGACACCTATTATATTTATGTGGTTTTTAAGTCCTGGAGAAAGAAAAAGAAGTAGATGAATAAAGGAAAATGGCTGTCTGCTTAAACCAAGTAAACAACTGAATCAGGGAGATAAAGCCAAGTTTGAATATATATTTAATCATTAAGAAAGGTATTTTCCATTTCTTATTACCCTGTATGTTGTTAGCTTTGCATTTTTCTCCAGGGCTAAGGAAGAAATTTTAAAGTGCACCAGGTGAAACCTAAAGCTTGGATCAATACACGCAACAGAATTCTTAAGAAAAAATCTTTAAAGAGAGCCCTAGCCCTATTATGACATATTCTAGAAGACACACTTTTTCTTGGAGAGGTTAAGCAACTAATGATTTGCAGATGATAYCTTCCTCCACAGTAAAATAGTGTGACAAAAATATCTCAGTAGCTAGAAGATAGAAGAAAGAAGGAGTGTTTGAAACAAAGTAGATGTTGGATGTAGGAGAGAATGTATCTTTTCTGATCAAATGCTTATGAAAAGTGAAAAATCTCATTGGGTTATGGGATCTTAGCAATATTTCACTGGTTTGGAGAGTGCCACAAACACAATATTGTACTTCATAAAGAAAATGSGAATCAACTTTTTGCCTTCTAATCACCCTTGCTCTTTGAGCCCTTTGAAGTTATTGCTTTCTGTGGGTAAGTTCACCTGCTGTGAAYTTACATGGAGTCCATGTTTTGGTTCTAAAGGCGGTGCTAGCAGAAGGTGGTGCAGAGGTGGGGTGCTGCTTTTTTCAGGGGAAGGTGAGGGAAAGGGCAGCAGAGCTCGTCAGTGTTGGCCAGGACAGACTATGTTGCTCCAGCACAGTGCACTGAACATGTCTGGTGTTCTTGCTTACATTGTGTGGACATATCCAGAACTGTATTTTTTTTTTTTTTTTTTTTTTTTTTGGGGGGGGGTTGGTGGTGGTGGTGTTCTTTTGTTTGTTTGTTTGTTCATTTTTAATTTGGTTTGTTTGTTTCAGGGGGTTTGTCAGTTATGGGATTTTTTTAGTGGCTTTGAGGTGTTCCTGAAAATGTAGCATACATGTATCTTGCAAGACTGTCACCTAGCATAGCTCTGTATACTCTCTTGTGGGCGAAGCCCTTTGGACACAACTTAACTGTAAAGAAGTTACGTAATAGACAAAAGCTTAAATAAATGAATGTTTTTTCCTTTTTTCYTACTTGATGAAGTTGTCCCGCACAACTACATGTTACTACGTGTTGGGGCCCTTGAAACTTACCCAATWTTTCTGCCTTTCTATATTGATTTAACTGCCTTTTTAGTGGAGTGTCTTATTACTGTAGCCTTTCCTCCATCTCCATCCTTGTATTTGCTTTTCAAGGTAATTTTCTCTCTCTCTAAATATGTATTCACAGTACGCCCTTAAGGATGCTGTTACAACAGATATCCTTCATGGTGGAGCAGAGTATTAGCAATTACAGCAATTACAGCACAGAGCCGATGAAACCCTGAGGTACCCCTCACTGAGCAATGCAGAAAGTTTAAAAAATGATATGGACAAGCAAACTATTTACAGACCAAAGAAATGCCCTCCTACACACACACRAAAATATGCACAGGGAAGAAAAAAACTCCAAAAAGATTTTGTGTATGTCTTGGGTTGATTTTGTGCCAATACTGTATTCCTATATTCTGTCAGCTTGTATGCCCAAAAGGTGTCCGTGCCTTTAAATCCAACCCAGAAGAAGGGGCAGGGGCAGCGCGGACAGTTTAAAAGCTGAGGCTGCCACACAGCTGGGGACTTTGGAGCTCAGCTCAGCGCTGTGGGAGTCCCTGATTGCTGCTGCAGGGGAGTTACATTGTTGCCGTTTAGCCAGCTCGGGTTTGTTAGCTTGGGCAACCATTTTTCCCTGCCACCCCCTCTAAGGCTGCTGTGATTTTTTCTTCTAAAACATTTCAGCGGCCGGCGGAGACAAGCCGCGCCGCGTCRTCTCATCCCAGACTCTGGAAGAAGCCAAGCCAATGACAGAAAAACACACCGAGCCCTCTGTTTCATCCGCAGTGAGGAAAAGACTATAATCCAGGTTTCGCCACTGTTGCCCAAGCGCCAAGTACACTTTTTTTTTTTTCCTTTTGTTTCTTTTTTTTTCCCGGGGATGGGAGCCACCACTTTTTTTTCTCCACACCACTTGACCGAGCTGTTTGTGAAGAGAGGGAGCGGCRTGTTCCTGAGTTTTAAATATCTGTTACTTTTTATCTGTGTCCTGTGAGCACTGTGTTTTGTTAATAAACTACTTTTTTTTTTCTCTTCACTTTTGTCCAAACATCTATTTCATATTAGTGAGAAAAAAATTAGCAAATTTTTCACTYCAGAAAAAACATTTACTCTGTAACRTTTTTCTCTGAAAACATTGTCTCAAACCCAGACGGTGTAATTTTTTGTCTTCTAAATAAAGCGGGAACTTTGGAGCACATACTATACAAATACTACGCTGTTTACAACTATTATATTGTTATTTCAGGATAGCTTCTGCATTTTGTGTCATGTGCAACTGTACATCATATCTGGTGTGAAAGAAAATGTGCTGTTAAAACCAATGAACTGTATGTTTTAGAAGCTGAATCAGTCACAAGAGAATTGGTGTTAGGATTTTTGAGGTTTATTTGCTGGCTGACAGAACTGGAAAATTGTGAACTTTCAACCTGGTTGTAAGAGTCAGTATATATGGTGATGAGTAAACAAGGACAAAGGTGAACAATTTAAGAAAGAGAATTCTAAATAAACAAATATGTACATTAAAAAAATATTGCTGACCCAAATTCATCTGCAGTAAATATAGGAAGAGAATTTCTTTAACAAGCTGGATGAGTCTAATGAGGGGATTTACTGGGGGATAAATCTTCAAGGATAATGTGGTGTTGCTTATCGTTCTGTGAAGACTGCAAATACAGTGGCAAGAAGGATATGTTCAAGCTGGAGATTAGCCAGAGTGGGAATTTGAACAGTGGGGTCATGGTTGAAGGGAATGTAGGGAAGCTTTAAGCAAGCTGCAGTGCATATATTTGGAAGGGAATTAGTCTGTCTCATTCTGACATCAGCTTCTGTCTGTTTAGATGACTAATAAAGCAAAGGGCTACACTTTTATCTTACAGTTGTTTCTGAGCTGCTTGTACACAATCCTAATGGTAATGGCCTGCTATTTCTTCCCTTTGTACTTGGAGCCACAAAACCCAGAAATCCTTGCTTGCCTTTCTCACCTCCCCGTCCAGATTGTCATGTGAATTTTCTTCAGATCCTTACTGAGAACTTAGTCTTGTGAAGCTTTGCATTAAATACTGCATGTTGATATGAAGGGGTTAATGAGAGTTCATGTCCYCAGTGTCCTGCATTTCACCTGGGGGCTGGGTAGGATTAAAGTGAGGAGATGGGAAAGTTGGAGGAGATGGGAAGGTTGGCACAGCCTTCATTTAGGAACAGGCAGAGAGGACAAGTTTTGTTGGGGGTAATGCCTCCAGCAGAGGTGAGCTGCACAAGGGTTGGAGCTGTGCAGAAATCGGGAATCCTGCAAAGAGATGAGCTGCTTTGGGGGCTGACTTCAATGGATGTGAGCCTGTATGAGAGGTCAGACTTACCAAGGGGGGAAATCTCTATATTCTAATCCAGTTTCCTGAAAAGGAGGTGTAGAAGATGTGTGTAAGCATGATGAAAGAATGGATGTTAGTTCAGGTCTCACTGTGACTTCCTTGTGTTGGTTTTATTATTGTCCTGGAGAAGACAATTCACCACATTTTTTTATATTGTTTAATAATGCAGAATGTGGACTGACAACTGTTCCTTCTAATGCCCACCTCTAGTCAGTTTGTGCAGCAGTCAGGACTGCGTGACAATTTGATGCCATATCTTTACTGATTTGCTTTTCAGTTTGGATTCTTGTCACCTTGGAGGAATACAGTGATCAATTGTTTCACTGTTACCATGCCTGGTTCTCTAAAATGAGAGTAGGGATCCCCATACCGTGGTCCCTTGAGTTTCTTTCATGTGTCCAGTGTCATTCAGCACCAGATCCTATATTTTGYCTGTGACTGGAGCTCACATGCACATTACTTTTAAGTCCTTATGTGCTTGTTTTCCCCACAGAATAGTTTTCTTCACTAATTGTGTACTGGGCAACCATAACAGTATCCAGTTTCACTAATTCAGGCTGGCATGCCATCTGCACTATCTAAAGGTCAGTTCAAATATTACTTGCAATTCTGTGGCTTCATAATAAGCAGCACAGCAATCATATACTTGTTCTGTTCCTTGATAACAGTAGCAGTAATCCAAATCCTGTACCAAAAAAGAAAAAAAAAAGGTACCTCTTGCCTGGAATAAACCTGTATATCTTCTAGTTCAGGAGCTGTTCCTGCTTTTTTGAACACTCAATTTCATTGCTCTGAGCATTTTGCTTGATGTTGATGCATGGAAATCTTCCCAAATTCTCTTRTCTGGATTGTAACAGTTAACAGCGGCCCCTTGTGACTGCAAGAAGAGTTTTTGGCACTCGGGTCTCCATTTGAGCAGCACTCCCGGTCA
>NW_026623353.1:1575757-1624048 GCF_030028575.1 Malurus melanocephalus
GAAAAGAGCCTAGAGGTAGAGTTAGGGAAGTTAAGCACCTAAAGGAGAGACAGAACTGGAATTCTGGAGGGGAGAAATGTGAGCAGAAGTGTCATAGAATGGTTTCRTTTGGAACGGAGCTCAAAGATCATCTATTTCCAGCCCCGCTTCCATGGGCAAGGAATCTTCCACCAGACTAGGTTACACAGCATGGGGGAAAGGGGCCCCACAAGCCTTGATTCTGAAACTCATCCAATTATTGTGTATGAYTGAGGCCTGGGAAAAGAAAAGGAGTGTTAACTGCCCACATGGAGGAGGAATGATGCATCCTTGAGAAAAGCAGATTGGAATGCAGAATTGATAACACTGGTGGCTGAAAATTATAAKCATTACTAATACTGTAGCTTTTGCAAACTCACCAATTATGTTCTGATTACTAAWTAAACAGCTGTCTCTTGACCAATGTATGTTTGACACAAATGTGTACTCTGGTTGCTAAAGTGGATAAAAGAAGCTTGTCCCACAATAAAGTTCTTCTTTCTTTCTGTTTTTTTCACCCACTTTTGTGTGTTTTGTATCTMTTCTTTTCTGTCGCTGTTTGGCCAGCAGTGACAACACAGAGCCCCATCAGCCTGTTCTTGAACATCTCCAGCCTCTCTGGGCAGCCTGCTCCAGTGTATCACCACCCTCACAGTAAAGAATTTCTTCCTAATATCKAAAGTAAACCTACCCTCCTTCAKWCTGACTTCCTTCTGTGATTACCTTGTCTCACAAAGAGAAATGTTTTGGAAGGAAGTGAGTGGCCAGCAGCAAGGGCTGCTTTGGGGTCCTGCCCCTTCCAGGATCAGGAGTGTCACACCTAGAGCTGAACCCTTAAAAAATCTCCAAGATTCCTGTTTTCCTGTTGGGGTTTTTCGTTGGTGGTTCTGCTGGTCCAGTAGTGCATTTTGCAGCACTTTCTTATCAAAGGGAGATGATGTCAGAGGGAAGTTCCACCAACCAAGTGCAATGAATATTTTTCCACATGCTGTGAATGCACCTGTGTGTTTTGTGCCTTGTGAGATGTTTCTGAAATTGTCAGGAAGAAGTAGCAATAGATGATGAGAGAACTGGAATTTGAAAAGGGAGGAAGGTCTTTCAGGTTTGAGTGCCAGTGCTAGGGCTGCCAGTGGTTTCCAAACCTGTGGTGTCAGTAGTGCCCCATTGCCCTGGGTGGCTGCTGTGTGTTGATCTGCATTTGTCACATCATTCCTTTGAATGAAAGTGGAGCTGATGTATAAAAATGTTGATGGATAAAATATTGTTGAGTCATAACTGTAGCTAACATAGCTATTTATCGTTAGTTGAATAGAAGATATATTTGACTTCCTGTAAATCCCAATGAAAACACACTTCACTGAATTTGGATTAATTTCTGCTATGTAGAAATAGAAATACTTTGAATAAATATTAGGAGGAAGAAAACTCTCTTTTGCCTATGATGTTCCCTTAAAGGGGTTGCAAACACAATTCAATTTTATTTTATTAATTCTCAAAGTCCATATGCTTTTGTGAGACTGCACTACTAACTTCAGGCTGTAACATTTGATATCAAAGTTACCTGTTTATTTTGCCTGTGTAATATTTTATATTTAAAGTTAGATGAAGGAGGGATATCAGAAGGCGTGATTAGAGCTCTGAAGTAGCAACAGAGGTTTTCAATTACCACTAATACTTGCTGCCTGTGACTTTCTTTTAAGATTTGTCACTGCAAATTAACACATTGACAAAACTATGTAAGAGTGCTCCTGTAGCAGTTATTTTTACTGTAGGAAATAGCATTTCTTCAGTGTTGTGTTGTCTTGAAAAAGCATAGAAGGTACTTCATTGTAGGACACAGATGACAGCATTGCCATATACTAACAGAGATGAAAAGCAATTTCAGAAACAGGGCAGTAAAAATAACTTCTCCCTCCTTCAGAYACCAAACTGAAAACTTCCTTCAGTACAGCTGTATGAAGGCTCCTGTATCTTGCCAAAATGAACACTGGGAAAAAAACAACCCAAAACATCCTCGGGCCAAGTGAACTTTTATTCCCTCTTGAAAACATTATGTTTCATTTATTTAACAAAACAGTGAAGGAACAGAACTGAAATAATTCATAAAATTTGGGAGAATGCACTAGTGCAATTCCTCTACACCTCTACTCACTGCTCCAAACTACTAAAATGGTTTTCCTTTTGTGGGAAATCTTAGTAAAAACTCTGTTTTACATAAAGGACACTTTTCCCCCCTTTCCTTTATTATTGAACTGGCTGCTGTGTAAACCTGTCTTTCAGGAGATACTTATCTGGTTATGTTTAGGCAATAATTCTAATCTAATATTTCTACCTGAACCTGAATTTATGTCCCTATTGCATAACTGTCTGGTTGACAGCAGAAATGAGTAGCTTTTGYTCCCCAATGTTGATTATACTCCTAATGTCACAGTGCCCATGGGAAATCTGCTTTTTTGTTAGATAAAACCAAGCTATTTAGATTAATGTTTTTGATAATGGTCATGTTGGCAGGTGGTCTTTTGTCTCTTGTGTGTGGGAACAGAGAAAACATGAAAAGATTGTACAGAAAATGTGCAAATGCCCAAAGTGGTGCCATGTGATTTGATTCAGTTCTCATTTTACAAGCAGTGGACCAGACTGATGGTTTAACAATCTCAGTTTAACAGTCTCAATTGTCTCAACTGCTTGCTGCTCTTCTGCCATTGGTGTTTTCATTCCTTCTTAAAAGAATACATGTCTGTGAGAAGCTGGTACTTGATTCAYCTTGCTCGGAATCCTGCCTTTGTCAGTGGTCAGTACGGTGCTCCTGAGGAGGTTTTAGCTCTCTATGCTCCAGAACACCAGGGTCTCTGACCCTTAAGTGATTTAGAATTGCTGAGCCAGTGCCATATTGACTTTGATACTGTTTATTCTCATTCACTAATATATTTTTATTCTGTGATTTACATATTAAGGCATTTGGAAAGCAGAGATGTAGTAGGGAAACTATCTGCTAGTCTTGAATTCTCCAAGGTTCCTGTTACACCTTGATCTTCTACTAGTTTCATATTTATAGTTTCTCTGGCAGAAGTTTCTGCTTTTAATGTATTTTAAAATAAACTTCAATTTTTGATGTCTGCAAATTAGTCCTCAAATGCTTCTGGATAATCTTTCTTACCAAAGTTTGCTCCTTCTTTTCCTCATTTTTGTACGATTTCCAGCTCCTGGAGTTCATAGCCTTCCTTGCTTCCTGTTGTACTGTGCCATTCTCCTTTTTTGTCTTTCAAGTCTTGCTGAAATAGCTTGCCAATATGACATCTTTGTACACTCTGTGCTCCATGCTAAAAATTGACTTTTTAGCTGCCTCTCTTGGCTTTTTTTGAAAAGTTTATTCACTTCTGTATTGTTTAGATGGTTTTGATCATGGCAGTTATAAGTTTTATCTTTTGGTGCTCCTACAAATCTTCATTTTTAATTTTTTTTTTTTTTTTTTTTTAAATACTGTGTCTTCAGCCGTGTCAGTATTCATTGGGTACTGTGAACCTCAAGGCACAAGTCAAAAAACTGATTTGGCTCTTAGGGGCTCAAGGTGTGTTTTCTGCCGTGAAGGAGCCGCTGACAGAACTGAAAGATGATGTGGGTGCACATGCAACACCCACACAGACACAGAGGGGTGCAGGGGAGACCATGGGGACCCTACTGGTCTTGAAGCAAGCTACCTAGAGCTAAGCTTGTGGTAAATGAGCAATACAAGGGAAACATGCAGAAATTAATTTTGAATTGCCCTGTAAAGTTCTGTTGGGAGGACTCCTTCAATTTCTCRTCTTGTTTGAGAATCTGTACATTTCTATGAATGGATATCAACAGGTCTAGGCATTCAGAGTTGCAAAGCCCATTTAAGTACAGTAGAGGAATGAAATATTTTCCAACCTTGTACACTAGTCTCTGGGTAGAACTGTTCAATATATACTTCATGCTTAGAGCATCTCTTTCTGCCAGCTCTGTAAAGGAATAGACAAACTTGTTTGCTACAAGCTTTCCTTAAGACTCTAACCCTGTTGTGAGAGGTCAGCCAACCTAGACACTTCCTGAGTCTTTTACCTGAAGACCTTTCTGTTTTGCATTGGATACTAAAATGGATTGAGTTGAACAAATTTTTGGCAGAGTGGTTAAATCAAATATGAATATAGGGGAAGATATTTCTGCCTTTTGCCAAGAGAAATTACTAGTTATAGCCAAAAAAACCCAACAAAGAACCCCAAACAAACACATYAGGGGTGCTTAAAATAACATGCTTCACTCCAGTTTCAGGGAAATAATCTCTGGCATTTAAAATACAGCATAGCTGTACATTTTCCTTGTTTGAGAGGTGACTCAGTAATATCTGAATTCAGATACAGCTGGAGCTGAAGGTCAGCCCCTTAATGCAAGACCTTTTCTGCCCTTGTTTTAACACTAGGTGTGAATACCATTGCCTTCTGGAGATGTAAATCCATCCCTCCCTCCTGTGGCCTTGTGCTGTGGGACAAAGTGGCTATGGCAACAAAATTGATTAACCTCAACTGGAGCTGAAGAAGTGGAGGAGAAATGAGCTGCTCTCCCTGTGGGACTGAGGAGGCTTTATTTTGAGTCTGCCTCATTCCTTAYGGTGTTAAAATACTGTGGGACTTTTAGGGTGGCCAATAGGAAAGTCATGGTAGCAGTAGTGATTCATATGGATTCTAGTAGCCCTTTTAAGAAGGAAAATACTTTCCTTTTAGGAAGGCTATTGAGGACAGCTTAGGAAGGTTTGCTATCTCCCAAATAAGATGGGACTTTAACTTGAGGAACACAGCTCCACATCTAGCTCTTGGAAAAACTTCCACACTGAGGAAGAATTAGCCCACACTAAATCAGAGAAACCCTCTAGGCTACGGATTTGAGTGTCTAAAATACTTAAGACCTGGCCTACTAAAAGGCTTTGAAACTGTTGTAAGGATATACTTTCTTTGACTTAAATCAAAAACCCCTCTCTGCCTCAGCTGCTCTCTACTTTTAGTAGCTGTCTTTGATTTTCAAAATTCCTCAGTTTTCTTCGATGCATATCTGTCTCTGCGCTGATAAGTTTCTGTTGTTGGTGGTTGTGTGTTTGTGTGGTTTTGGTGTTAGTGGTCTGTACTTGTTTGTTGCTCTTGTTTTCTTGGGACCTCAGGTGCATCTTTTGTCTTCATCTTTTCCTGTTGCCCAGGATAGATGGCTTTCTGGCTTTCCGGCTTCCTCAGCCTCCTCCAGCTCTGGAGGGGGACAATCAGTGAAAGATGTAGATTTAAACACTTGAAGTGTCTAATCCAACTCAGCCAAAGTGAACTGTGTGCTCCTGCTTTCTAGGTGTTTCTGAACAGCTGCACTGAGTTTTTGGAGGAGACTTCTGTGAAATTTTAGTGGTACATAACAGTGTTTGGCTTTAAACCAAAAAAAGCTCAATACATCCAATCAGGCTCCAGTTGTCAGGCTAATTGTATTTGTAGCCTTTTTCTCTGTGAGYTGTTGTATTTTTTCCTCAATGAAAGTCAAAGAAGTTCCTGTTACCTATATGTTCATCATGAGGTTGTTTAAACAGGAGGCCTTTCAACTTTTATGCTATAAATTACTGTCAGTGCTTTAAGTTCTCCAGAAAAAGATGAAATTACAAAACAAACTTTTTGATGCAACAGCACAATCTTTCCCTATGCATTTCTTCAAAGTTAAATTCAAGCTCTGAAAGCAATTCATCTTGCTTCGCGTTTTTTCCAATTGGGACCCTTGGGATTAAGGATAGAATGACTCATTCATATAATTGGGCTTCTCAGTGCTTTTCCTCACATTGAGGATTTCAACTCCAAGCATATAAGAATATAAGAAACTGAGAAATGACCATCTGCAGCAAAAAGTCTAGAAAGGCATATGGCTCAGCTTTGATAACGCTAAATGGGACTGTCTGCTCTTGTTCTAAGGCCATGTTCTTACTGATAGCCTTGACTCCTGGGTGACTGCTTCCAGTGCCTAACTTGTTTGTGTGAAGTTTTAGATGTGTGCTAGCACGTTTAGCAATGGATGTTGGGCATTGGTAATTAATAAGCTTTTGATTATCAGCAAGTTTCCTCCTTACATGAGGGGAAATTCTCATTATTTTTCTCTTAAAACTTTTTCTGTAAGATCAAAGCAAAGATCTCATTTTGCTGCTTTGCAACTGTGCTGGATACTGCACTGTGCTTCTCTGATTTTTATTCTCCCCCATTGCAGTGTGGAAGAATGCATAGTACTGCCAAAATTTATGCCTGCTTCAGCATGCTTTATTTAATGGGGACTTCAAATTTTTAGTATTTTTGTGAAGGCTTGTGTGGGCTTGAAAGCCATTTAATGCTAAAAATTGGCAAGAGCTATGAAAAGAAACTGAGGCACCCAGCTCTTGGTTGTGTGACGTGTGTGAAGTGTGTGCAGAGCTTCCTATGAAATGTATAGACTCCTTGTGCAGGGGCTGTGGGTATCTTGGTGTGGATGTTCACAGCTGATGTGGGCAGAGCTGTGATCTGGACAGGGCCCGTCAATCATAAAATGGTTTGGGYTGGAAGGGACCTAAAAGATCATCTAGTTACATGCCTTTGCCATGGATTGAGACGCTTTTCACTAGACCAGGGTGCTCAGAGCTCTGTCCAACCTGACTTTGAACACTTCCAGAGCTGAGGCATCCACAACTTCTCTGGGCAACTTGTTCCAATGCGTTACCATCCTCACAGTAAAGAAATTTCTTTTAACATCCAATCTAAACCTACTTTCAGTTCACAGCCATTCCCCCTTGTCCTGTCACCATATGCCCTTGTAAATAGACTCTCTCCATCTTTCTTGTAGGCTCTCTTCAGGTATTGGAAGGCCACAATTAGGTCATCCCAAAGCCTTCTCTTTCCCAGGCTGAAAAATTCCAATTCTCTCAGCCTTTTCTCATAGAAGAGGTGTTCCATCAATCTGATCAAATTGGTGGCCACCTCTGGACTTGCTCCAACAGGTCGATGTTCCTCATGTGTTTTGGAGCCCAGAACTGGACACAGATGTGGTCTCACCAGAGCAGAGGGGCAGAATCACCTYGCACACCCTGCTGGCCACGCTGCTTTTGATGCAGCCCAGGATACTTTTGGGTTTTTAGGCTGCAAGTGCACACGTGGCTGGCTCATATTCAGCCTTTCACCCACCAGCACTTCCAAGTCCCTCTCAGCAGGGCTGGTCTCGATCTGTCCATCCCCCAGCCTGTGTTGATAGCAGGGATTGCCCTGACCCAGGTGCAGCACCTTGCATTTGGTCCTGTTAAATCTCATGAGATTCCCATGGGCCCACTGCCAGAGCTTGTCCAGGTCCCTCTGGATGGCATTATCACATCTTTCAGGTGTGTCAACTGCACCATTCAGCTTGATGTCATCTGCAAATTTGCTGAGGGTACACATGATCCTTTCATTAATTAAATTAATAATAAATCTAATAAAATTATTAAAATATTAGTAATTAAATTATTATTATTTAAATATAATATAGCACTGGTCCCAATACGGACCCCTGAGGGATACCACGTGTCCTGAYAGCCATTGTGGCTCTGAGCTGTTGACCACTACCCTCTGGATGTGACCATCCAATTCCTTATCCACCTAACAGCCCCTTCCCATCAAATCCATCTTGCTCCAATGTAGAGAGAAAAATTTTGTGGGGGACCCTGTCAAAGGCTTTACAGAAGTCCAGATAAATGACATCTATGGCTCTTTCCTTGTCCTTTGATGTAGTCACTCCAGCACAGAAGGATGAAGAAAAGGCTGAGTTACTCAAGAGCTTTTTGGCCTCAGCCTTCAAAGGAAACCTCTTTGCCTACACCTCTTGAGTGGATGGACAGCAGGATGGGGACTGGAGGAGAAAAGTCCCTCTGATTTTAAGTAAAGATCAAGTTCATGGCCTTCTGAGGAACCTGAATGTACATAAGCCTGTGGGACCCAGGAAGGTACATCCCAGAGCCCTGAGGGAACTGGCTGATGCAGCTGCCAAGGCACTCTCCATGGTATTTGAAAAGTCACGGCAGTCAGGTGAAGTCCCAGATGATGGGAAATTGGGAAACAATAGTGCCCATCTTTAGAAAGGGTAAAAAGAAGGACCCTGGGAACTTCTGACCTGTCAGCCTCACCTCTCTGTCTCGGAAGATGATGGAACAGATCGTTCTAGAAGCTGTGCTAAAAGCACAGGGAGGACAGGGAGGTGATTCAAGACAATCAGCATGGCTTCTCCAAAGGCAAGGTTTAGTCAGAAGTCATGAGAGGCACTTTGGTGAACAGCACTTATTCAGCACTGGCCTGTCTGCAGACAGGTGTCAGCCATGACCCCTGGATACAACATGGACTAATTCCTGCTGCTGTCTTCCTTCAAGGACCTTCCAGGTAGATTCAAGGTGGAAGTAATGCATTTCCTCTTACCCCCCTACTCCAAAATGGATCTTATGTCTTGCAGTTAGAGACAGATTTCATACCTCCTCTGGCCTGAGTGGATTCCGATTTGTATCCCTTGGGCAGTGCAAGAACTCTCCTCAGATGTGGTTTCTTGGGTCAGTACTTGTTTCATGGAGGCAGTGRGCAGAACACGGAACAGTGGGAAAACAATCTCAGTAAATGTCCTTGGAAAAGGAGCCAGAATCTGGTAGTCTGGTCAGGTTTCTTTACTAAGCATATATGCCTGAATCCTGGAGTTCTCAGACCAGCTGTGAGTGCTGAATATTGAATGAAAGAAATTTCATAGGATTGTCTGTCGTTGTTTCTGCCTCAGTTACTCTTAATCAGGTAGAATTGCAGTTTGTTCTCTGGTTCAAGGCAAAGTGACATTTCATTCACTCAAAATGTAGAATGGACAAAGCAGCAATGAACTTGACTCAAATCTGCTCAAGAAAACTTTAAATTCTACTAGTTCTTAAGTATTTTAAAATAGGAAAAGAAAATTCCACRGGGGAGTTCACTACAGTTCAGCAAAGGGCCAGTAAGATGATTAAGGGACTGGAGCTGCTTTCACATGAGAGGCTGAAGATAACTGAGGCTGATCAATCAGGGGAAAAAAAGGGGCTCAGTGGGGAACTTATTAATGTTTATAAATACCTGATGTGAAGCTGTAAAAGACAGACAGGCTCTTCTCAGTGATGCCYTGTGGTAGGATAAGGAATGGGCAGAAATTGAAACACATGAAACTACATCTCAACATAAACCTCTTGCTGTGACATAAGGACAGATGAACACTGGAATAGTGAATGTGTGACTTCACTGAAATTCCTGATTTTAAAATGTTTGGCTTACAAAACAAATCACCTGGCCAATGCTTTTGCAAGTGTTGAAATACTGTYGAGTCTAACAGCAATGTTCTGCTTTATCAGGTTTAATTGGGTTTCAAATGTCACCAGCTTCATCTGGTGTATTGCTGTAGTTCTGTGAGGGAAAATAGGTTTAATTGCACTTACTGGACCTGAATTAGGTGATAAAAGCTCCCTACAAAGCAAGCATTTGTCTAATGTGTACTTGCTTTACTCACCAACAGCAAAGCTGTTGAATTGGAAATGCCTGCTATTTCCATGACTGTTACGATGCTGCCTTTTTTTCTGCTATGAAGTATAAACCTGGGTGTTGCAGGTTGCCTAGCAGCAGTTCCTGTGAAGAGGTAAAAGAAAAAAAAATATTCTAATACTTTTAAGAAAACATTTTCTTACACTGACTTGGAATTTAACTGTAGACTAGCGAGACATTGTTCCTTTTCAGCTTGATGTGCTAAGCTAGCCCTCAGTTCACAGTACCATGAATAAAAGTATATTTAAGTGTTGATAYTACTGTCCTTCACACCTCTCAATTTTAAAAACCTGTCTTCAGGCCTTTCCTCTGTAAATGAGTAACTTTAGAAAATGTATTTGTAGGGCAGGCTTTCATCATAGYGAACCCTTATCAACGGAGAAATGATGCACCTTTGTGCAGTGTCTTTCTCTTGCTGACTCCTCAGGCTCATTCCTACTGAGCAGCAGGTATTAAGGAATCTTGAGCAGAGCTGCCACTAAGCTTAACCTTTCTAGCTCAAGATGGGCCTTAAGCAGTGATGGGAACTACTACAGTGTGTGTGACATCCTCTGCTCACAGTTCTGCAAGATTCTTCTAAAGCCAGTAGAGAATTCTAACATTCAGCCCAAGGTACAAAAGGCTCTCAGTTACCAGGGTGAATATCGCAGTGCACAGCCAGAATATGGGTTCAACCCCATTGATTGATTTTTTAGCCTTTTTACGTAAATCATGAGGTCCTTAACCAGCATACGGGCAAGTTAACATAGGGATGTCTGTACCTGGCTGTGTCCTGTAACCCACCCCATTTCCATTATACAGCTGCCAAGCTGGGAGTTGTTCCATTTTGTGTATAAATAGCATGCCAAATACAGTACCCTGCTCCCCTAGAAGGCTGAGGCTTAGCTCTCATGACTGAGAGAATCTAATATTGTATATTTCTATGCTACAGAACTTTATGACAGTAGGAACAAAATGGAGGTAGAGCTGAAAGGATTCCAGGCTATATTAAAAATTCACTAATGTGCCAGGAAATCTGTTCTGAACTTRAAAAGCATCCCTCAAGCAAGAGGTAGAAGACAGTTAAATTATTTCTTTAGCTTACCATCAGGCCAAATTTATGCTAGAGAACCCTGTTAAAGGCTTTGTTCTTTCCTAGTCAGAAAAGCAGCTGGATAATACACATGCAAACTTGTATTCCATTTTTACTTCTTCACGGTAAACTTCTAGTGTGAACTTAATGCATATAATGGCAGAAAACCACCAACAATTTAGCACAGTCAGACAATGGCACAGCCATTTCAGCATGCAGGTGCACAATCAAGGTGTAACTAGYCATGAAAACAACTATTTAGGTGATAAGAGGGGAGAAACTCCCTTAAAGATCTTTTTGCATATATTTTTGGGACTTCAGAAAAAAATATTCAGCAATTTTCATAGCTGATATTACATGTTTAAAGAAAAATGCAAACTACCGAGAAGGCTACTGCAGTTTGATACCCATCAATCTTTATTCAGACTGGCCCGATTACTTTTAAAAACACCATTAAGCAGACACACACTGCCATCTTGTGAGCATCTCTAACACAGCTGCAGGCTGATTTTGGAGGAGAGGAAAACGAGTTGCTTGGAGCAAAGTAACTTAATACAGTACAAAAACATATACAGACTTAAAAATGCTGCACCGAATGCTTTGTCAATGGTATATTATATAATAGAGATACACAGAGCAAAGCTAAAGTATTTTATTAATAATTTATTGTCAGTAAGAAAGACTGGCTAATGGTAATTTTCAGTAAAAACCTTTACAAGACCATTGGATCACAAATATACAGACACTATAAAAACTGTGTCATGGTGGTTTTGGTTCTAAACTGGTATGCAGAGGGTCCCCAACACACTTTCCAAGAAGGGAAAAAAATGTTTACAGTTCTAAAATACAGCAACCATTTAAGACATTTCCATGTAGCTGACCCAGAAAAATATCAGACCTAATGTATGTACAATTGAAATTGTGTGAATATGTTGAATGTTTTACAATGAAATGTCAAACCTTAGTTTTCAGGGAAATACATACAGTGATGCCCTGATTGTAATAAGTCAGGGTGCTCATTTTTAATGGCACACTAACACCACTAGCTTCAGTGGAAAACAAATTCACAAAATATCTACAAAATCTAGTTAAAACTATTAAAATCAAAACTGTACATAAAATTTACAAAAAGTAGGAGAAAATTAATTGCATTAGAACTATATAAATATATGCATCATGCTTACATGGAGAAGTGGTATGTGATTTTTTTTAAACATAGAACAATGAAAGTACATAAAGGATGTTCAGAAATGGCACAGCCAAAGGAAATCTTGGAACTGTCCAAGTACCATAGGTCAGGAAATGGAAAGAGGTTCATTTAGTGAAATGAACTGCATGATCCAATGCTGCTATGCCAGTTTAGCTCACTGAAACAAAAGCATTCACTGTGGCTGGGAAAAAAGAGAAAAAAATAAAAAGCTCTTGAAAAATGTTCTAGATTTGATAAAGTTTCTTAGAGTCCAGGCACTTTTGTTGAGTGTGTCAGACTTCTGTATGTTGCTGGGAATCAAGTGGAGGAATTTTCACGTCTTCGAAGTGACCGTCGTCCCCACTCTCATAGTCACTCATCATGACTTCAGACTCCATCTCACAGCACGCCGACACATCCGAGCAGGAAGCTGTGGAAGCGTACACAGACATGGACATGTTGTCTACAGGTGGTGCTTCAAAGTCCTGGTTGAACCCCAATGAGTACGGAGCGTATGGTTCTCTGTAGCTGCCGCCGCCGCCACCGGGTGTGCTCTGAGGTTCTGACATGTCTGCAGGGTAGTGATGGGGAAGGTACTGATTGAGGTTAAATCTCTGCCTGCTCCTTGAAGAAGAACCCAAGCTACCTACGGCTGGCATGTCTCTGGGTGGCTGTATTGACTCAAACTGGTCGCTGTATTCAGGTGGTAACGGTGGAAGCTCATCAGGGGCAGGGAAGTCATCAGGTGGAGGTGGAAAATCGCTTTCTATGTCATAGCCGCCAGGGTAATAGTCTGTATCGATGGCATTTGGATCTGTATAGAGGGGAGCTGACTCCTCAACCACTTCATAGTTTGGATACTCCTGGATACCTGGCAACTGAACACTTGGCATCCAGTCTGATGTATCCCAGTGATAACCTGAAAATTTAATAAAAAACCAACAAACAAGTATTACTATCTGGTATTCAAGTCAGTCTGAGCTGAGAAATCAACACGTGTATTAAGACAACGCAGTCACTGTGATTAGGACACTACTTGTTAATCAGCARCTTGCCCTGGTTGCACAAAAGGACRTTCAACACAACTTTACTTTATGCCATGCATTAGACAGTGCATCATTCACACTTGAAATTTTACATTTTTTCAGAAATCACAATTAACACAGGAAGAACTGCAGGCGCCTATGGAAYGTGCCGTCACAATACCTAATGGTATAGAAATTTTTACTGCATAGCAAAGAATCAACACCCTGCCCGGTGCAGCTAAATACTTAATCAATTGTTGTTGAGTAATTAGTTAGGGTGATAACAACAGCCTATTTTTCTTAAGAATATATTTGGCATACACAACCCATGACTTTCTTACATAAAAGCAATTTCTGTTTGGTAAAAGAAATTTTATCAAGGAATTTACCAAATTCAGACAATTTCAAGTGACTTTACCCATCAAGCAAATGATAAAGTTAATTTCATAAAACGCTGTTAGCTCTACAGGAACTGTCACACCTCTGATAAATTCATTGTTTATTAGTAAAGACATTCCACATTCAAATGCAAGAACAAAACAGGAAAATCAAGCTTAATCATGCAAAAATGACTGAACTTGGTCCTCTCTTGCAAACTCCCTTTGAGTAAGTTTGTATTTGTCTGCTGGAAACTAGATGTAAGCTTAAACTCATTAAAAAACAGTAATTTCTCTCATCTGAACACCAATAAAAAAATACACTGTTGTAATACAGTGCCAATCTAGCAASGAGAAGAGAAATCATTGCAGACAAATGCACAGCAAGCAACTGGGGTTAAAGTCTGTGTTAAAACCAAATATTGACAGAAATATTTTGGTGAACATCAATGAACTGCATGCAGAAGTCACCTCTTGAATTGCTGAGGTCAGGAACAGCAAAAGATTCTTTAGGTGGCAGAATGAGAAGAAAAAGGAGAAAACATCTGTCGTTAGGAATCAAATAGTAGAACGAATAYGAAGATAAACAATGACTAGTCACTATGGTATTCATGCTGCTCTTGTCCARTTTAAATTAGCAATACTAAAGTCGGTGCTTATCTTTGTTTTCTCTTGGGCTCTTTATTTGTTAGGACTTGACCTGTAGGAATGAATGTACAGCCCATCTGGGAACCAGCTGTCTTGTGGTAAAACCTGCAGTCTGGAGTTTGCTGAAATCCCCATATCAATATATTCAGGACTTCTGCTACAGAGGGTAACAGGACTTGATCTGATTTTTTTTTCTTTCCTTGTACCTGCGCTTGCTTTTTGATAGAGGGCTCCATCTATTGGCACTTACACTTCCAAGGATCTCTCAAATATCACGGTAACTTTTCCTTTAGAAGGTCTTGGAAGGTCTAGCTTCCATACACAAAACACTGGGAAGCCTGCCTCCCTTTCTACAGCAATTCCAACAACTCATGCTCAGCAGAGATCTGTCCTGTGTTATCTCACAAATATTAAACTTTCTCTCTTCAGGAATCTATGTTACCTATTCAAGTCTCTAATGATGAGCAATSCCTATCCTAATAGCAGAATCTTCCCCTAAGAATTCATACTTTCATCAGTTCTTGGAAGAYTGAAGGGACAGAGGTTGACTCTTTGGAGAGGAGCTCCTGTTTTTTTAAGCTTGCCTAGCCCAGAAAAGCAAGTACTGTTCAGACTAATGGAAATGTCAGTCTGAGCTCTGAGACTAAAACACCTCTGCCATCAACTCCAGAAGGTTCTGCTCACTAGTCTGCTTAGAAGACAGAATTCTTTATTTTTCCTTTTTCCAAAACTACAGCCAAAAGGTCTTATAATTTAGAGCACTTTTCCAAGGAATGGACAGATCTTGGTTTTCCTCTTCTTCTGAGGCAAAGACCCTTTAACATAAATTACAGAAATGCGAACTAGAACCCAACATGCCCATTTTTATATGACAATCTGATAGACTGGAGCTGTATTTTCTCTTGCAGTCAGCACTGCTGACTCACATCAAGCTACAACCTGAAGAGCAGTGTAGAGAATGCAGGCCTGAAACTGTCCTAGGATGAGATTAGCTACAGTCCATGCTTCCAGGATACCTGTTGGACAGAAATACTTAGGGAGACTAAAGATAAGCACCATCTATCCCAGAACTTGACCTTGCTGAAGGCCTGAGTAAGGATCTCTGCTGCTCGAACTGGCACCTCCTGGGGGTGCTCAAAAGCAGAACTCTTTACCTAAGATGCTTTGAAAGAAGAAATGCTTATTGGGAGTAGAAATTTTCAAATGTTAAGAAGTAGCTGAGGAGGACATATTTAATCTTTCTGTGACTACAGTGCATAAAATGTTTGTATTTATCTTATGAGGATAGTAAACCACCAAGCAATACTTTATCTTTGACGTGAGAACTGCATCTGTAAGTTTTAGATTCTACCAATTAAACCTCAGAGATAATCTGAAGAAGTTATTTAATATTTCCGCTGATAGATCTGGCCTCTTTTACTCTTGTAATTTTCCCTTTCCCAAGCACTGTGCATTTTTTCAGCACTGAGGACAGTGAGTCTACAGGCACACATTAATGAAATGGCACCCTCATTAATGAAATACTCTCATGCAATTACAAGTGCTTGCATTTGTCTACCTTCTTTTTGTGTCCACATAAATTAAAAAGAACATACTTCAGATAAACTGAAGAGAAACTTGAGCTACTATAATCAATGGTCTTAATTGTTCTTAATTTTAAGTAGGACTTAGTAAAAAAAACAAGGTTTCCCAGTCTATCAAGAAATAAAAAGCATATGCTGGATGTTATTTCAGAAGAAACCTCTGCAAACTCATGGTCATGGCATGAATTATTTGCCTTTTATTGGAACCTAAAGTACTGTTTAGTTAATTAAAACAGTAGTTWGCATTTGCACAGACTCACTGGCAATTTTATTACTACTGTTATTTTGTAAAGAGTTTGTGTTTTCCAGAGCGGTTAGTTCTTAAGTGTTAGCAGAAATGAAATAAAATCACATTGAAAAATGCCTACTTTGCCTCTTTCAAACTTCCAGACATAAATACATGTGTGTGTTCATACATCCACCCAACATTTTAGGTACTGCTGTCAGGCTGGATGGCAATGCACTGCTTAGACTGAGAGGGATGTGTGTGGCTATATACCTCAGGTGCAGACAAAAATAATTTTTTTCTTGCTGAGAGACAGATTGATCTGAAGATCAGGGAAGTGAGTACTGATAGCAGACCATACTGACTCTGCTCAGGCTGGACAAGGTATCAGCAGGTTTGTGGGGGAGAAGAAAAGGAAGTGGAAGCTGCTGCTGTTTCATCTACAGTACTGTATGTATTTGCTTTTGATGTTGTCTCAATTCTGCTGGCAGGATCATGTGAATATTTTCAGACCAGAGTAAGCACTAAGATATTTTTATGCCAACATTATTTTTTCCCAAGAAATCATACTTTGAAACCTGTTCACAGGGCATCTACAGCATAAATAGGAAATATTAATACATATACAATATAAATATATATTTTGCTAAAACCTATCAGAAAGTCTAAGTAAATAACATTTTATTACTCACATCTGCTAGACCTACATTACTAGGAGACAGTATGTGAAGAAAAACGTGCATTATTCTGCCAAAGCAGTAAATAAATAAGAAAACATGTATATACCTTCGTTTTCCACCGAGTCAACAACAGCATTGACAAGGTGTATTACAGTCACTACGGAAGCTTGTAAAAGGTATAAAAGGAGCAAATTAAAACAAACCTATAGTTAGTATCACTTAAAACAGCATACAGATACACATAAAACCCCCCATCAACACCGTGAAATTGCAGTTTATTAGTTTTATAGAGCAAGATTATCGATGTACATACAGATTAACCCTCTATCTAGAAAGTAGTTGCATGTAATGCATAAAACACATATCTAAAGCTCCATTTTATTTTTGCTAAACATACAAAAGTACTTGAAACTACTCCTGAACCACATTTTGCATGGGCATAAAGCTGCTAAAGTTGTGTTAGAATTTCTGAAATTATGGCTAAATATACTCACTTGCATAATACTTTATCTACACAGCAASGAACTAGACTTTTCTAAAGGTTTGTGTTGGGTGAATTAAGGCATATTGCATTAGACTTCTTCAAAAACACAAACAATATTTCCTCCCTGCCGATGAAAGATGTGGGAAAGAAATTTTCCCTGAATGAACTAAAAGGTTAGAACATGAAAAATATCTACTAAAAATTTCTGTTACTGATCTACTTAAGTTGCCTACAAAGTAGAGATATCACAGTAGGAATACAAAACTCAGGCTATTACATTATTATTCAAATTTAAAAAAAAATATCCTAAAATGAATGTATTTTCTGTATCTTCCCTTTCCCTGAACATACTTTTGGAATGGAAAAGGATTTTCTTATAGGGTAAAATGAAGTAAACACATGCAACTTCTTTGCACAGTTCAGGGATTAGATATCAAGGTAAAAAATTCTGAATCTATCAAAATGGAAGGAAGGACCAATATCTATGATGCTACAGCTGTTTCTCTTAAAATGGTATATTAATGCATTAATCAATACATGACAGGAAATGGGAAAAAGATTATACTAAACAAATGGGATGATGAGGAGGGGAGAACARCATATACAACACAACACTTAAAACCACAGGAAAGAAGGTTGGAAGTTGGTATCAGGTCTACTAATAAAATGATGATGACCTGTAAGCATACCACATTACTTTCACCAATCATTAAACCAGATGAGCTTTTTTCATGCTGTTAGTAACAGATCACTCTACTTCACTGAGAAGCAGAATGTTCTTTATTCCTAAGCTAAAGGAATTTCAAGTTCTTTTTTACCAGCGAGAGACAAAAGCAGAAATTGGAAAAAAGAGTCAAAACACACCTTAACTTAATGAATTAAGTTATGAGACAACTGTGTGTTTGTCCAATCAGTATGAGATGTTTCTGAATACACAGATGCATTCATATCAACTATAAAAGCATCTGTCATCATAATGGAAAAGACATCCAATTCATAATAATTAAACCCACAAATATGTATGTTGATTATATTTTGATGGACTGGAGGTGCGATCAAAATATTTATATTTTTATATTGGCTTTTTTCAATGTATGAAATGTTTTTATGAATTCATTTCAATCAATGGTGAAAGCCAAATATACTGTTCTATTATAGCAAAATTTCTTTTTGTGCAGTTTCCTTCATTACTAAAGTAATCAAACTTACAAGCAGTCCCTTAAACTCTGCTCTCACTCAGAACTGATCTGATCCATATGGGAGCTGAGGTCGCAGCAAGAAAAAAAAGAAGGAAATAAATGAAACTGTAACACCAGAAAGCTTTTTACTGAGAGCTGAATGGCAAAGCAAAAGTTACATTTGTGCAGAGGCCATTTTTAAAATTCACTGTATTCTTGCATAAGATAATAACCAATGACAACCTAGAAGAGTTTACCAAATTTTAATACATTTTAAGCACAAGGGTCTGAACAACTTGAGCTGCATTTTCACTGTAATATTCTAACAGCAGAATGTTTATAGATAATTTTAAGGTAAAATATTTAACAGGAGGTGTAAGATAGGTAAAATATTTAAAAAAAATAACAGATCTGGGTATTAACGTAAGTAAATACAAATATATATTAAATGAGCTACCATTTAATATATATTCAATATATGTAAATCCTATTGTGGCTAAGAGATACAGATGCAAAGACAGAACAAATGAACAAAAGTAGCAGCACAGAATGATTGTGTTTTACGTACCATTGTCATCACATGATTCAGACTGGAAGGAGCTGAGAGACTGGACCTCAGACATGCTTTCTCTAGCACTGTAAGGATGGGAGCTCTTTTCATCCAGAGGCTTCTTAGAAAGGCAGGGGTCAAGATCTACTACTTTAGCTGAAAGAAAAAGTTTCAAGTGAGACAATTAATAGATTCTAGATTAAAGAATCAATACAATTTAAGGCTGAGACCTGCACAATTTTACAAAACTTAGCAGAGCATGAAGCCTGATCAGAGACGAAACCAGTAAAGTSATAATGCCTTTTGTAGCCTTGGAGATATAGACAGAGGCTTTGTATTCATACTGAAATTGTACTAGCACACACATTTAACAGGAAAATAAAAAACAAGAATATCTCTTACTGTCATAATCAAAATCCCAGCTGGGTTTCTGTATTGAATCACTGTCCGAAGGTGAGTTGGAGGGAGGTGGAGGTGGCAAATTTGGTGCAACACTGCAAACAGCTACAGCTTTCCGGTGACCATGCACAGAATCTGGATTAAAAGTACTAAACTCTGGGTGCTCAGGAATAGCAGACCCCTCAAAAGAATTCCTGTCAAGATTGTTCCTGGAGTCGCTTGGAATGCTTGGAGTGTATGAAATGGGACGAACAGGAACCTGTGGTGGGATGTCAGAATAGATGTTCTTATTCAATTTTGCATCAAAATATGGTCTTTGCAAGAAGGCTGTTGTAGCTCCCAGTTGCTTGTCTTCAGGTTCTGGCTGGTGTTTCTTCTTTCTATTGACTGCTTTGCGGCAAATGACAAAAATCACAACTAACAAGAAGATTCCTGCGATGAAAACAATAATCCCAATCACTTCAGCTAAGCTAATGTTCCAAGATGTTGAAACATATTTATTAAGAACGATGTCTGTGCAGTGTTTTCCTCCAAATCCACGACTGCAGTTGCAGTGATATGAACCGTAAGTATTCTCACAAAGGGCACCATTGAGGCACGGGTTTTCTATGCATTCATCAACATCTGTCAGGCACCTATGGGAAACAGAGCACAGCAGTGATCAGTTYACTCCAGCAGTCTTTGTTGTAACCTTGTTCTCAACAATTTTAATACAAGACAGGCAATTTGCTATTTCATGAACATCCCAGATTTCAACCAGTTTGAACTGCTAACTGGTAATCTGTTAATCAATACTACTAAAATTCAATATATGTGGAAGAATGCTGCCTACCTTTCCCCACGAAAGCCTGCTTCACATTCACAAACAGGTCCATCCAAGCTGTCAATACACTTGCCACTGTTCTTGCAAGGATTGTCTTTGCAATACGGACCCAGCTGGCACCTGCAAAGGCAAAACAAACAAAAACACATGAACCTTACTGCGAGTGAGTATATAATGTGGGATTCAGGGCTGTAACATAGGGGCTGTTGTTAACTTCAGTCAACTGCAGTGTGTCTCAAAGTCTGAGCTTTAAGTAGGAAGCAGATGAAAAAAGAAACAGAGCAAGTGTTACATTTACAGCCTATTCTCTAAGGGATTCATAGATACAATGAATTCTACAAWCATACCTTTGACCTGTGTATTGTCCTCGGCACTGGCAGATAAAATCATCGCTGACTGGGATGCAGGTCCCACCATAAAGGCAGGGGTTGGATGCACACGGGTTGACACTTACATCGCAGTGAGTTCCCATAAACAAAGGTGCACACTTGCAGTAGTAACCTGAAATCAAATACAGTCGTTTTGAAAGATGCACATGRCTTTACTGGATTTGAGATAAAATCCTCCCTGCCCACCTACAGATTTAAGACAAATTCCTCCCTACCTACTAACCTGCTGAAGAGAGAAAGGATGGGAAAAAGTAGCAATGTTTTTATCAAAAGATGAGGCAAAGTCTAACAGTAAGAGCTTTCTTGAATATGACTTGAATATGACTGAAGGTTAATTTCCATTTTTCAACCAAACTTAAGTTGCCCCAATGATTTCAGAATTTTTACAGAAAGACTTCGAAGCAGGTAGTTAAGAGGATGGATCTCAGGTGTYAGCATTGAAGATTAAATCCCCACTTTGCCAGATGGACTTTGTCTACTTCATACCCCAAGGAACTGAATCTAGAACACAGGCACAATCTTCCTATCTATTCAACAACCAAACTTCTACAACTCTTTTGGAAAGCAAGAATTATGCACCAAGTTGTTTTGCCCTTCAAAGCAGTTTTGAAAACTAAAAGCGRAAGAATAAAGCACAGCTTACCTCCRTTTGACAGTGCATTGCAGATGCCTCCATTCTGACATGGGCTGCTCGAGCAGCCATCTGTGGTGGTCATTAAGCATCCAGGAGTGACATCTACAGATTCTTCCATGTGTGCATAACTTCGTGCCTTGCTGTTTAGGGGCAGCTCTTGTCCATTGAGTACAATAGAATCCATACAGCCTCTGAAACCATTGCTGACCTGAGGACTTCTACCATGTCTGGTGCCTTGCTGACGAATGTGACCACCAAAAAACACATGATTGTCCAGGTTTAACGTTCTAAGTGTGCCAGGAGCAGTGCCAGATGCGGTGTGCACCCTATCCAGAACAAGCCGGGCGTAGTTTCCGTCCACTTCAAGAGACACAGAATGCCACTGGCCATCGTTTATCTGAGTGCTCTGAATAGAGACAATCCCAGGTCCACTGCCACAATCAAATTTGTATTGCAGTCTTCCATGATGGATCTACATGGAGGAAAGCCACAACATCAATAAATGGTCAGCACACTTARAGAGTATAAAATATTGATCCCTATAAAAGTTTATGTTTGAGAGACAGGATGATGGTAGTGTTCATAAAAAGCAGTTTAATAACACTGTTTTCCAAACAGTCTCAGTGACTGTGATTTATTCTGTATGTTTCTTTTAATCATTCTATATTACGTGATTTATTCTGTAAGTTTCTTTTAATTAAAGTGTACACTTTTTACATTTTTTCCCCTCTAGTAATGAAGTCACACATAATAATCAAAATATTACAATACTTCATTACCTTTCATCTTGTGCTTTAAGTGACTTTCTGTATGGACTTCAATGTTATAAGCAAAAAATTTTAAAGTTGCTTAAAATATATGATTCAGGAGTCTTTGTTTACACATTCAGAAAATTCTGTACAAGTTTGTCACCTGGATGTGTAACACACACTACCTTTAAAGCAATTTTCAATTACACGAATTCCATAGACAATCTTTTAATCTGGCACAAAAAAATAGTAAGAAGATGGCAGGAAGAAAGAAGGAGATATGCACTATGAGATTTTAATATACCTCTAAGATACTGTAGTCTGTTCCTCGAGCATACATAACAACTGCATGAGCAGAGTAAGTTCTAAGTCTCATTGTCAGCTTCATTTCCTCTTTGTTCTCATTTTCCATGAGACGATATTTCACATAGCTGCTCCCAGTAAATGTCACAGCAGAGCCAGCTGATGCTTAGGAATACAGAAAAACATAAAAGGTATTAGCACAGGACTGGAATCAAATTTATATTTGGAAAATAATATAATTTTACACTGTTTTTTRGAATTAATTCCTTACCAGGACATTGTCCAACTTTGCTGTCTTGACAAACACAGGTGTATTTTCCTTCATTTGGATCTCCTAAACATTCAGTACCTTCAGGACATGGGTTTCCTTCACACACACTGTTCACCAGGGGGCATTTTCCTTCTGTAAAACCAAATCCATTATTTAATTTTTGTTGGTGGTAATGGTATTTTGTGAAAAGGAACTMTGAAGCACAGTAGCTGAAAGCAACCCAAATGATATTCCTAACTATCAGACAAGGAAGTGAAGCTATTGGACACAACTAGCACAGAGAAGACGAACAGCATACAGAGTTGGCTGATGCTCATCCTCATCTTGATTACTCAACTGAATTGGTAAAATTGGGAAACTGGTGTTGTTGTTAGAAGCTTACCATTAGCAGCATTCACCACAAAACCCAAATGTCAATACTAAACATGGACAGAGTAGCTTGGGGAGAGCAGAGAAAAGCATGTCTGTATCTGAGACAGAAAAGGAACAGGCCGCAAATATTTACATCATATCTGCAAGTTCACCCAGCAAGCTTAAGCCCTGATTTTAGAAAGCAATATTGCTTTCCTCAGATATAAAGATAAATTAATTTTCTGATAGAAACCTTTATACTTACATATATTTTAATGAATATTCATTTCCCACATTATCCCCTCATTCCCAACCAAGTYTGGAAACTGTGTGGGCTACTCCTCTAAGCAGAAACAAGGAAATATTCAGGTACTTTGCAAGAACTTACCTTTGTGGACACAAGACTGAAAATATAGGATAGACAACAACAAAAAAAATGGAATTCATTCATAAAATGGAAGATGAAGGTGTAACTATATATAAAAAAATGTGCTCTCATAAACTTGTAYTATGTAAACTTTTAAAGTGAGGAAATGAGGTAAAAAAAAATTACTCTTTACTATGAGTGAAATCAGGCAAATGTTGCGGAGAGGGTTACAGAACACTCTTAATGAATGTTTTCTTAATTCTGTGGATTACAGCTTTTCAAAACCAGAAAAATGATTTCAAGGATACAATTTTCCTTACTGCTTTCCTTACCTTTACAAAGACAAACTGCTGTCCTGTGATGACGAGGAGTGACAAAACTCAACCTGGCTGTGCTGTGGGTTGACATGATGTTCTCATCCACTGTAACCTTTTCTTCACAAAATTTCAAAGGACAATCTAGGCCTGCGCAGAGCTTATGAAACACATCAATTATCCTGACACCTAAAATCTCCTCTAGGTCAGGCACAGAAGAGTTTATCTTGTGGAGCAAAATTCTCATTGGGTGGTGAGAGCTACCAGACTTTTCAATATTCAGGAGGACATCTAGGTTAGAAGGAGGATCAGAAGGCTGCAAACTGACAATCTGGATGTCATTTCTCCTCACACCCAAGATGTTTCTCAATGCTCTCTGGAAATTGCGCCAGTAGTCACCAACAAATTCTTCAGGGGACAGGTTTGCAAAGCGTATTGCGATGCTGTGATTTAATACATCTTGTGTGATTTGTCTGATGTGTACCATAATATCAGCYGCAGTTGTGAATTTTCCATCTGTGACAGTGACATTTAGGAGGTACTGTCCTACATCCAACCTTTTGTGTGCTATTAGTTTGCCACCAGTACTGGAAACAGAGAACAAGGATTCCATTTTGGGGTCCAGACTGTATGTCAGGGTGTCATAAACATCTTGATCGGTCGCATGAATTTTGCCAATGACACCACCTGAATATTCTTCCCCAAAGGCCGTGATAAAGATTTCCAGAGGCAGAATTGCTGGAGAATAAATGCTTTCCTCAATAACTCTAATATCAATGTAAGTCAAAGATGACAATGGTGGTTTTCCATTATCTGCCACCTGAAGGAGAGATAAGGACAGGTTTACATTTTCGCTTTACCTCAAGTTCTACTGTAGATATTTGTAGTGTATACAGCAGAGCTGTATTTTTCTACCAAAAACACATCTGCCAAAAAGGCCTATAGGAAAATGCTTTACATAAATTCCATAACACAGTTCCTGACATAAAAGCGAATACTTTAAATTAAAAAAAAAAAATCAAAATTATAAATTTTAAAAGCTTATCTAAGCAGGCACACATAAACATGTTTTCAGTTCTTCCAAGATGAAAAGGCTGCAGTGCTCCTATTACCTGAAAATGCCAGGAAGCTACTAACACTGGTAGCAAATACAATGGAAATGAACAGTAGCTGATTCCAGACAGCAGGTGGTGCTTGAAGCTTTTTTATATGAAGCATGGAAACGCACTGAACTTGAAATGAGTCATRCACTAGAAATGTACAAAATGCTTCACCACAGTTAGGAGGTGGTCTGGAAGACAGACTAAATGCAGTGTGCCAAAGAGTACTTCAAAAGGACGAAAATACATGCAGAAAGTTAAAATTAATTATGTAGCCTTTCATGATTTTTGATCACAGAGAGGGAAAAACCCACCTGTAGTACTATTTGCTTCAGACAATTAATTRTATTTATCAGACTGATTCAATTTTTAAGCTTTTTTGAATACCCCATTCTCCACCCCTTTTGGACAAAAACATACATTGTTATTGTATGAAAAAAGAGTAGAAAACTGAGAAAAGAGCACTCCCTTGGGTTCACTTTTTTCCTTCTATTTCTCACCTCTTGTTCCTATCTACCTTTTCCCAAAGCACTCTCCCAGCTGCTGAAAGTGACACTGAAGAAATAGTTAAAGAAGAATTAGACACATGTGAAGGTACAGARGGGATACACAGGGCTCAGAAGGTAGAAGATATTCTGCATTGTTTAAAAGACCTTGAAATAATTATACAGAGTACACTTTGAAGATCTATGCAGAGAAGCTGCTTTTGATTTTTCAYATGAATTTAAACAAAAGAAGAGTAACTCCAGGCACAAGATTGTCTGTGCATGGGCACATAAACGTGGCATTTTTTAAAGGTAATGTGTGTCTCAAAGAACTACATGTCTTTATCTGTTAACTCCAAAMGACAGGCATGACTAGAAACCTGCCCTCCAGTTATCCAAACATAAATAATGAGAGCTTGAGCTCCAGTTGGCAAAGTTTTGTTCTGCCTAGATCTCTGCCTGGAAACAAGACAAGGCAGGCAGTTTAGCTACAGAAGAAATGCCCAAGGGAAACAAGAAAAGGCTCAAACCAAACAGACAAGCAAAATTATAACAAATGGACACCAAGGAGGAAAGAAGAGCCCCAGGAGAAATGCTTTTTCAAAAGTGTAGATATTTAAAAATGTGCTGTGATTTTAAATGAAAGACTTCTGTGTGGCACAAAGGACTGCATGACTCATTGTGGAAGATTTTGCACACCAGTGCTGTGAGACATTTGTTAATGGATAATCTATTTCCTTTGGAGAGAGGGAAAGCAAATACAAGTGGCAAGCCCATATAAGGTGACCATTGGGGAACAAAAAATCCTTTTTTCTGTTAAAATGACAAAAGTAAAGTAAAAGAAATGCTCATATTAAGTACAGTCTTTCAGAGGTAGTGAGTGTGTAGMGTGCATATGGGGGAAGCTTGCATGTTTTTAGTGGGTTTTTTTTTTGAGTTTTTCCAAATTGAAGTATATCTGTAAATTAAAACATCACTACCTCAGCAATCCACTCAGAAAGCAAMCAAACTGAAAGCTGTCAACACTGAAAAGCACACCAGTAAAGGTCAGTTAAAAACTGAAAATGTGTATCAAGAGATCATACACAGCCATTAACTTGTGATTTGCAAGATCAAAATGCAGAAATTAACCACAGTGCAAACTTGAGAAAATGCCTTCCTACGGCCTTTAAAAAAATCTTCATTTTTAATGAACACAGAAAGAATATTTTTCCACAGTAGCCATGCCTGTAGTTTCATGTCTATCACTGAAAGTGGAGTCCTGTGATGGGGAAGTGCTAGTTTTAGTCTCAGATGCCTTCATTCCCATGTACAGTAAGAAAGTAGCAAATAATAGCAGCATATTTATTGAAAAAAGGACAGTAAACTGTAAAATGACAAATGGCAATTAAAAGACAGGGATGTATTTCCAGAATCCAGTCAGGAAACTTGGAAATCAACAGATTAGACAGGTCCAAAATACTGAGGCTGGGTAGTACAGCACACAAAAGATGCATATAAGTACAGYCTGCTTTAATGATTTACAGCCTCTGAGAAGTCTTTGTTCTAAATGAGTACATTTATTTTACRACACTTGTTTAGCTATTGGATGCCATTAAAATAGCCCATATTCATTCCCTAATAAAAAGGCACTTTTCAGCTGCTGTGCTGAAGACAAGATAGCTGAAGTACTGACAGCCTGTTTACAAGCAGCCTAGAGACCAGGAAGTGGCTTAGAAATGAAAGAATTGCAAGATTCCACCCAGAGGAAGATTAGAGATGTTAGCTGTTAATATCACACTTAAGAAAAGCCACACATGTTAGGAAGGGCCAAAGATGCAGCTAAATCATGAAATGTGACAAAGTCTGTGTAACAGTCTATACAGAACAGACATAACTGTCTGTATGTGCATTTATAAGGAGGCACTTTAGAATCAAAATAAATATAAATTAGTTACTGCTTAGAGAAGATTTAAAATAAAACATATGAATCTTGTACTACACTCTTTCCACACACAGGAAAATCATCCACAAACAAAAACGTGACTTTGGGGGAACTGGCATATCACTACTGAGGAAAAAATGGCTAACAGGAATGATATAGTTGCCCCCATTTTCAYCCCAATTCTCAAATCCAAACTAAACTACATTTAAATGAAACTACATCAGTCCTTATACTGATGGCTCCTGGATATTAACAYTGTAGTGACTCAAACAGCAGATTACATGTGATCACAAATCTGTGTGATTTTCTTCTTCTTTTCCCAAAGTAAATAGATCTTGTGTAAATATGTCACTATTATCCCAATGTGGACAGAATTCAGCATACACTGTTACAGACATTCCTCTCAAATTCTACAAGTGCATGTTTACTCATAAACTATCTGCAACAGTATATATAATTAGGAGACTGAAAGAAGTTCCTCACGTGAAAATAAAGGCAAGAGTATTTCTTAAAACACGACTCTGGAATGAAGTTTAAGAATTAAACCCAGCTCTTTTTAGCCTAGCAATTTTAAGCCCTCTGTTCACACCTGCTTAATTTACAACTGAATTAAAAAGGGCTAAGTAAGATTGGTTTGAGCTTTTCTCATGTTAGGTTACAAGAAGTATTTGAGAGAACTTAGCTAGGTTAATGTAACATTGCACACAGACTGGTCTTTTTGCACAACAATGGCAAAGGTAGCATATATTACAGCTCTTCAGGGTAATTATTGAATTTTAGGGCTGTTTTCCATCATAAGATCCTGAGATCTCAAACTACTCCACTGCAAGTTTCAATACTATAAAAAAAGGCCTACTGCAAATACTAAGAGAAAAGGTCCAAACTTAAAAACACGTGTTTCCAATTGCCATTGGAAAAATAATGTGGCACTACAGAAATAAAAAAAACCAAAAACAAACCACTGCTATATTGTGCAACTTTCWATAACCCTGCTTTCATCGTGAGTACAATCCAGCGCACAGCTTCAGGGGTCAAAATGATAGTGGCAAGAATAATTCTGGCAGTCAATAGTGGTGGCTCAAGGGACCTGTTCCCTGCTGGCTTTTTCAACATCCCAACCAGAAGGCAAAGGGCTTCTCAAGACCTCGTTCACTCAGTTAACCTATCACTTACACCTTACTTCTACTGTGAGTTTAACTGAACTTCCCATTGCACCTGTGTAGATGAGCATTTAAACCACCAGATTTTGTCTGCAAAGATGTGACATCATGGGATATGCCTCAAGTGACTACCTGGCATGTCAGAATCTCCTAACAGAAACACAAGTGGAGTGGAGTGTATGTGAGTGGGAAAAGTTAATTCAATACTTACAATGCAAAACAGTCAGAGGAGGCACATCCTACCTTAACATGAAGCAAATAGTGATCTCTCACTTTGCGATTCAGCGCAGCACTTGTGGCCAGAACTCCCTGCTGGTTAATCTGAAAAGAGCCCTCTTCATTCCCACTCAGGATGGTGAAGAGAAAAGGAGGGCCATTGTGAGAAGAATCCTTGTCTGTCACCACTAGCTGCAGCACACTGAATCCAATAGGCTTATTTTCCTATAAATAGACAATACACATTGGTTGTGTTACAATTGTGGATATAGTCGATGCTGATTTCTTCCTCACAACAGAGACTGCAACAAATTACTGTCAAACCAGTTAATCAGTACAAGAGAATGCAGAATGACAATACTGCTTCAGGAAAACTACTTCTCTCTGAAAATATGACAAAAAAAAAACTATAAGGAGAAAAGCATTTTTTTATCTTTGTATTATATTTTTCACGGTAGTTCAGCCTTGACACTTTACATTTTCCACTTCTGGTCTGAATTAATATTACTGTATCCTAATTACCAAGTMATCAAAGATTTCAAATTTAGCTAAAACACCTGTTATGAATAACCAAATGTCTTTGTTGGGAGGACTAARAAAAACACACTCCCTCTGAACCCATGTGCCCCTAATTAGTGTTCTGACTACAGCTGTGGCTGCTACAGCCAGTCTCCAGTTAAAATACAAACTCCAGGTTTTAAAATTTGCATCATAAAATCCCTTCAAGTTTGCATCATGTGGAGGTTGTCTGAGGTTTCAGAGACACTTCCCATACTTTGGCTTATGTATCTTACACACACAAATAACCTTATCTAACACTTGTAACACCTCTCTCAGCAGACTCATGCTATACTGTATTGGCCAGATTTTTTAATAGACATACTTATTTTAAAAGCAAGAAAAGTACAAACTTTATTTTGTAGTACAACAATAACAAATGCTATTTTTTCACAGTTGCAAAAACTCTTAGTAACAATAATACTCTGTTTCTGAGAGAATAATTTAGTTATCAGATATTACAGCTGAAGCTTTTTTCCTTTCAGCTAAACAAAGATCATTGCTTTAAAATACAAATATTTACACTTGAGCATCTGAAGTAATTTGATTTTCCTAAGAGCTAAGCACATTTCCAACTGTGTCCAAATATATCCATCTCCAATATATGAGAAAATGCACACCAGCATTCTTGGGCAACTCCTCCAGCTTTTTCTCTGCCACCTTCAACTAGGACAGGCCCATATGACTAAAATACAAAACAAGAGGTCTTCCTTTTTAATTGAGTAATGGAAATAGCACAGACATCGACTACACAGTCTGCAGTTTAGGAGATATGTTGTTTCAAGACAGACTGTAATTGGGGAAAAGAAGATACATGTGACAACACATAAACATGAATCTGTTGTGGTTTTTTTTCCTTTTTTTTTTTCTTTTTTTTTTCTTTTTTTTAAGCAAGATCCAGGACATCTTACCTGCATACTGTACGTATATTGTATTTTTTCGTTTTGCCCTATTTTGGAAAGCTGCCTTCACAAATCACACACATCATCTCAAACCAAAAGGTGTGTTAGGGTGGCACAGTGCACCAGATACCATTAATCCTCCTAATTTCCTATAATAGACTGGGCAAGAGCAAAAGGACCCAAAGAATTGAGCTCATTTACAAGTGCATAAAGGTCTTAATGCAATTCCTTTKTTGCCTTCCACTTATTCTCTATTGGATTCAGGAAAAGAAGTATAGATACTGCCCCCACTGCCTTTGCTTCAGTAGTTATCTGAATCAGGCAAGTACATGCCAGACACTTGAGAATCTGGTCTACTGCTACCATCCTAAGGTGCAAAATGAGTCAAAGGACTGGTATGCAGCCATATGAAATTCTACTCTTGTTCTAACTGCTTCTGATCCCAGAGGAGGCCAATGGGAATTAAGTCTTAACTTATGGTGCAGAACACCAGCTTCACAGTAACAGGATCTTTTTCCAATCAATAACTCTTAAAACTAAAAAGAAATTGCAAAAATTATTATGTATTTTAACATCCCTGTGTGATAGTAAGAATGTCCTATACATAAATGGAATTTATATATTCATGTACACACATCAGGAATCTGAAAAAAAACCCCAGAGAGGTTTTATGCAGTCTCCCTCAGTGTAGATATTCAAGAACTATCAGGACTCAATCCTGTGCCATGTGCTCCAGGATGACCCTGCTTTAGGAGGGAGGCTGGACCAGATGGTTCTGAAAACTTGCAATGTAAGTTTCTAATTAACCTGCACAATAGGACTTTTATAACCCTTAAAACTTATTTGATAAGAAGTCTCACTGGTACCTTAATTAAAAATACAGAAAAATTCGAGTAAAAAATTTGCATTTACCTGGATGATAACACTATAGTTTCCTTTTGAGAACACTGGAGGATTATCATTTACATCAGAAACATCAATGTTAACTGTAGTTGTGTTACGCTTAGGTGGGCTTCCATTATCTGAGGCTTGAACTGTCAAGGTATAYCCTGAAATCTAAAAAAAGTAAAAGAAAACTTAAAACATTCATTGAAGAGGAAAAAAGTAACACACTCAGATTTTGTTTTATGGGAGAAATATTCTCGCACAATTCCCAGTAAAGCTTTCCTTCATATGTTTAATCCTTTCTTTTCCTCCCGGTTCCCCAGAAGTACTGATATAAACAGATGCTTTCACTTTATCATAGTTATATTAATTTTGGAACAGGAAATGGCAATTTACAAATAGAATAAAAAAAACAGTGGTCATCAATTATGTAGTCACATTAATCCCAAAAGTCCCAAAAGCACAAAAAGTTTACCTTTTCTCTGTCTAGCAGTTTAGTCACTTTAATTTCACCCCTGGTAGGATCAATTGTAAAAGGATTTCCTTGATTGCCATCTATAATTGTGTAGTGAATGCGGTTGTTGGAAGGTCCGTCAGCATCATCTGCCATAACCTAAAGGACATTACAGTCTCATTTCAAACAGGTTGAACAGACTTTAACACCTTTCAGATAAACTCATCCTGAAGATGAACTGTTTTGGTCTAACACATTACATAGCTCAGGAGAATGCCATCTCAACAGAACATAGCGACATCACTTAATTTACTGAACAACTTCTGCAAGTTAAGTCATGTTCTCATGAGGAGAGCAAAAACGTATCATAAAATATCATCTACTTTCCCACAGCATCTGGAGTCTCTAGATCTGAAACTTTTTCAAAGCAAATTTTCAATTCACTCAGTGGCAAATATCTATTTATTGATGTTCACCTTCAAATCAATATTAATTTCTTCAAGACTGAAAGCACGATSATCACAATGGAGCATTTCAAAGTAAAAAGCCAATACGTACTGAAATAACGGATTGCTCAAGCACAGCATCTTCACTGATCACTGCAGTGTACGTGTCTTGGCTAAACACCGGAGTGTTGTCATTGATATCCGTGACATTAATATTCACTGTCACCACGTCACTTAATGAAGGCGTGCCTCCATCTGTGGCTTCCACTGTCAAGTAGTACTCGTGAGAACTTTCATAATCCAAGCTCTCAAGGATAAAAATGGCTCCTAGGGAAGAAGAAGGGGAAAAAAAAAGCGTCACACAAACTCTGCTACTGCTGTGCATTACACATTGGAACACTTTATTTTGACATGATAAATACTCGGCTTCTTCAGGGCTTGATTTGTCACTGTAAAGCTGGAGCTGCCCAGTGAAGTGATTACGCTTTATGTGTGTAAGTAAAAAGATGAGAAGTTCCTGCCATAAGTACAAAAGACTCCCACTTTAAAACAACCTGGCTTACATTTTGTAATGTGAATTTTTAACCGAATAGTTAGATAGTGCAGTCCCTAACATACATGCTGATTYGCTGCTGGAGGAATTTTGCTGGAACCTTTTAATTCCTTTCATGATATGAAGTTTATCTGGCAAATTACTTCTATACCTCTGTACCAGTATGTCCACTGGAAAAAAAAACAAACCTGTAATTTCCATTATACTAGTACAATTAACTACTAAACTAYTTAACTAATTACAATTAACTTTTGGGTAGAAATCTCATAAAAAGGAAACAAAATCCATACCCCAAAAACCCGAACAACTTTACCAGAAATTTGAGGTGTATATTGATTTTTAACAAAAAATTGTCATTAATAGGGAAAAATTCTCTACAGAACCTGAACAGTCCCTGAGACTTAATCTGACTATCATGCATGCCTAATATCTCCACTGTCATGCTAGACACATGATTGAACATAATATTTCTATTTCAACCTCTTTTTAATGCCATATCAAATTTCTCTAGGATTACTATCTTTGTTGACCAATGACKAGTCTTCCCAACCAATTTTATTTTCAATACTTCTTTTGCCAAGTCTGGCCTTTCATTCTGATTATATACCTTTTGTGGAAAGACTATTATGCTTTTATCATTAGAGATCTATGCCTTTCCACTGACTCTGCCCCCAGAGTGGTAAATATTCCAGTTAGTAAAACTTTACTCTCTTCAGCTAAATGAATCTAAGCTGAGTAACAACAAATAGAAGGAACAAATAAAGTTCCTATTCTACATTTTAYTGCACTCCTCTAGTAAACATGCTGGCAAACTGGGTGAAAAGACAGCAGGGCATCGGTCAGGATGATGCACACAGATTTTACTTAACTTATTTGGTTGAACTACTGTGGAACTCAGTATGACATTGTGCTTGGTTGGCCTAAAGTACATTCRGAGTTGTAAGATGTTACCTGTTGTAGAATCGATGCTGAATTTTCCATGTTCATTCCCACTGACTATTGAGTATGTGATTTCAGCATTGGCTTCAATGTCTCTACTTGCAGCATAGATCTGGAGAACTTCAGTTCCAACCAAAATGTCCTCTGATACACTTGCACTATATTCCCTGTGCTCAAATACCGGTGGATTATCATTAATATCCAAAACAGAGACTATAAGACTACTTGTTGAAGACAATCTTCTAGGTAAACCTTCATCTGTAGCCTTCAAAGTTAATGTGTACACAGCTTGTAATTCCCGATCCAAAGGCTTCTCCAAACGAACGATTCCAGAGAATTCATCAACAGAGAACTGCCCCTCTGCGGAGTTCACCAGTGAATAATGGATTTTACGGTTCAATCCTGCATTTTGAAAACAATTTTAAAGTATGAARCAGCCATTAAAATACATAACAACAGAATAATCCCCCTGATAGCTATAGGAATGAGACATGCATGCTAAATATTATCATTCACGCTGAAAGTAAATTTCAGAAAGAGTTAAAAGCCCTTGCAAAGGGCAGAAAAAAAAATTAAGGTAACACTTCATCACACTGATCTTCTGTCATACAGAWAATGTGAACCATGGCTCTGCTTCAGTTACAGCACTAGTTAACATGAAACACTTAGTAATATAAATCTAATTGTAACTTTAGAACAATAGAATCTACTTAGCAGGCTTATAATAACAGAGGAGGATATGGGAGAGTTAGGTTGCATTAGTATCAATAAATTTATTTAAGAACCATGCCCCAAAATTACCAGGAATATAGTTTCTAGAAACATTTCTTTATAAAACAAAAACCTTATAGATTTTAGRAGCAAGGATTTTGCTCCTCTTGAACCTCAAAGTCTATTGAAATATGAAAACGTCTGCCTGTTACCTCCAAATGGGCAACGTAGCTTTATCATAGCACAAAGCTGTTTTACAAGACTGAGGCAACAATTCATTGAATACAATTTGACTAATAAAATTGTGAGCTATGGATATACCTTTTAAAAATACTTCATGATGTTTTTTTCTTTACAACAAARCCTATGAACAAACTTTTTCTAATGTCATTTCCACTTCATATTCTCTTAAATATTWATAACTGAACAGTGAAGATAAAGAGACAGTAAAAATCCTAACAGCATATACAGAAAGCTACAGCTGACCAGGGTTCTCTAGATGGTATGACTATCAATGGCACATTCAAGTGTACTATCGAAGTACACATTCAAAAATCTATGAATGCCCATTTACATGGACATGGCTTAATAGTCCTGTTACTTCCATCAGGAGTAAAAGGATGAACCCAAGAGATCATAACATTAGTACCTTTATCATGCTAAAAATATCATGCATTTTGTCTCCTCCCCCTCTCCTCTTTTTAGCAGAGACAAGTCTTCCAAGCTACTCATACATGGAAGTCAGGTGATCAATGATCAACTAGACCTAAATATATCTTTCAGGAGTCTAATCCTGAATAGTATTGAACATGTGTCAGCTCTAGTGAAACACTTGACATCTCTCAGGATAAAACTAAATAAATATTACTGTTACTCTAAGATCATRACAAAAGTATCAAAGAATGCATACCTGCATCTGCATCTGTTGCCTGCACTCTTGTCAAAAGGGTTTTAGGCTCTGTGTTTTCAAATACTGTAATGGAGTAAGAATCAGTTGTAAACTCTGGGGCATTATCATTCACATCTTCCAGAGTCAGGATAATGTTGGCTTGGCAGAATCTTCCTCCTCCATCTGTGGCTTTCACTAGAAGATGATAAACTGCTTGCTGCTCACGATCAAGTGCCATTAATGTTTTCAGTTCACCTACAAACAGCATTAACACACGTAAGTTGATGCAAGTTGAAGACCTAAGTACCCCTAACATACTTTCCCCTGAAAGCAGAAAAACTAAACAACAATTTTTTTCTTTACAGTAATTTCATCAGTGGCCAAGTCAACAGCTGTACCATATTAATGAACTCCACTTTGGGCAAAGCATGTAAGTGACCTGCCTTTTCAGCTTGGAAAGATTAAGTACTAAAACCCTTTACTTTTTTTCTAAGGCTCTTGAAACAGAAATTAGCTGAAGTAAAACAATCTGATGGTGCAGAGCATGTGTATACAAGCAAAAATCCATGTGTGTTTGTGCAAAATAAGTTAAAATATTAGAACTCTGGCTTAAAAAAAATGCAAGGTTAAATCCAAGCCTGTTTTTTTTTCTGGGCTGTTTGGTTGTGTTCCTTCCACAGGTATTGATGTTTCCTCCTCTAACATGCAGTGAATAAAGAGAGTTATTCACTGTGAGTTATCAAGTGCTACTAAATACAAACCTCTAGAACTCTAACAACATTCTTTCTTTCTAAAGTGAGAGAAAACATGAGAGGCTACTACTATGTGTAGTCATTGTCTCTTKTTAAACAATTCAAAAAGGTATTATGAAACATTTTTTATGAGTATTCTAGCCCTATCAATTCTCAATTTATGTAACAATGTATTAGCACATCACATAGGTGACATTCAAAGTRAAAAAAAACCCAAACAAACCCCTGAAGTAAGGTCCTTCTCATTTACTTTGTCACGAAGTGTTCTAATCTCTTTACTGGCATTACATTTTTGTATTCATCTTACTCATTTTTTTCTACACTGTTTACCTTCCTGCTGCTTGTCTACTGCAGCCTGCACAGTACAGGATTTCGCCATTAGCTGCGAGCTATAATGTCATACAAAACATAAAAATGCCATGAAAACCTAAGTCAAGCAAGTTAAAAGTTAATCTCATTTACACCCTGCTTCCAATAAAACTGGGGGCACTTCTGATGTTTGCTGTGGAAAGGAAATTTGTTGCTCCATCTAACCTCATCCCATTTAATTTTTAAAATAAATGATGGCACAAAGAATCTGAATGAAGATACTTTCAGTTACAAACCATTATTGCTACTACTTCAATGAATATAAAGTGTAAATTTTATGGTATACTTTTATTCCAGTCACTTCAGCATGGAAGTTTCTGGCTTCAGGGCACTTACCCTGTTTACTCTTAAATTCCTCATATATTAAAACACTTGCCTTTCTCCTGACTTTATTCAATATATTATTAGTATATATGTAGTTGAAACTCACATTTTAAACTGCTGTACAATAAAGCAGCCTTTAGTGGAAAGCTTTAAATACTGACATTTATGTATGTCTTAACGTAATAGCAAAACATTTTATAAAACAAGGTGATGACTGGAATCTTGTATAGTGTATAAAATATTATTACCTGTGTCTGGAATGAGTCTGAATTTTTCTGCTCCTATGCCATGCAATGTGTAAGTAATTTCTGCATTGGAACGAATATCTGCATCTGTAGCAGACACCTGCATTATCAGTTTGCCAGGAAGGGCATCTTCAGGAACGGAATCAGCATATAAAGTCTGCAAGATTTCAAAGTTGCAGTGAAAACACATGAAGTAAGCAGAGCTTGGAAAGGGGAGGGGAAGAAGGAACAATAGRGGAAATAATAATATTCGCTTTGACTGTTTGCTAACATATAATGTAAACCAGAGAATGAAATACCTGAAAATTAAGAGAACTAATGATTTTCTAATTAATTACTTCACATTTATTAGATTATTCAGAAAGGTATTTAATACTGTAACTATAGCGACTTTTGAACATCACTGCATTGCTAAGAACTCAAAATACTTGTAACTGATTAACTGCTAATGAAATGTGTTCCCAAAATAGGAGTTTTAAATTTCTGCTGATTTCATTTTTCTCTCTTTTAGTGGATCATCTTTTCTAGGTCTGTCTCAATCTACAAGAAACTGATATATACTCTTTTTTTTAAAAATGACACAGAATCTTCTAGATTAAATAAAAAAAAAAGCTTCAGAATTTAATGGTACTGAACACAGCTCAAGCATGTCAGGAATGTGCATTACTTTAGAAGCACTAAGCCTTGTAACACCAGTATTAACAACAGGAAAAATAAAAGGAAAAAATAGCTAAAAATACTGACTTGCTAGTCTGTATATGACTGCAACCATTTACATAGCAGTAACCAACCCAAATATCAACTAAGAAAAAGAATCCTATGTTCACTGCACACTTGTCCTTCCTAGTGCAAGGGAAGATTTCAACGTGATAATATCAAATCTGTGTTCAACTATGAGAAGTCCAAATGTGCTAAAGAAAAAAAGAAAAAAAAAGGCAGGAAAAGCAAATTAAAAAGAAAGCTGGATTTCCACATAAGGCAATTACACATCTTTCAGGAGCTACCTTTCTGGGCTTTATCCATTCCTTATTTTTCATGTCCATTTTTGCAGACTATAAAATCTGGTAAGGTAGACAGCTTTGTAACAAGAAAACATTTACAGATTACWGATTTTTGGTGCTGTTGAGTGAAATTGCAGGATAATGTTCCAGTCTTTTCAACTCTTTTATCACAGGAAGTACACACATATATCAACTAAGTGATGGAATTCAGCCTTGAGATCTTGTTTCTTTCATAAAATAGATCACACAAACGATCATGGCTGCAGCTTAAAACAATTATTTTTGGAAAAGAATTAACACAGGAGAAAGGTACTACAATTCTCCTTATATTTTTCAAATACCCAAGATCCACTGAGTGACAATGAACTGTCTTTGGATTTTAAAAAAAAATCTGTCTTTGAAGTATCTCTTATTTGAAAGCATTCTATCTTAATAGTCCAAATTTTTGTTACTGTTGTATAAGAAATAGCTATTTGTCAGTCTCCTGAGAAGCAATTTCAGAGAAAATACAGATTTAATGTATGAAAGCAGCTGGACATGGAAGATAGAAGACTCTGCCTACCTTTTCACAAACAGGGCTATTATCATTAGCATCAAGGACTTTAACCTCCACCACAGCTTTAGCTGCAAAGGTCCCATCAGTAGCTGTAATATTTAGAAGATAATTATCCTTTTCTTCCCTGTCCAGAGGCTTTTTGACATAGACCTTCCATTCATTCTGTATATTTTCAATAGCAAACTGTCCCAAGGGATCACCTCCTGAAATATGAGAAAAAATATTTATTTAAAGACAAGACAGAGATTTCTACTGTTACTTTATCAAAATTAAGATATAGCTAAAAATAAAAAGTTAAATGTAAATAAGMAGCCACTCTCTGTGGCTTTATGGGGAAACAGCTTCATTTCCCAGGTAAAAATTGTCATTAGATGCTCATACAACAAATTCAACTGTGGCCAAGAGAATCCATAAAAATTAATGTAAAAATTCATGCAGCATTATAGAAAACTTCRTATCATAACACAGGCTAATTAAAACCAATAAAATACTCCACTGGAAATTAATGGCCTATTATTTTTTGAAATTTCTTTCATTTGCTTCTTTAACTACATCATCAATCTAGGTATATTTTTTTAAATAAAATTTGATATATAAATTAATAATATACACAGAAAGGCATTTTAAGCGAGGCCCACATGAAACAAAGCCAAATACCTGTTTTCCAAAACTCATTTTTCCAATGAAGTTTTTAATGTTCATATTAGGACACATRCATTCTCTTTGCAGCTTTATAGTTTCAAGCACTTGCCAATCATTTCAAAGACTAAGTCATATCTCCCATCATTCCAGCACCACTCAAATGGTTATTGTGACATTTCCCAAAAACATTTACCTGTTATGTAATAAAAGATTTGTCTATTGGTTTCTTCTGTATCAGCATCGGTTGTACTCAGGATGGCAATTACYCCCCCAGGAGGATCATCCTCACTGACTGTTCCTTTATATATCTCTGCAGTAAACCGTGGAGGATTGTCATTCACATCTGTGACAGTAACTTCAACCACAGCCATTGAAGACAGTTGAATTTTTTCACCCCGGTCAGATGCAACCACTGTGATTTTGTATTTGTCTCGTTTCTCGTGATCGAGTTCTTTGAGAGTGGTAATCCAGCCAGTTTCCATGTTTATGGCAAAAGACTCTATAACATCCAGCTCTTGAGAAGGATCCAAGCTATAAGTAACCTGCCCATTGAGTCCTGAATCTAAATCAGTTCCTTTAACCTGTATGACTCTTGTTCCAGATGGTGTGTTTTCCACGATGAATGCTTCRTATGGGTTGGACTCCAAAATGGGCTTGTTATCATTTGCATCTTTCACCTGAATGCTTACCTCTACTGAGGAAACAACATTATAGTCTTCATTTGCATACTGTGCTCGAACTGAGAACTGGTACCACTTGGTTGTTTCATGATCAAGATTCTTCTCAAGTTTCAACTCTCCGGTTTGTCGGTCAATCACAAAAAAGTCATCTCTGTTGCTTTCGGGAGTGTTCCCTTTAATCAGGCTATAGACTAAAGTCTGATTATGCTCTGCTTTGATAACATCTATTGCAGTTCCAATTGGAATGTCCTCAGAAACTGTATAAGAATAAAATGGTTCTGAAAATTTTGGAGGAGGCACTTCTGGTGGGAGTATTCTAGCATAGACAGGAACAACTGACTCTTTTTGGGGGGATCCACCATCAATTGCTCTGACAAGGAAAGTAAGAAACTCATTTTCCAAACCAATTAAGCTTTCTTTTGTAGTAATTATACCAGACAATGAATCAATTTCCAAATTCTCTTTTACATTTTCAGACTCTGCTTCAATAGCATATGTGATGTCTGCATTTGTACCTTCATCAGCATCAGATGCCCAGACTTTAATGACAGAAGTACCCCGTGGAACATCAGACCCAATATTTACTTCATACTCTGTCGCTCGGAATTGAGGAGCATTRTCATTGTCATCTGTAAGTATTACATTCACAGTACAAAAAGCAACTTTACCTCCTGAATCTTTGGCCATTAAACTAATGGCAATTACTTTTTCTGCTTGTGTTTCACGGTCAAGCTTTTCRGAGGTAAATATCTGCCCTCTCTCATTTGTATAGAACCTGTCTTTGGCAAAGTCATTCACAATGTGGTAAGTGATGTGGCCATGAGTACCAGAATCTTCATCTGTTGCTTTGACTTCAGTCACCAAAGTATGCAATGGTGCGTTTTCAGCCAGTTCAACCTCATATTCATTCTGGCTGAACACAGGACTATGCATGTTCGCACTGATTACAGTTATATGGACTTGGGCAGAGCTTCTGAACACCCCATCAGAAACCGACACGTTAAGAATATAATGTGACTTTAGTGCCTGCCTGCGTAGGTTTGAGATGGTGATAATGCCAGTTTTACTGTTAATCACAAAATTCTTCTGATCATTGCCTGTCAGAATGGAATACTCCAGCTTGTCAACATCTGAACTATCTGCATCTGAGGCTTGCACACATGTCACAAAATGTCCTCGAGGAGCCAGTTCACTAATCTTAGCTTCATAAAGTAATTGGCTAAAAAGAGGGGGGTTATCATTGAGATCAGTTACATCAACAGTTACAATGGTATCACTGCTCAAGGGCAGCATGCCACCATCTATGGCCCTTATTAGTAACTTGTGTTGTTTAATTTGTTCATAGTCCAAAGTTCTGGCTGTAAGAATGAGTCCAGTGCTGCTGTCTATGTGAAAGTAGTCATGACTTCCACTATTATCCTCAACCAAGTGATAGGAAATTCTTCTGTTGCTTCCAGAATCAGCATCTGTAGCGCTCACTTGTGCGACAGATGTACYAACGACAGATGCTTCAGAAAGTGTTGCAATGTAAGACTGCTCTGTAAACAYGGGAGGATTATCATTGATGTCTTCCACTATTATGTCTACAAACACATCGGCATGCGCCCCGTTTAGGGAGTCAGTTGCTCTCACACTCAGTTTATAGGCTGGATGAGACTCAAAGTCAAGTGGCGCAACAACATTTATAACTCCAGTGTTGAAGTTGATAGTGAACTGATTGAAAGGATCTCCTCCTGTGATGCTGTAAAACACCTTGAGTCCCTCAGGGCTGTTTGCTTGCACATGTACCACAGGACTGTGGAGCTGAATGGTCTCTGGTATCTCTGCACTGTAGAAAGGCTTTTCGAACACTGGCATGGCTTTACTCATAACTGTAACTGGGACCGTAACTTCAGCAGAAAACGGAGGGTCTCCTCCATCTTTTGCCACTACTGTGATCATATACTCCTTATTTAGYGTGTCTGGTTCAAACTTCTTCTTCAGGGAGATTTCACCAGTGGGATCAATTTGGAAATGTTCATGATGTTCTTTGAGATAGTAATGCACCTCTCCATTTTTGCCAGTATCTTTATCCACTGCAGTCACACGCTGAATAACATGGCCTACTTCAGAGTCTACTTTAACAACAGCATAATATGGAAGATTGACAAAAAATGGAGCATTATCATTTACATCTTCCACTGTGACTTTGACTACAATGTGTGCAACAACCGATGGTTTATTTTCCTCTGTCACTTCCACGACCACATCAWAAGATTCTTGCTGTTCACGATCAAATGGTATTCCTGTTGTTGAAAGGACTCCTGAAGTTTGGCTTATTTTAAATCTGCTGTCTGGATTTAGAATATGGTAAAACAAAGGCTTATTTATTTGATTCCCTATAGCAGTAACAACAGCTATTGTTTTTGCCTCTGTGGAATTCTCCTGCACTGTTGCAGAGTAAGAACTCTGTGTGAACTTCAGCTGGCTTGCTTTGCTTTCTTTCACATTAATTTTTACAGATGTAGTGCTTGCAAATCTGCCATCAGATGCTCTCACTGTTAACTCGTATCTGCTTCTTAACTGAGTTGTGTTTTGTACTGTTATATCTCCACTCTTAGGGTTTATTGAAAATTTTTCTCCAATGTTGCCTTCAATAATGGAATAAATCAATTGGGAAAAAATGCCTGAATCTGCATCAGTGGCATTTACGTTGATGACTTTCACGCCTTTGTAAGTTGGAACCAGAATGGATGTCTCATATAGCTCTCTTGAAAACACAGGAGGGCAATCATTGATGTCAATTACGTAAATAGTAACATTAGCTGCATATTCTGCATACAGACGTGGTACTCCTGTATCATGTACTTGCACTGAAAAGTGGAAAATGTTTGTCTGCTCATAGTCCAGACTCATTATTGTCCGAATGGCACCAGTGCTAGAATCAATGGCAAAATACTGGCGGACAGATGGTTCAACAATTTGATAAACAAGCAAAGCATTAGATTCTTTATCAGCATCTGTAGCTCGAATTACTAATGGGATATTCTTGTCAGTCAGAACCACACTGTTAATTGAAGCTGATTCACTGATGAGTCCTGTATATTCAGCCTGCATAAAAATTGGTGCATTGTCATTCTCATCCCGGAGATGTACTAAAACTGTAGCATTACTGGACAAACCAGCCATGTTGGTTCCTTGCACAGTTAGGGTATAAAAAGGCAACGTTTCAAAATCAAGTATCTTCTGAGTAACGATGACACCTGAGTTGGGGTTGATAGCAAAGGCATCATCTGTATTRCCATCTTTTATTTCATAAACTACAGAAGACTGACTGTATGCTGTAACCATTCCAACAAAACTGCCAATGCCGGCACTTTCACTGATTTCTGTAGGATATTCTTTGGCTGTGAATTTTGGTGAGGCATTATCAGAAACTGTAACAAATATGTGCACAGAGGTCAATTCACTCATTGGAGGATGTCCTTTGTCTGTAGCTTTTACCATCAGGTTGTATTCTTCCTGGTTACTACGATCTAATTCCTTTGCAATTTTAATCATACCCAAAATGGGATCAATAAGGAAGGAATTTCCAATATTTCCTGTGAAGAAAAGAAAAAAGCAGTAAAGAAAGCGGTATACTGAACTTAAGTGATGACTGCTTATTTAGCTCTAGACTTAAAGAGGCACTGAATACAGAGACAATGGAAGTTTTTTAGTTTTGCTYGGTAGACATTCATTAGCCTGTCTGGAAAGTTCTCTGTAATCAAGTAGTTGGCAGCAATTCTAAGCTTACTTGTGGAAATTATGCATAAAATACTGTTAGCAAAGCCATCCAAGCCTTGAAAACAAATGCAAAAATTTTCGTACATATCAACTGTAGCTGAAAGGAACTTATATTCAGAAGTTAACATTAGTGGACTGAAAGTGACATAATCTAAAACAACTGGACAGTTTTGGACAAGAAAATAAGAARGGTTGTAACAAATAAACCCTTGTGATTCTAACTGTTTACACAAGCATTATTTAAATCATTACTTCAAAAATAAACTTTTTTGAATTGGACCAATAGTTACCCCTCTACTAACTTCCTCTTGATACACAGGCAAGTGGTTCCCAGTGATAATATGAGAAGAAAAATAATGCCTGCTGACAAAAACCAGCTGCCCTTTAACATAAACACTTGTTTGCTTCAAGTTTTCAAATACAAACTACACTGAATACAATATTCTGCTCAAGTACTAAACATGCTAAGATTTAACATTTTACTTACCTAAATAATTACATTACTAAAGCTATGATCTCAGCATGAAAAAATCATTAAGAAATTCTGAGTTCTGCACACAAGTAGTTAAGAGGGAGTTTTTGTGTTTTGTTTGGGTTTTTACTGCGTTGGGTTTTTTTGGTTGGTATTTTTGGCTTTTTTAGAGGAGATTCTAAACACAGTGGCATTCTTAGAATATTCCATTACAAATCTAAGCAGTCATGACAAGCATTTAAGGAATGTTCCTTCCATTTCCTTAGAACATCAATTATGCTGCTTTAACCTCTCAATAGATCACAATCTTATAAAGTAAACTTTACAGGTCTTACATTTACTCCTACGAAAAGCTAGAAGAAAGGAMGAGAACAGCATGTAATTTCATTCAAGACTGCAAGCACACACACTTTTCCTGCCTCTGTTTGGCATTCATAAAACAAGCACTAACAAAATGGGAAAGGCAAGAGAAAAATTTCATGGATGTTAGTCTCCTGCTTAGTAAATATTATATTTCTGGAAATGACAGAAAAACCTCATGTATTTTAAACAACTTATGAGACATTCAAAAACATTAATTTTTTTTGGAGTATCATTATCACAGCTTTGTTTTAATACAGTGTTAAAGTATGTTTTCATATCAAAACAGCATTTTGGGGAAGAGAAAGAAAATATTTATAGCAAACAATTCAAATCCTTTACACAGCAACATATGTAAAATTAAAAAAAGCATCTGCACATACCACTTTGCATGCAATAGTAACTGAGTAACTTTTTACCTGTTGTTGTTCTCTTTAACATAGAGTCTCTTWATGCTTGTTACTGGGAATTTTATTTTAGACTACTTTTTACCTTGGAAGTAGTACTTCACATAGCCGATGAAATTTAAATAACTTTTTTTTTTTTTTTCCCCAGCCATGGTGTCTACATAGCTCAGGACCTTCATAATGGCAGACTTGCATTAATTTAGACTTAATGGACTGAACTAAAATCTACTTCTATCTGGTAAGCCAACTCAATAGAATTAGAACGGTTTTCTAATATTAAAAATTGACATAATTTGAACACATTGTGGTAGGCAAATTCATTAAGATATTCTGAGGTTAAAAACAAGCAGCAGCTCTTTCCCAGCCTGCAATGTGAAAGGAGTCTTAATGTCAAATTGACCAGTTATTAAGGAACTTCTCAAATATTTTAGTAAGATAGAATAGTGGCCCCACTACTAAAATCAGCCAGAGGGAAGTATGCAGAGCAACCCTTTCCTTGCTGTATATATCAGAAACTTTAATTTAAAAGCTGGGATTATTTAGGGGTTAAGTACGTGAATATTTATTTTTGAGCTCCTTACTTCTGCATTGTACTAAACGTAAGAGCACTGGTCTCAGGCTCTTACTCTATACATCAAATCTTAGTTTTGCCTATGCCACAAAAAAATAAGACTGACAGAATCAAAACAGAATGCATTTTTTAGACCTGAATGTAATGATTCTGTAATTTCTAAAAAAATTACTCCTTTTGTGCCATTCAAGATGACTTTTTCTTCCCCTACTACTAAATATTTTAAGCATATCCAGAGGATAACATCAGGAGTCAAAGGATGAATATTTGTAGTTTTCTTTTAAATACTCTSAGCCTGTGTCTTCAATACATCTGTGAGAATGTGGCACATAAAACTGCACTGCCCCCCTTTTTTACAGATACGTTTTTACATATGTGCAGCTGAAAAMGTATCAGGAAGCTCAATGGACTGAAAACATAAGGAAGTGAATATACCTGATTCAATAGAGTAGACAATTTCTGCATTTTTCCCCTTGTCCTTATCTAATGCTGTAACCTGGAGTACTGCTGATCCAACAGCTGCTGACTCATACACTCGTCCTTCATAGGAAGGGCTGGTGAACCACGGAGCGTGATCGTTTGTGTCGCTGACATTCACGACGATTCTGGCGTAGTTGCGCTTGACGGGAACATCTTGGTCTCGAACCTGCAACAGTCAGCACGTCACGAGGAATGAGCACTGTTACCCCAGTAGTTCACCATATTAGYACAAATTCAAAGTTCAATCAGTCAAAGACTGCATAAAAATTAAATGTACAAATAAATGTCTGAATTATGGGGACAAATTAAAAGGACATTAAAAAGTTTCTGTCATTGGCAACAGAAGAAATCTCATGCATATTTACCATTATTGTGAGAATATGCTGGTTCATGGTCTCGTGATCCAGTTTTTCTGAAGTATAAAGGGAACCAGATGCAGGGTCCAGCCGAAATTTTTTAAGACTGATGGGATCAGTGCTGCCCTGCATAGTATAAATCAGTTTATTTTTCTCATCTCTGTCTGTGGCACTGACTTGTAGAATTTCTGTCTCTGGTAAGGTATCCTCAGGTATAACAACTTCATATTTTGGAGCAGAAAACTGAGGCCTGTGATTATTTGTGTCTATAACTTTGATGTACACCTGCAATGATACAGTGGGAAGGGAAAAACATCAATGATATTTGGTAAAAAGARATGAAAGGAGGATATTTCTATAAAAATCACACCATCACACGGAAGTAATTCCATCTCAAGACAATTTTATTTTTCTGGGAGGATGGGAGATCCAAGATGTGTAGAGAAGAAGAATGTCATTAAACCCAGATCTGCCTCACCTTCCCCAAAGTCAAACCAGAAATCTGTACGACCAGAAACATCTTACACAAGACATCTTAAASGGAATGATTTTTGTCTAAACCAAGATGAAAAACAATTGTTAATTTTGGAATTAAAAATAAAAAMCACTAAATCTGGATCCTAGAATTGGTAAAAATCCCATTTTGAGGTGCAAATTTATAGTTTTAAGCAATGTTTTTTCAAGGCAGYGGATGCATAATACTCCTCCTTGGCCTCACATAAAAACAGTCCTCTTTCAGCTCCCTACATCGGCAAGCCTAGGCAAGAACAGAAAAGTGGTGGAATTCCCACAAAAGTGTATTATTTCAAAGAACTGCAGGTGGTGTTGTTTACTATGCTCCAGCAATGTAACACAATCTCAGCATAGCTCACTGGTCACCAATACCATTTCTCTGAAGTTAAAATTAAATTAAATCAGATGCTTCAAATTGCATCTCTGGCTGTATAAGAACGCTCACTRGAACTACACAAGATCCCTGCACCCCCACTTGCTTTTCACAACATCAAATTTTTGCATAAAAAAGGGTAAGACTCTCAGCCACCATCCTGGTCCTGACACAGCAATAACATCAGACGAGTAATGCAGAAGAGTTGGCAAGTGGACAGCAAAGTTCCAGCAACACACAGCTAAATTCCAGTTCTTCATATGCTGCACGTACAGCCATGCTTCTGTCCATTCAAAGGTTAGGTGCTTTGTATGAATTTGTTAAGACTRTAAACAGATTTTAAAAATAGATACTTAGAATATTGTAAGCGGGTTAAATTGCTCTTTGGAGACACTGCTTCCACTGGCCACTGGTGGAGTCTACAGATGCAATTTAGACAACATACCAAAGTGCATGCAGTAGAAACTGCACCAAGAGAGGAGATGAACCCTGATGGTGGCAAATAATTAGGAAATGCCATACCTCCTGCTACMGGAAGAGGAAACTGCATGCAAACTGGCAAAACTGGCATCTAACACTAAAATGGAATCATTTAGCACACTGATAAAACCCCTTGCAACATGTTGCTATGGAGACTAAGGAGTTTGGTTTTGTCACGGATTAGAACTAGCTTAAAGGAAAGAAGCAAAGAGTTGGAACAAACTGACTTTCAATGGGGAGAAATATTAATGGTAGCTGACCAAGAATAATATAAGGATACATTTTTAAATACATTAACTGACAAATTCAACTTGAAAATCAAAATCAAGAATGAACGTTATCTTAAAAATGTGGTCTTTGATATTCTCATGGTTAGACAGGATGCAATAAAATAACACAAGCACAGCTGCTAGCTTCTTTTAAAATATTGTATAAATAAAATACATTTTAATGTCTCTTGAAAGGAGTRAGACAGAAGGGTCTAAGATACTCACAAAGCATTTGAGTAAAAACAGCTGCTCACTGAACAGTGGTGCTCAGGAAAATAGAAAATGATACCAAATGAAGATGAACAACAAATCAGAAAAACCCATGAAAACCAGCATAAAACCCCAATACTCAATAGAAATCAAACTATAAAAACATTTTTGCATAAATAGAAGTTTTAATATACAATCATAACACTTCATTAATGGATACTATGCTTTCAAAATTAACTAATTACCAATTTTTAAGCAAAATTTCTACCCTCAAGAAATTATTAAGGTCAGACTCAAAAAAAACAAACGAAAAGATAAGGTGTCAAATTAGATGAATTTTAATAAAAATTGCTATTTAAGTCCATGTGTATTTCCACTCCCAAATTAGGAAATACAGAAACTTAGGTTAAAATTGGAAGTAAGAGGGTGTCTCRGTTTGAGACAATGTTTTCAGAGAAAAACGTTACAGAGTAAATGTTTCCTCTGAAGTGAAAAAGAATTTGATAATCTTTTTTCCCCCCACCAATATGAAATAGATGCTYGGGCAAAGGTGAAGAGAAAAAAACRGTAGTTTATTAACAAAACACAGTGCTCACAGGGCACAGATAAAAAGTAACTGTTAGCTATTTWAAAGTCAGGAACACACACCGCCCCCTCCCCCRCAGCCGCTTGCCATGTTGTGCGGAGAARGATGGCAGCCCCTGTCCCCAGGGAAAAAAAAMCAAAAAGAAAAGCCCACGTGGCTGCCCTGGCAACAGTGGCAAAACCTAGATTATAGTCATTTCCTCAGTGTGGATGAAACAGAGGGCTCGGTGTATTTTTCTGTYGCCAGCTTGGCTTCTTTCAGAGTCCRGGACGAGATGGAGCCATGCAGCTTCTACCTGCTAACCGCTGAATTGCTCCAGAAGCAGAATCACATGAGTCGGAGAAAGGGGTGGAGGTCCCAGGAAAGCTGTTTGCCCAAGCTAACAAACCCAAGCTAGCTATATGGCAACAATGTAACTCCGCTGCACAAAGCGAGCAAGGACTCCCGCAGCTCCAAGCC
>NW_026623353.1:1624391-1688939 GCF_030028575.1 Malurus melanocephalus
AAAAAAAAAAAAAAAAAAAAAAAAAAAAAAAGAAGCTGGTTACAGAGCTAAATGCCACGAATGTGGTGACTGTAAAAGCCACATCAGTAGCTAACTGATGATCAGGACTAACTACATAACCAAGAAACCAGCTTAACTGAAAAGTGAGCTATTGATCAATCAGTCAGGATTTAGCATCATCTCTGATATTTGCTAGCGAAGCAGTTAAAATGACACATAAGGAGACAACCTCCAAAAAGTACTGTTGKGCTAAACAGATAAGGATGTAGCTCCTCAAAATGTACAACACTATTAAATATGAATTATTTAAAAAAATATTGCTACGGAATAACCACAGTGACTCGGTCACTACAAATGGTTAACAAAGGTATTCCATTACTTGCCACATTACTTGCTCTGGCTGCAGKTTTTTTCCACACACAAACTTGATATATTAGTGCAATCATTTTAAATGTGTGCAAAATCCAACACTCAAGGCAAAAGTGTTTTATCTACATACTCCAGGACTCATTTCCCTCTCAGTGATGTTATTTCTTTATGCCCCTGCACAAGTTCTGGTGGACAAGCATAATGTGACCYGATGGTGCCCTTGGTAACTTGTCTAGCTGCACACTGGGGTGCTTTAGTAAGGGTAGGGGGAAGGAATTGGCCCCTTCTGCTTGACACTCACTGGTGGGAATGTAGACCCACTACAGTTTTAAGCCACGCAGTCCAAGAGAGATCTTGACAAAACAAAACAAATCCAGTGACAGGCCATTAAAATCAGTGGGGATTGGAAAGCAATCTGTCCACAGGTGGGGTGAAGGAAAGAGAGCCAAACTCTCCTCACAAGGAAGCGAAAGGAGGTGACACTCACAAGATCCAATAGGAGAAACTACAACTAGACATAAGAAAAATATTTTTTCAAGGGCAGTTGTTGAACACGAATATAAAAGCAAGTCCAAGAAAGAGGTGTTGTGCCCAGTCATCCCAGGCAGTTAGAACCTGGTAAGTCACTGAAAAATATAATCAGCTTTGCAGTTTGCTCTGCTTTGACAAGGAGTTTTAACTAGAACTCCAGGGGCTCTTTCCAACATAAACTAGTAAACAAATTTAATAAACAAACCCTACTTTCAAATCAGGAATTCTTAYTGAGGCCAAGTGAGAGGTGCTAGATGTGCAATTTCCTTTTGAATGTAAGAGGACAAAATTTTCATGTAAACTGTTAAGACCTTGAAGTCAAATGGAAAAAGCACTTTAAGTGATAATTGTGAGTGCAGTTTTAAAGACCCATATAGAAAAATATGGCTTAGTGGGTCTGACAACAAAACACATGAAGAACTTGTGTTATTCAAACAAAACATGTAGCATAAAATATAGCTAGCTATTGAACATTTTTCAATGAAATCGTAAGATTAAATTCAAATGAAACATGCTAATATTATCTCTTAAGGAAGAGTGACACATYAAAGAGGCACAATATAGAAAAGCTTCACATTAACAGACTATAATGTGATCTTTGAAACAAAATGCTCTGGAACTAAAGTAACTCCACTGATTTTGCAAAGATATGCTAGGGCTGTGTTGCACAGCTGCCTTCTGCCCACAGATCCCACTGAGAGTGATGCACACTGGTTAGAACAAAGCAGCCCAGGATTATTGTGAGGAAGGATTTCARATCTATTAATAATCTGGCAGGTGAAACCTAAATTTGCATAGGGATGCACTGATTGCTACTAAGTTAATAATAAACATATTGAGCATGTTTTGTCAATGTGCCATTGACAAAATATACTCAATGCACAATATTTAAACATAATRTTCCTTTAGATTGCTTTGGTATCATTTTTTATTTACTGATGCTATGTGGACTTTAAAATCTAGTCCTTTCACATAATTACACTAAAGTTACATTGACATGCTTATAATAACTGCCATAAATGAAAAAGTTGAATTATCCAGAGATATTATTATAACTTCATTCTGTTCTAAATGTCTCCACAGAGCAGCRTAATTGCAAGCAAAAATGCGTATTTAGTAAATGAAGATTATTCTGTATTTCATTCCCGAAGTATCATATCCATGTAAATTTTTCATAAAGCAATATTAAATATTCTGCAATAACAAAGCAATAGGTAAAATGCTGCAATTAGCTGTAAACCATCTGAAGTACTACTTTCAGCGAARAAACTGATAGACATAGCAATGACTGCAAGTGGCTGTAGCTAGAAAAGGACCCTTTCTTTCTGTTTTCCCCCAAAAATTAATTCCATAGTTCATTTATTGCTACTTACAGCTTGTGAATAACCTTCTCCATTTCAGTACATAGGCACACTGATTTGTGTAGTTATTTAATTTCTGTATTTTTATTTTATTTTTAATCATAATCCTTCTTACTATGCCACTACTCATTTCTAACATCATGTCAAACACCACTACTGTAGGCCTGGAATTTGTTTGTCCTTGCTTTGCCTCATGCATTTGGCATTTAGATGCATGCAAAATTCTAATAGTCTCCACGCCTACTATTGCTTGATTTTTCAAAAAAGCTATTTAACTGATGTCCTGAAAGAGTCAAATGCCCTACAGATGTTAATGGCCCAAGGCCAGCAAATGCTTTCCAGTTTAAAGTCAGATTCAATGCACTGCTTTTATACAATAAGATTTTCATTCCTTGTGCCCCTCACCAATTTCTTGCAAATGTAATTTCCTTTTTCAAATTAAATGTAAAATTACTTACTCTGCTGTTAATCAAGGTTATTAAATTGTTTACTGGACATCCAGTGTTTACAGCAATTACTTTGTAAGCTAAAAGCTCTGTATGGCATATTGTTATTCCTCATGCATGTACTGAGAATTCAGAATTTCTTTTGCCTGTCATTCCATTTTAACTGTTTATCAGCTCTTAGAAGAATCCAACCCCACATCAACATTTAAACTTTAACCATCAGTATTTAAGGAATGAGTAATGGAATTTACACACTGGCAGCCATAAATCACACCTTCCGTTTTGATGCTGCATCAACAGTTTTAATTCCCTAAATCAAGCCTGATCTGAAATGCATCTTTTGAGTGAGTCCTGAGGGTTTTTTTTAACAGATTAGTCCATCTGGGTGGGCTAGGGGTTATGGGGGAGATAAGAAAATCCATTAAAACCACGATCATGCCCCAAGAGTTGCAGAGTTTGAGCTAACCCACACTCCTCAATCCACACACCGCAGTAACATGAGATTCCAACAGCAACAGCGTAAATTGTGTTTATCTCACAAGCAGGGCAAAGGGACGACAAAGCAAAGGAAGTCTTTGTGCTTGTTTGTAACAGAAGCCACAATCTGTGAGACTGCCAAGCCTAACTGAGACAGGAAGGGAAAGATGTGAAAAACAATCTCAGAAATTACAAACTTGAGACTACTACTCCAATTCTTCTGGAAAAGAGTGCTGTGGTATATGTTTATAATGTTYACTGAGCTTTACAAAATGCTAAAACAAATTCATTTAAAGAACTTGAACAAAAGGTACACTGTGCACTTCCAAGAAGAGCTAAATTAATCACTTAACTCAGAGGAAGAGAAGGGGTGAGGGTTAAAGTAATTTTTTGACCTTCCAATTCTTGGTTGTTCTAAAAGACAAAGCAGATTATGGATCAACTGTGACAGCTCAGGACGTCTGCACAAATTCAGCTATGAAAGCAGCAGCACTGGACAGGCTATCTGCAGTCACCAAGGCCACATATTATGACTTTACTAAGCCCCAGGCTMACCAACACAGTGCATGATGGCATTTTTGACTGCATTTCTGGGAGGGGGAGATGTGTGTATGGAAAAGCCTCTTGCTGTCTTTTTGACTTTTAGCTGAATTTGTGTTCTATTTTTTTGTCCTAAGTAATTCCCACCCTCCATCCAGCATTCTGTAATCAGTAGAAATGAATCTGCTCAATATTTTTACTACAAGTAGGCAAATTTAATAAATTTACAGGAGAATTCTCCAAAASTTTTATGGTGGTTATCAGCACCAGAGGCAATGGAACCACACCTATGACTGCAGTTCCTACTGGTAAACATGTTGCTGTCTTTGAAGATTCATGGTCTAGAAAAGTCACTTACAATTGTCCCTATTAAAGGAAAATGCATTTCTCAAAGGAAACTGCTTCACTTGGCAACCTTCTACTATCAAATTTAGTCAACTTGAGCTATCAAGCCTCCAGACATGCAGTCAGCTCAATAAAGATTCTGTTCAAAATCCTGAACATTGACAAGAAACAACTTTTCCTCTAGCCAAAAGCAGAAGACAACGTAGAAGACATTAGAAAAAAGAAAAACATAAGTATTGCACAGAAGCTGAACAAGAAGAAATTGCATTTGTAACACAGATCTCTATGTACAGAAAACACAGCAGCAACCCACTTATTGCTCTTTGAGCACCTGAGGGGTGGGTCAATGACAGGGATAGGTAATACAGACACATTACTGTCCAAATCCAGCAGTTTAATCAGTAAATAAAGCCTTTCCTTCACATTTGGATGAAAAGTGAAGCTCCTSTATAACCATGTCTTTATTCACATCAATCTCAGCTAAACTGTACTTTCAAATATATTCTGGTTCTGGCTGGGGAAAGAAACTAGATGGGAAAAATAGGAGGGATATACATCATAAATAACTTTAATATTAATTATTTCCAGTACTGTCACAAAAGGCTTCTGTACCTTAAAGTGAATTTAGTAGTTCAACTGGAAAGAATTGCCACCATCAGAGAGCCTTAGTAAAAAGCTAAATTAAAAAAATTGGTTTGTCTGAGGTTGCTGCCATTTGGAGATTGTATAGCAATCTCAACTTCCACTGAAGCTAAAATAAAGCATTTGGGAAGATACAAAGAGATGCTATTATCTAAACTTTGTTTCAAACATGTACACTAYGYAGAAGAAACATGTACAAACATGTACACTATGCAGAAGAAGCAGCTCAGTTTCATGAAACATTACTTGGACATTGTACAGCTGGTCATTCACTGATCTTGCAGAGGAGGGGGACCACAAAATTTTGCAATGGTTGTCTTTAAATTTCAAGTATATTAATCAATTTATTTAGTGATTTTGGGAGAGCTGCGTAAAGAGGAGTAATTCAGATAAGTAGTATTAATCCTTTTCTTGTGAGAAAATCCTGCATGCAGGGGCTTAGTTTCTGTTTTCATTTATTTAGCTGTAGGAAYATGATACAGACTACAGCATAGTAACACACAACCTTCCACCTAAACCACCAAACAGCATGGCTCTGTGAGGATCAGAATTCACTTCTATTTTAGACAAAGTCCCTAATTTAAATAAACCACGTTCATTGTCCAGGATGAAAAAAATTGTAAAAGAAAATGCAACACCTTCCCCACCCTCCACCTACACACYCTTTCCCTAGTGCTTCATTAAAAAGTTCATTACCTGAGTGCTGATAGATCTGGTTCCATCTGTTGCTTCTACTGTCAAGTTGTAATTTGATTTCTGTTCTGCATCAAGAGGTCTTGCAACAATGATAGTTCCTGTGCCCTTGTCCACATCAAATCGACTGTCATAGTTGCCACCTTGTTCAGGAAATTGCAAGAGGGAGAAGTCAATAAAAAGCATCATTTCTTCATTGTTTTAATGTATGATCATGTTCTGTCTTCCGATGCTTAATGAAGGTGGAAGTATATATACATATACATACATTTAGTTTAAACACTTTGAGTTTTTTTCCTGGTAATGCGATTTGCTGCTAATGGATATTTAAAACTGAGTAGTTTTGGACAAAGATGATTTGTCTGGCTCATGGAAAGTCAGCAGGTACATTCTTTATTAGCAAGATTCTCTGCTTTAAAACAAAACAAAAAAAAAAAATCCATGGAATTTAATGATTCCAAATAGCAAAAAAATTGAGAATTACTGGGTCAAATAGAAGAGCTCATTCTGGGTGGATTGTCAGCTAATAAGTAAAAAACATACTTTGTATCTAAATACATTAAAATCCCATATCAGACATGCAGTCAAATTTTTGTCTCTTGTAGCAGAGTACATATTATTGTACTTGTATATGACTATAGATAAGGCTGAAAAAGCTGAAGTACCTCCAAAGGATTCTCATCTCAGTGTTGAGCATCTAAAGAATTCACTATCTCACTCCTACTGAGATAGGCAGGATTCAGATGAGTGCTAAATGTTTGAATGCCCAATGTTTAAATATGGTCAGGTTCCTTTTCTGAAGCAAATTATCTTAATTTCCCTTGTGAAACTTTCAAATTACTCTTTGAAATACAGTTAAATAACTGTGTAGATCAATAGCTACACTCAGTTGCTTAAACATTWAATTGATCATCATCCTGCCACCCAGAGCAAACTGTCCTGAGAATACAATGTCCATTAACTCCAAATACTGTTAGTGATGATAARTATTGCAATTTAGCTACAATTGCTTTAGACCTCTCAATAAAATGCCTAAAATGGAGGAATCAATTTTTATTTTGGTCAAGCCAGTGCCAAATATGGCAAACCAATTTCTCCTAATTATGGGCATGTGTTTTGCTAATTATATTTTACAAGGCTAGCAGATAGCATTCAGATAGTATCTGAGTGCCTTTTTTTTCTTTAACAAGATTATACATGCTAAGCTTTGCAAATTACTAAATGACTTTTATGAAAAGCCAAGCTTAGTAGTGAGAGGGTGAAGTTCCAAAGGTTGCAAATTTGAACTTAGTCCAAGAAAAAAACAGTAAATACTGAAATGGGCCCCCATTCAGATGTAAAAAGGATTTCACCTTTAGAAGGTTCCACTGCATGACAAACATACCAGTTTAGGAAAGATGGGCTGGATTCTGCTTCACTGGATTTGAGATATTTGATAATGACCAACATTGTGTAATTTTTCTAGTTCAATTGAAAGCCAACTCCTCTTACGGGCCCACAGCAGTTTCTGAATCACTCAAACGGATAGAAATTGGACAGCATGAAAGGCACCAGCTTTTTTCTTTTCTTAACAGATGTACATAATTTTTTTAATGGGCTTTGTGCAGTATGCCAGCTTTAGAAGGTGAATCTAGCTCTTCCTTTCATAGCTGGCAGGCAAAACCTTCATTCTCACATGTCTCAATGAAGTCCTCTGCATTTTAAGGGAGGAGTAAAGTGAATGGGTATGAATCAGTAAAATCAGTTTTCCTGACACAAGGGTAAGCTTTCTAACCAACTTTTTTCCCTTCCTGATCAAGAAAATCACAAGAGCCTTGCCTAAATTTGCAGTAGTAGTGGTAACTGGCCATCCACTGAAGCAGAACTCAACCCAAACTTCTGCATCTAGTACACTGAAAGTGTAACAGCAACAGTTTTAGCCAAAGCCAAAACTGGATGCTCAGAATTGATGCTGTATAAATGTAATGATGACAAAACAAAACAAAAACGAACCTGTCACAAATGCAACCGTGAGCACTTTGATTTCCGAAGGGTTAATAAAATAAATAGTTTATAAATGTACGCTTTCATTTCAGATCTCATAATCTGGTAATAAATTATGTGATCTCAGCAGATACCTTCTGCTGTACAGTTCAGGTCACAAGCCATCTGTAAGATGTAAAATACTTCACTAGCAAGCTTGTCTCCTGGCTCAGCCAAAAAGAAAGAAAGCATGGAAAGCAAGCACAGAACACAAAGGAAAGCTGTCAATCAAATTCATTCATGCTATTAGAAACAGTAAAAGAGGGTAGTAAAGCGACCACCTGTAAGAATAGCCCATAACTCCACAACATGATCACATATGAAACTTTCCAAAACACTTTTGCTAAGAAAACAGTCAAAATAAAATGGTTTATTTAACAATGTTTGGACAAGTTATGCTCTTTCCCCATTGAATTTTCTCTGTATGTCTTTCTAAAAAAGAGCAGGAAACGATCAACTATTTTCTGCATTAGGCGTACATTAAAAATACATAAATGTCCAAACTGTGGTGCATACTTAAAAGGAGCAGATCAAAATAATACTACCAGTCAGAAGCCTATTCAGATGTACATACACAGTGTTCAGAGTGCACAGCACTTGAAGCACACTAAGAACAATAGAAAAGTATATCCCCAAACTAATTAACAAATTTTGCTAATAAAAAGCCCCARAAAACATCATTGCTGTACTGTGTTCAAATGCTCCAAACCTCTGAGGCCTCTTCTACCTACTCCCTTTCATCTCCATGAGCTGCTCACATTTTTCTGGCAATGTCACTTTCTTAACCTTTTCTTTAATGGACTCGTTTTGGTCTACAGATATTTCTGTTTGCTGTTGACTGGCTAACCCTAATTTGAATTGGAGTACACAAAGCTTTCTCATTTTTCCTGCTCACTTATTTTCATATTTTCTGCTTTTCTATTCCCATATCTATCTGTGTTTGACAAAATACTGAAAGGGCACCCTCAGCTCCAAAACATCTCTAATGCAGAACTTTACTCCTATGAAAAAGCAAGAAAGCATACTCAACTTTTTAGTCCCTCTACACAGTTGTACAGATCTGTAACTCCTAGATTTTTCTAAACACCAACAGTTTTTATTCAACTATAACCTATTTGGACAGATTTTTTTTTCCAAGAATACATTAGAAGGAACCATAAAAAAATTATATGTAAGTATTTAATGCATTAGCAATGATTATCAATATCATCACAGGTTGTTCATGCATGAAGCATGATTTTAGGGAAGAATTGTACCTGTTTGCATGTGCTAGAACTTTTTTTGAAAACACCTTCAAGTATTTGGCATTTTTATATTCCTGCTATATGTCTCAGTTTCATAAACTTTATTTTTAACTGTTGCTGTTCTCAGCATGCCTCAGGAAACATATACCAGCAAAACAGATGTTTGAAATACTTATATTATTGAAATATAATTTAAAATATGCTTTCCCCTGCAACTTAACACCCTAATCATGGCTAAAGTTTCCAGTACTAACCAAGATGAAAAATTGTCTCTCTTGYGAATGTTCTGGAAAAATCACAGTCTGATATACTGACAGAAAGAGTTCACTTAAGACTAGAAGCAGTGCACTACAAGGCACATCTCCTGGAACAAACCCTTGCCATTCTCCTTGATTAGAAAGCACTTAACACATAATAGAACTTGGCTTTACTATCAGCTATGCAGTGAACACTCAGTATATTACTGGTGCTCATAAATCTAATGATTAAGTCTAAAATTCCAAAAAGCACTATTAATTTTGTTACCACGACATTAACATATAGTCATATTACCAGTTAGAAATCCCCTTTCACTGGTAGAGGCTAAGATAAGATTTAGCAGAAAGAACATGTAGAGGAAAAAGATTGCTGGGGTTAGGAAAATTGCAAGCTCTCCTTTTAGTACTCAATCAAATGACAGCAAACTGAGAAGCAGCYCAGAGAAGAAATCAATGTGAACAGTATAGTCTCTCTTTGAGAGTACTATCCTGATTAGCAGAAAACTAGCATTTTTATTTCCTTTCCTATCATACAGTCTGTGAGATWGACTTCATTAGTTTTAATTTCAGTGACACAATATTCATAAGTCATTTTTTAAACTGCAACACAGCAGATATTTTGCAACTTAATTTTAATCTTTGATAGAGTGGCATTGATAAAAACTAAAGAATTTTCACTTACAATGAAATAAAGGGAAAAATCCACATCTGCATTTAAAGAATGCTGAAACCTTGCATTATTTTGAAGAGTGATTAAAACTAAGCTGCAATGAGCACTCCAGTATCTCAGACTCCACGCATTTGTTTCTAATAATAAAGGCCCTTAAGGCATCCTTACCCGTTATGTCAAACCAAAGTGGTGTTCCAAGAGGTTCAACAGCTATTACACCAATCATGTGAGCAACTGGGTCACTTTCCATCACCGTAAAAGAAAAAAAAGATTCCTCGAAATAAATGGGCTCTGCGGGTGGGACAGGCTTTGGAATCCATTCTATGTGAAGCCGAGTAGTGGAAGATTTTTGTGGACGACCATTATCCACAGCTTTAATCTGTGAAACAGACACATCTTTTAGGCTACAGGATCACATAAATCATTAYGTCACATAAACAGAAAGCAGTAATAAGCTCCAAGCATGTTTGCTCGTGTGAGATATTTCCAAAAAGGTTAAGTGTCTCTCAAAGTGCCACTTGCCCTTCATTATCCGGGCAGCAAATGGAGAAAAAGTATGCAGCACCTGATAGCAGCACAAACTGTTACCATAAATTCACTTTTATTTTGCTTTCTTCCTGAAGGTGAGTCAAGCTGATTGTTTATGTTCCCTCATCTGTCAAATTCTGGAAAAGAACAGCAGTTCTTGATACACAATACAAACATCTGAAGTCATCCTTTAATAAAAACCAAACAAACCCACAAAACAGTACTTCTGGATTTGYTGAAGCTTTCTTCCTTCAGGTATTGTAGTCACTCACCTGCCAGCTATTGAATAAGAAATGAAGAGATAAAAGAACACTTTACATATTCATGAAATASAAGATTTCCACTTACTGAAAGGATATCGTAGTCCCTTGCTGCAGAAAATTTCTTTGATGAAACCACTCCAGTTTTTGGTTCAATAAAGAATTTACCATGTTCATCACCATCTTCAATGCTGTAGGATATCTCTGCATTGGGGCCTTCATCTTTGTCTGCAGCAATCACTCGATAGATTGGCTCTCTCCTAGCAGTTCTCTCTCGTTCTGGCTTACCACGCTCTGGGAGCCGAATTTTGTAGAATTTTTGTAAGAACTGAGGCTTGTTGTCATTCTCGTCTAAGACCTTCACAATCACCCGTGCAACTGTAGATTTTGCAGGAGTACCGTTGTCTGTTACTGTTACCTGGTTTATTAAAAATGGTAAAATTAGCTCAAACATGGTCCTTCCACTAATGCTCCTCMCTAAATGAGATTTTCCTACAACTGCCTGAACAACTGTAAAAATATCCCCTAACTTCAGTTAAAGCAACTGCCTAAAGCTATTAGGTGAATATTTWAAATAGACACTAAAAAAGTATATTCAGCTATTATCTTAATATTTTGACACATGAAATGCAAATATTCATGTTCATCTCTAACAGATGGCATGATTTCCACATATATGACTATCTGCTCCCTTTAGTACTTGTAATGGAACACCACCACATACCTTTCAGTTCACAGAAAAACACCAACAAAAAATAGTGAGAAAAACCAAAGCATATCTCAAATGAGGAAATTACAAGGGATATGGGATAAGATGTCCATTAACATAAAATGAGCATTTCCCTGAGCCAAGCAAAAAAAAAAAAGGCAAATTTGAGAAAAATCTATTTGTTGTGAATACACCATCAGTTTTGAAGGCATTACTGACATAACAAGGAGAATACTAAGACATGAGAGAATAACATGAAACTAATCTAAAATAACTGCACAAGAAAGTGCCAGTTGGCACTCAGAAAATMCGTACAAATTGGGAATAAAAAATGGGGCATTTTAGTTACTATTATGTAAGCAGAAATAAAATCAAAGATCAAATTTAATAGCAGAAAGCAATAAACCCACCAACCCATCTGGTCAACACTTGAATGCTCTTGAATAATTAGCCAGATGCTCAGCACTTGGGTCACAATACTGTCTACCATTCTGCACATTCCTGGGTTTCTTTCCAACCTATCTTCAGAGTTGTAAACATAAAACTAACACATGGGAAAACTGCTACTTTAGGATGGGYTGTCTGTCAGTATCGCTCTGAAGTTAAGAGTGCTTCTGTCAGATAATTCACAGCCTTTTGGTTAAAGCTTTAACAATCACTTGGGATTCAAAATGAGCAAATAATGAAGAATTATAAATTACACCAGCAGGCAATAAACAATGTTCCAAACTAAAGAGCAATGAGCTTAAACTGCTATTTTATACCGAATGATGAAAGCAGGAGAATTTATGTACAATTACGTGACACTGTTATCCTAAAAATAAACATTTTGATTTCTGTACATGTTAGCTTAAGGTTATAAAGCTTAAATTAGCATGTCTGCTAGCAGACAACTGCCCATAACATCACACCGTGAGTGTGACCTCTGGAGTGAGTTTTGGCGCAGAACAAGTAGCGCAGCTGCTTAGCTGCAGCCTGAAAATTCACACAATTCAGACATTTTCAAAAGGCAACTTGGACTTGGCCACCCTGCTCCAGGGATAAGGGGTAAGCAATCAAAGCCATGTGTGCCAGGTGGCTTCAGGCTGAGAAAAAAATCCACAGCTCATTTTATTTATTGTATTGTATAAATCTAATACAAAACCCAGCATAATATGTAGAGAAGTAAACATCATGATATACCAATTTGAAAATCAATATACATAGCAGTGGTCAAGAAATAAGACATAATTGACATGAAGCACTTTGGCAAACTGACACAACCAGATTAATGAGGCAATATGGAAAGARAATTATTTAACAACTTTAATATTTTCAGGAATGCTATGTCTAGTACTAAATCAGATTGGCCATTTAATTAATTTTGTTACTATTACTTCCAGAAACACTGCAGAGGTATTTCTGACCTACTGCATTGGTATTTAGGTACAAGASTTCTTTTCAAAGCTGACGCAGAAATGAAAATAGTGATAAAAAAATTGCTTCAACAGCTGCATTAATCCAGCTTGCAATAMACCAAAGGGATACCAAAGGCCCAGGAAGACTGCACGTACACTGCAATTATACAAAAGGATAGTTTGTGCTTTTAGGGCRTAAATACATTCATCTCCAAGTCCACACAGTCATTGCATTCCTACTGGAATACCTTTCTAAGGATTGCACAAGTTTTGAGCAAGTCTAAGTTGCTTCTTTGTCTTTAACATTAGTTTGACCAACTCCCACTGCAGTCTTTTGTGTATCACCAAGGACAAGAGGCACAATAAATATTCTAGATAAATCCTAGGACATAAAGATCACTGTGAATATTAAATTTTCACTACATGTGAAGTACCATGCCATTACACGGCTTGACAGCATTGTGAAACTGGATGATTTAAAGTTGTCTATGGGTTTTCTTTTCATGCTGTTTGACAGAGAATGAGAAAAACATTTAAATAAACTTCAGGCAATCAATTAAATGTAGCTAAATGAAAGCACTATGACACCAGTTTCATGCTCTTGGACTCCGGCTCTGTAATGCATGTCTTGCAACTGATGTGATTGGTAAATACATTATGCAGAAAACTCACATACCATCCTTTTGTATTCTCCATGTTATAAAAACATTCTGCACTTCTTTTTCAGAAGCCTATACTCAGCAAAAGTTAGGCTGAAATAGATATTCCAATAATTACACAGGAAGATAAAGAGAGGAATCACACTCCTTTTAACAATCATGCCTTTGTACCATTTGAATGAAAATCTTTGTTATCAGATATAGAAAAAAAGTTGCATTCAATATGTACCTTTACTCTTTTCTTATGAAAAGGCCCCAACACATTGTTTTTTTATAATATAGGTGATTATCTGCATTGCAACATAATGAACAAAAGGAAATTACTTCTGAATCCAGTTCTTTAAATTCTTCATATAGTAATCAAGCCTGGCAAACTTAATTATTTGTAAAAGAGCATTGAACTTACAGTCACTGTTTTTCAGAAACCTAAATAAATTATTTACCTCCAGTATGTGCTCTCCCTGCTGCTCTCGATCTAGTTTTCTGGATGTGGTTGTAATTAGCCCTGTAAACGTAAGAGAATAATTAATCAGATCCTTCAAGAAAATAATCGGAATGAAGGTTAGGTTAAATCAGCAGTTACTGATATCCTCAACCTCAGTTTCTTCGTAGGTGGTCTCTTCCATTTTTTGTAGAATTTATGCTTTTGTTAAGGGAAGGGGTGAGGGGTTTCCAGTCCTTAAAAGCTGTGAAAATATTCTTTGCAATTTAAAAACTAAGCTGTTATAATGCTTAAGCACAGTTCAGTGTTCCAACRCATCTGTACATGTTATGTTTATGACAGAAGTAATGAATGAAATTCTCTCACATGAAATCCCGTTTCCAGAGGGCATTCATACAGCTTTTTYAAAGGGTGCTGACAGACATTACCTGAATTAATTACCAATCTCTTCARGAAAAACACCTATTTGTAATATTAGTGATAAGGGCAAGAGAAGGATAACCTTAAAAGATGCAGTAATAGAAAACAGGGCAATTTGTCTGTGTAGGTTTAATTTCACAATGACAAGCAGTCAGACAGTTGCTGTTGGCAACAGCAGAGAACACCAGAAGTTTTTAATGACTGATGTTATATTTTGTCACAAGACTGATACACTCTTGATGCAAGATTAGGAAGGCATGATGGATTTTACTTTAAATGAAGTCTAAGAGTAAGAGGTAACAAAAAGACAATGAAATCTAAATACAGAAGGATCTCATTTGAATTAATTCTCCCTTACAGTTAGTTCCGAATTTTAACTATTGAGTTTCATGAAAAGTAAACTCGGTCAACTCTCAATTACAGCAGAACSGTTTGATCTTGTGTCTGTTAACTGTGCCATGGATTCAGGCACAAGAGAATTCAGGCTCTTTGCTGCACCACAGCCGTTACCTTTCTGCAGGTACAAGCTGGCCCCACAAACACCATCGCTGCGTTCACATGGGACTGAGCCTGTGCTAGTAAATCCTGCTAGAATCAACGTGGCCCAGCAAACCCCAACATTTGGATTTGCCCAGATTAAGCAACTACTGATCAAAACATCCCACATTCTCTGAAGCAGCAACACAGAGGATGCTGCAATGTCAGGAGACATTTTATCCAGCTATCCCAGCTTTTTGATAGCAATAGGAAAGCACTGCCATCTTGATCCTTAATTGTCAAACTGGAAAACAGGGAAGCAATTACCCAATGAAGGATGAAATAGAGATCAAATTACAGGTGGCCTACTTYATGTTCCTTTTTCTAACTATAATGTAATTTTTTTTGTTAACAAAGCCTTATATAAGGAAAATTAAAATCCACATATTAAAGTTTGCAAAGTTGGTCTACTACAATAAAAAAGCCTTCAGTTTTGTCTCTCAGTTAATAAACAGTAGAATATGTAAGAAAAGCAATAAAGATTTCAAATTCACTTAAAGGAGAAAGGCCAAGAGAAACAGGATTCTATGCCACAGGCACATAGCTACTCAGTGCCTCTGACAAAAACAGCCGTAGTCTACTCATATCAACAAAACAGACAACCTGTACTAAATAATATGAACAAAACCTATATAAGGTGATATTACAGCTGTCAAATGTTCAAACAACTGTTCTCCAAAAAACAGATAGTGCAAATRACAGCTGTTTCAATTACGGTCAAATCTGCCCTTGTTTTTGCAGCAATTTTGTTTGCCACCATATCAAATCCATTATTTACCTAGCGTTCTAGACAATGACGTGTCATCTTCTCCTGCTTTATGTTTTTACGCTTTTACAGTACAAAGAAGATACATGTGCTATTGTTAGGAACATCTTTTGGCATTATGAAGTTACAAAGAAAGGGGGAATGAAAATTTAAGCACACAAATCCCCAAAAYAAATAAACCAAACAAAGAACAAGGAAAAAAGGTTGCATTATTATTGTGCATTTAGAAAGGRATGGAAAAAAAAGAGAAAATTATGTGACAGGTCTCTATTAACCTTGAGGTAATATTTTCATATGGAGATTACAGAGCTGTGAACAGYGACAACTGAAAATATTTATTGTCCCATATACTAAAAAGCTTCACTTTCCTGACTAAGTGTGGGCAACACATTTTCTTTTCACAGGCTCTATGGGAAACAGAATAGGACTGTTAACTGGAAGTGAACAAATGGCAACAATGCCTCATCTGCTTCCTTCCAGCAAAGAGACTTGTAGGTGGCTTCAAGAAACATAAGTTCTCCTAAAACCTTTCTATTGAGCACCTCTGTAGAAAGCCAGCACAAGCTCTCCTATGAAGCATTACTCTCAAGGCTCGCCGCAGTTGCAGGAGAAAAGGTAGATTTCAGCACAGCCACTGAAGGAGTTGGCTGTTGAACAGCTGGGTTGAGGACAGGGAAAAATCTCAAAAAAAACCACAGGAGAAATAATGCAATCTTAGCAGAAATATCTCATGATGCTTATATCATTCAACAGTTAGTTTATGCTCTCTGCCAATATTAAGATTCCATCTCTCACACCGGCAGTGAGTAGCAAATTACATGAGATCAGAAAAATGGCACCTTTCAATAGCCTCCTATCCATTTTTTGTTATCAAGGGCCATTAAGACAGGAGCCACCCCTAATAAAAGGCAATTAATACTTACAGTAAAAGAAATTTAACAAAAAAACAGTCCAAAAGCTTTTGCTGCAAGCACTCAAGACAAAACTCTACCATGTATCATGACTCTACACACTAGTGATTGCTAAAGGAAGTCTTGTTCCAGATAAAATTCCTGTTAAAGAAGTTGGTCAATACAACTCAAATGAGTAAGCAGAAAAATATCCAGCAAGAACAAAATATATATGCTTTGATCTGCTAAAACCTCCAGTCTTTCAGGRAAGCATGCCACACTTCTGTTAAAACACTTCAACCAGTAACAGAGGGGCTTAGTCTTCACCATATATATCCTGTATATTCAGCAGAAACTAATGCCAACAAAGGAAATGTAACACTTCTGGATTTAGAATCACATACACATGCATGACATTCTTTTTATTTAACTCTTTACTGCTAGACACTTTCCTAAGTGCAAATTTAGCATCAGTGAAGTGCTTCACTTCAGCTTAAGACTATAAAAGGTTTGATTACAGCAATCACTACATTTTCCTATTTTTTCCAAGTTTTTCTAYACTACAGAATGCTTAATGCTGCACCAACAGATTTTATCTATTCTTGAAGAGCTTTTCTGAACAATGGCTGTGATAATAAGGTCAAGTGTTCCTATGCACTGTGACTGCCTGTTAAGAGGGTTGGGGAGAATCTTTGATCCTAATGTAAGTCAGCTCCCTTGCAACAAAAGCCACTAAGGTCTTTCTACTGAAAACCAAAGTTAATTTTTTTTAGATTGAGCTCCATCCCTTTTCTGTAACACTTCATATATACCCTTGCTGTGCCCCTCCCTCTACACAAATAAATGCATGACCACGTTTTTCCATACACCACATCCCCACAGGAATGGCAAGTAAAAGATTTSAATTAAGCTCTGAAGAAGTCTGTGTTATGAGGTGACGAGAATGTGTTTACTGCTGAATGAAACAACAGCATGTGTGAGAAACAGGTCACTGTGACAAGCCCTTCTATTTCAAAGCAAAACTGACTCAGAGCATTGTTTGTCGTCACATTCTTGCAGTTTCCTTCTGCCTCCTTTTACCATTCCCTTTCTCAAAACCAACAGGAACAGTAAGCTTCAGTATATCACATCACTGACTATAATTTCACCTGAAATCAATGTCACTATGGCAAGATGGGTCAAGCATTTTTGAGAAATGCAAGTTCGTAACAAATATTTTTAAGATAATGATAAGGAAACGTATCTCTAGTGAATTGGTGAAATTTTTGCATTTACTAATATTTAAAAACTTGCTTCTTCAACTAATATTTAAAAGCTTGCTCCTTCTTTTGTAACAGCAGCTTAATAATTTAGAGTCTTTGGATAAATCATAGCTGTTCTGCCTCACTACTGGAGAGCTAACTGTAAATGTCTGTATGAAACTAACTGTAAATGTCTGTAACAAACAAAATGAAACAAAAAACCTGCACTAGTAGCAAATACAATTGTATTCTCACTTCATTCCTTCTTTGAGTTTACATTCTGGGGATAGCTGCTGTCTATTTGAGGTCTAGCCAAAAATTTAGAGTCACAACTGCATTCAGMTAAAACTTACTTCAGATTTCTATTTCAAATAGTAGCAAAACAAACGTACAAAAAAGCAACTACAGCATACAATTATGTAAATATAAATAAAGCTGCTACATTTGGAACAGAAATTAGCACCAGAGATCAGATATTAGCAGGGATTTATTTCACCTCAGTTCTCAGCTACATCRTATCATCTCTGTTTCTGAAAACTAGCACAACAATTTTCATTAATGCTGAAATAGCAATATCTTTAAAAAAACACAGAATATTATTAGGTGGGCATTGTGTTAAGAACTATCTATTAGCTATCTTAATGGCATGGCTGATCTCAGAGGTGAAAAAAAATGGCATCAGAAAAAGTGGTCTTTAGAAGGGAGCAAGGATCTAAGTTTTCATCTTGCTATGTTTACAAGATGTATTCCCATGCATTTGTGCTTTCACAAATATCTACAGACTTTCCAACTGCACACTCAACTTGAGATGATGAAGATTCTGGAGCTGGATGAGAGTTTGGCTGTTGGACAGGGCAAATCTGCACAATGAACCAAAGGACTAATGCAGATGCCAAGTGTACCATGCCAAGTGTACCATGCTACCTCCGGTAAGTTTGAACGGATAGGCTTGACTTGAATTAGTGTGACACTACTTGAACTGCAGTGTATGAAAAGAAAYGCAGTTTCTCTGATCTCTGAATGCATTGTCACTGAAGGACATACGGAAAACAGCTACAAAATTTTTTATCACTAACTTCAACATATACAAGACATAAACTGAACATGTTTAATTAGGCCATATTTGGTCATGAGGTTTTTGTCCTCTGTGTTAAATGCAAACCATAACGAACTCGCAGAAATGGTTTGTCTGGACTGCATCACTCAKTTATCATTTAAGCTGTCATCAGTCATGATTACTGCAACTTAGTCAATTAATTTAGCTCTCATTCCCTCACTTCAACCCCTAAAATAACAAACTACTAGTGAATGTTTAAGGGTTGATTTTTTTTTTTATTTTTCAACATATTGTTATACATTAARATCTGTTTACAAAATCTAAATATGTAAATCAGTTTAAGATTTGAAGGAAGTACGGATTTTAAATTTACATGTGGCTGTAATAGTAATCATGTTAACTATTGCCTAACATGACCCAAAAGCACCGGGCAAATTACAGCTAATATTTCTTAAGCCCAAGACCAATTATKTCTCTTCAAATGATGAAGATACTGTCTCACTTCAAGGTAACCATTTCCCATTAATCTTCTTCCTTCAAGAAACAGTGTATTATATCCAAGACAGAGGAATGTATCTTCTTTTGTATGACAGACTAGGAATTTCACTGGAATCAGCAGGTTCCTCCTCACCGAAGTATCAGGTGTGATCATCTCTTTGACAYCTCTCATAATACAGTGAGCATCAAGTCTCACTGTCTAAAAGATCTCTTCTGACATTGTTTTGAACTGCTCCCAATTCTCAGCACTTCCCAAAATATGAACAAAATGGCTRGTAACTCAACAATCCATGATTATTTAATCACTGACACATAAAGATGACAATTTTTTTTTCAGTCTTCTTTCAACGGATTTCAAGTTAAAATTACATTTTACACCTAAGTTTCCTTACAATCAACGACCATCAGAAAAGGCCCACATTTTCTTCCTAAAGATGTTCAGATAAGCTTTTTGGCAACACTTAGTCAAATCTTGTTTTCTATGTAAGCCAAAAAAAAGGCTCCACAACCAAAACAAATGAACAGGTTAATAAAAACAGGTCAATAAAAGTTAATAGCAGAGGGATTGAAGAACAGATTTCAGCTTTGCCGCTGACAAAAATAAACTCCATGTCTTACTAGCCATGTAACAAATTATGAGGACTAYAAGCCAGAAAGTTTAATATATCACCATTATAATATATCACCATGAAGGCAGACTGCTGAGTCAAAAAACAAACAAGATAGTCTAACATACTGGAGCAAGCATATCATACAGGAACTGAACTTTGGTTTACACAGTCTTAAAGATAATTCCTTAGCAATTTCCCTTGCTTTTCATTCCTAAACTCTCKTTCTAAACACCTTAATAACTCTCACTGAAACCAGCAACAGAATTGTCATCAGTAATTTTCTAATGCTGAAATGTGATTGTAAATATACAGCTCCAAAAGAAACTAGGAATATCATTTACAAGCACCTTATATGGCTGCGAATGACTCTTCTGCTCAGGTACAACACTTAAAAGCAATTATTACAGTTCTTTCAATAAAGGGTGCAAAAATGATACCACTTCTCAAGAAAAATTGAGAGCCTGGGTTCTTCTTTCAATTCTCTTGGGAATATACTCTCTCCATTAGTTCTGCTGTTGCTTGCTTGTTCTGTCTGTCCTCTTGAATTGTACCTTTTTCTTTTGCTATCCAGTTGTTTAGGAAGAACTAAGATTCATTCTGCCTAGCATAGCTCACMGCCAGTGCCTAGCAGACTGTTCTGGGTAGTCTGAATGCACTTTTGGAGCTAAAGGACTTATTTTCCACTTCATATATATMCTTTGTGACCAGAGTAATTACAARAATGTGTTACAATATGCCAGCTTTAGAAAAACTAAAATRGAGACCTACTGCAGCACACCTGATGAAATCACTATTCCCTTTTTGTTAAGAATATCATGATGGCACTTAGGTATTACAGCCTTTCACGGTTTTGGTGCCTTTTCCCCTTTAATTCCCATATGCAGCAGCAGTTCAGGCAAATGCCAACAGGACACTCCCAGAGTGTACAGAGACCTGAGTAAACTCCAGACTGAAAAGTCTGAAACTCAATAAGAACTACACACTCTATTTGCTTTTCAGATCACCTTTTCTTTTTACTTGGGTACTTTCTTATTCCTGTTTCAGATATTGGTGCATATGCTCTGGATTTCATCCACAAAAACCACTCTTGGCACATTTGGCCCAGATGAATGTCTTGCCCTTTGAATGGCACTCCATGAGAAGCTGAGCAATAATCGAGATCTCAGCCCTACCCGTCGGGACTGCATCAAAGAAGGGATAACACCCTGCCCATAAGGGCGTATTTGTGCAGCACTTTTATTGAAGTACAGTAATACCACTGAATGTGCTGAGTTGGAGGGGACTCAMAAGGATCATCAAGTCCAGCTCAATGTTTATTTGTTTGTTACCAAGACAGACTATAAGCTTTGTAYATAGGATCACAAAGTGATCCTACAWCCCATGGCTAATATTTCATACCACGGGGCACCATGTTTATCTCTAACCAGGCAGTTTAACTACTCAGTCCTGCTACTATAAAGTCTAAGTACAAGGTGCACGTCTGAAGTTGAGTCACTTTCCTGAACTATTTTAACAGCATCCTAGAATTTGCTGAGCAGAGTACTCATTAATCATATTTGTGRTTTGAGCATGAAGCAAAGACAAGCAACCCACCAAAGATTATYTACATACAGCATAAGGAAGAAAAAATAATTTACATAAACAGCTAAGCCATCCAATCCAATGAACACTGGAGAGCTTCAAWTTTGACTACATTTCAAATCAAGTGYAAAATCAGTGTTTAGTGATCATATAATTGTAGAAGATTCTACAAAGGTATCTAATTAGTCATTATTACATTATTTTTAGTCTGGATTTACTAGGATAGYGGTATTAACTTCTTCTGCAGTAATTTTTTTAGTGGTAAAATTAGTTGGGAAATTATGAGAAGAAATATACAAATAACAACAAACACCCGAATAGCTACATAAAAAAATAAACCTATGTCTATGATCCTGCATGGTGCTTGAAAGCACTTAGGCTAAGTGCTTTCCAGTTTCATTGCCATTCATGTTCTTTGGGTATTTTCTGTCATACAAAAGATAAAACCCAGAACTGTAAGTCAAAAGCAGTATAAGATAAAATATCACAAAAAAAGGTATTTAATAAATAATAACAAATAGCTAAAATAATTTTGAATGAAAGATTAAACAACAAAACCCACACATGGTTATTTCAAGGAAACTAGTAAGTGATTATACATTTCTTCTAGAATGAACTTTCATCTTATTATCAACAGAACACTATAAATTTTTGTTACATCTTTGCTTACTTTGTGAAAATACTCTTGTCTTCAAAAGAAACCACACCAATTCAAAGCTCAAACACCTTAGATAAATAACTTAGAGTAATTAACTCTAAGTTACCTGATGTCCATCACTCACTTTTTTCATCTCGTTTTGAGATATACCATCTTCAATAATTAAGTACAGAATTGTTACCATAAAATCACACATCATCTTAAAAGATCTTTTCAAACCTGTCATAATTTTACTTTATGGTGCTCTAAACTCCCTACACATTGAAAATCTAAAATATTAATTTCTGAGTAAGAATTTGGAGATTTATACAATCCTGCTGCCTCTTCCCCCTTTTTTTTTCCTCTTGCTTTTAATTGTATGTTATTTCCTACATGTACAAAATAGAATGTACTAGAATAAGTACCTGCAGCTTTATTTACTGATTTAAAGGGAACGGCTTTTGTAACTGAACCACATACACAAAGAACTTCAGGCAATGCTCCTAAGAGAGACGATCTCGTCTGCGGTCAAAGATTTAACCTTGGCTCAGCAAAACTGAGGAACAATTTTATAGCTCACTTCTAGTTAGCCCTTGAACTGTGTCTCCACTGTGAATTTTTGAGTCAGAAAAATTACATTACTTCCAGAAAACAAATGTAGTTCTATCTGGATTTATCTTCTATTTTCATTGATTTAAGAAAAAAACAWGTCAAGCTAGATGTGAATTAGGGCACTAATTCTGAGTAATCCTCTCTCATTAGGAAATTAATCGATACTAATGTTATAGTATACAATTCAAAGTTACACTACTCAGAGATCCTGCCAAGGAAAGAYTGGTATCTTTGAAAGCATGCATTACTATTTCAAGTGTACCCACTGGCAAGTTTGCATATGACACAAAGTTGAGTGGTGCAGATGACACAACAGAAGGACTGGATGCCATCCAGAGGGACCTGGACAAACYTGAGAGGTAGGCTCATGGGAACCTCACAAAGTTCAGCAAATCAAAGTACAAGGTGCACCCAGGTCAGGGCAATCCCAGGCAAGAGTCCAGATTGGGAGACAAACTCTTTGAGAGCAGCCCTGCAGAGAAGGACTTGGGTGCTCTTGTGGATGAAAAGCTGGACAATGACCCTGCAATGTGCACTTGCAGCCCAAAAGGCCAAAAAGATACAAAGTTGCACCAAAAGCAGTGTGGCCAGTAGGTTGAGGAGAGGAGGGATTCTGCCCCTCTCCTCTGCTTGGAGCAGGCCCAGAGAAGGGCCACAAAAATTACCAGASAGCTGAAGCATCTCTCCTATGAAGACAACCTGAGAGAGTTTGGATTGTTTGGCATGGAGAAGAGAATGTTCTGGGAAGCCCTTATAGCAGTCTTCCAGTATCTAAAGAAGGCTTCTAAAAAAGGAAAGTGACTTTTCACATGGCAGATAGTGATGGGACAAGGGAGAGTAGTTTTAAACTGAAAGGGGAAAGATTTACATTAGATGTYAGGAAGAAATTTTTTCCTCAGGGGCTGATGAAGCATTGGAACAGGCTGCCCAGAGAAGCTGTGGATGCCCCATTCCTGGAAGTGTTTAAAACCACACTGAATGGGTCTCTGATCCAGTGGGTGGCATCCCTGCCCATGGCAGGGGGGTTGGAACCAGATGAGTTTTAAGGTCAACCTTCCAACCCAAGCCTTTCTATGTTTCCATGACTGTTGCATCAGAACATGGGAAAACTGAAACAGAACTTCACTTTCTTTTACTCTTGTTTTACAACACAGATCATGCAGARCATGACCTGAAGTTTTTATGTAGTTCCAGAGACAAATAAAAGGATTGCTGTGCTTCTCATTTATTTTCCCAAAATTTCTCYTTTTCTAAAGAGATGCAAAAACAAATAAAATAAGCCCCAACATCACCACCTAGGATTTTAAAGGTGTGCTCTCTAYATGAATGCTTTCAAGTAATTTTTAAAATAGATGTCTCTATTATAGGAAAATTTCTATATTTTCAAATGCTGAATTTCTAAATAGGTAGAGTGAATGGATATGAAGATAACATTAGAAATTTCAGATATTAACTTGTTTTCCCAGTTACAAAAAATACGAGTAGTCTAATAGCACTTCAAGTGCTTTTAAAAAAGGGAAATCAAAGTAGCTTTTAGCACAATTAAACTATTTTTACAAACATTTGGGTTCATTCTGGTCRCATTTGCAGTAAAAATAAAGAAAATACCTGTTCTAGAGAAATCATAATATAATACTTTACTTTTTCTGCATGTCACAGGTAAACAATTGGGCACATGGAGGTTGCTTTGAGCTGTGTGACATAAGCAAACAATAATTGAATCTGGCATTGCTTACCAGCTACAGAAGTTACAAGAAAAAATACAGCATTTTGATYTTTATTTTATTCTAAATCACATAAGCGTGCAATATACTAACACTGGTTTTATTCAAGTTCCAAAATATTACATCAACTGGGATTAAAACCCACAAGTAGTTACACAACAAAGATTTCCTTTGTTAAAACAAAGCCAATACTACTCTGYGGTCACTGGCCCTTCATTTCCTCACGAAGCAATTCTCCAGTGTTATCGGAAACCCGTGGAAGTTGTTTGCAGCTGTACTCATTTCCCATTTCACTTCAGTCACCAAATCAGACAGATACACACACACACACAGAGCTGCTTTAAAGGGCACTGTGTAAAATGCACAGGATACAGCTATGTTCTGAAGGGGCCAATAACTCAAAGCTTCTGCTGGAATGCCCCAACTAATATCCTGATCTAAATGAACTACCTCCTACACCATAGGATTACTAATTTCTTCAAGGTATGTCCATAATATTATCATGAGAATACCAAAGTGCTTCATATATAAATTAAGACATCTTCACAACAACACCCAAGTAATTARGGTATGCAATTGTTTCTATTTTACACCTGCAAAACCTAAGTATGGACAAATTAACAACTCAAAATTAATGTTGGCATCCTCCTGTCCCGGTTGTGAACTCAAGTCTAGTTTTCAGAARTATGCATCACTTTCACATCAAGTGTCATTAAAAGGATAGAAAGCTATACCTCTGCAATCAGAAGCTCTGCACATCTGATTCAAAATTGTTAGATGGAGCAATATCAAGTACCTGTCTTCCTCACTTGCTATTAAGTCTCCGAAGTAGGCATGACTTCTCAAAAAGTGGGTTTTGCCAGCCCTGATTCTCTCCCCAAGCTGAATCTGGTGGGTACAATAAACATAACAGAAGTCCTGGGGAAGTGCAAAGAAGCATACCAATTGGGAAAAAGACCAGATATTATTTCTAGCCTGAATCTATGGGGAAGGTAATTTGAGAAGAATATAAAGGCCCCATATRGACACCGGGTTAAGATTCGATTTTCTTGCTCAGTAACACTAAGAGAGCTGGAACTCCTTTCACTATGCAAATGCATTTTGCCCTTCTGTGTGCACACTGCCACTTACAAGGCACTGCAACCTTCTTCCAGGCACCTTAACTCAGCAGTCTATGAGATATAAATCATACAAAGCCTGTATCTCTGAGTAGCACCTGTGTTTTAAAAATACAGCATGGCAAAACTATTTTATCCATATGGCAACTAATGCAGAGTCTCAGGGAATTCTGTGGACTTTTTGTTTAGAAAAAGTTCAGTCTAATGGCTCCAGTTCTACAGCAATTAAGRATACTCTCCCTAGCTCTTCAATATGTTTTACATATTGGTGAGTTGTTATTGTTAGTCAGTTAAAGGTTAATACCTTTCTTCTAATTTCACAATTTTCCCACAATTTAAAAAGTAAAATCACAAGAAAAGTACAAAATAGGAAACAACAACAGGAAAATAATTCAGTTGACAATTTAGTCATTCTGGGGAACTGTAAGCACACATTTTAAATTGGGGAGCTAGTCTGCAAACCACCCTTACAATTCTTACTGTGTGCAACAAAAAGCTCATATTTAATGCATGTCCTACCCTCCTCAGACAGAAAGAAATTACATGGTTTGTTGAAAGCTTTTAGTTAAATGAATGCAATAACTATTGAATATGCACTAACAGATCCATTTCTAAATCCTAATAGATTAGAAATTACAAAATCATAATTAACCAACTCATAAATGTACGCATATACAATGGTATTATCAGCTATTACTAATGGATGCCATACTAATTACCTGTTCCACTTTCTCTAAGAAAGCAATCCTGCTATCAACTTTCATGCTTCCAACACTCCTCAAACGCAAAAAAGCAAATTAAGATATTGTAATATGAAAGGTGTAAAGATGAGAAAAATAAAAATTTGTCTACTCAATATGATGGTGTTCAGGTAAAATATAAACATTCAGTAGTTTATTCCAAACATTAATATAATCAATTGTATTTTGTAAATACAACCATGGAGTTTACATCAGCGATATGTAAAACTTTTCAGTTTTACAATTACCCAAATAGCTCACAAGCTAAAAAAGCACACCAGCAAGAAACAGAAATAATAGTACTAAACTACTTTATATGTACCATATGTACTACATGTGCTTACATKAACATTATACATTGTGAGCTCCAAGGCACAAACCTCAGGACTTGTTTACTGTTATGTAATCCTTTGTTTCACATGGGTGTTGCTAAACGTGCAAATCTTTTCTGAGTATCAGTGCAATAGCAGCAGTGTTAAGCGCTGAGATTAATTAGAGTCCCAGGATTCAGAACAGCCACCAAATCAAGAAACTTCAACTTCTGCCACCTAAACACATTAACAGGAGTTGACACTCTTCTGCTTTGTCAATTAYTTCTGTATTTAATGAGAAGCTATTTTGCAGGAAGTTGAGCAGATATAAAGCTGTTACCATAACTTACAAGTTTGCCTACAGTTGTGTTCAGATTGAGCATGAAAACTGTCAAACTTTTGTTCCAATTTTTTCTGGTGACTAATAATAAGATAACTATTTTTTTTTTCTACCTGGACGGCTCATATGTGCAGYACTTTCTTTTCATTACATGGAAACTCCAAAGCTAAGTAAAATGCTATTTCATTTGTTTTAATGAAAGGCCAAGTATATGTGAAAAGACTACACAATGTCCTGTGTATTATAGATCCTACTTCAAGAAGTGAAATAGCATGCAAAGAAAAACTTAGCAGTGTTTCCTTAAGTTATTTTATAATTATTTAAAATATAAAAGATGTTTTTAAGTGTCAGTGAGGATTTACTGAAGGGGATACTTGGAAACTGATTGGTCCAAGAAGCATGCAGAGACTACTTCAGCCAGTGGCATTTTTGAGAAATAGTCAGTCAATCGTTCTTGTCATGAAAAGAAATGCCTTCTTTTTGTGAAAGGTGAACTATATCCTAYGAAAGTCCATGTCAGTCAGATTCTAAAAATTCAGGATTATTGCACAAASACACAGACATCTTAGTTTTGAGTCCACAACATTCTAGAAAGGCACTAGCTACATTAGGAGAATAGAATGCAGTGCTGCACTTGACAAGGTTACCCATAGGTTGTTTCTACTTATAATCTGTATTACCACTGTGTGGGAGACTTCTATCCATGGACCACAATACCATAGCATTAAATATTATAAAGAGAAAGAAAATGGATCCTTGACCTGGAGATAATAACACATTACTACCTCAAATGTATTTTTAACACTCACAATGTATTTTAAGAATCCCAGCACCAGATTTTACTTGACTTGAACTGAATGCCATTACAGTGCTCAACTCACCTCTGGGGATGCACAGCATCACACGCTTAACCCGCGTTGTCACTTTCAAAGTTACAGTTAAAAGTCTTGATCCATGTTCTATCTCTCCTRTGGTTGGAAACCTGAGCCCTGTGAAGATTTCTCTTCCTTGGACAAATACCTTACAGTGTGGTTACTTCACAATATACAACAAGGATATTGTAGCCACACAAGCAAACAAGACAAGACTTGACCTCTCAGATCCTAGTCCAATGTTCTCTTCAGCTGAGCCATATTTTAATTAATTGGGGAAGATAAAATACACTGTGTTATAACTAGAACAATAACCAGTGTCTTTTAAAGTGTTTTTTCAACTCCTTAACATGTCAGTTCTATTGAAAACCCTTTCACACCCAGTAAGATCTATTCAGATTAAATGTACTTGATATCTAGTAGACRGAAGAGCGACTTGGGGAGTTATGAACCTGATAACCTCAATCAAAACTTAACCACTGTGGTAGTGTCCAGTGCAGACTGACACTTTCAAACTGATCATGTACAGGATAGGCAGTATTGGCCCATTAGAGAGCACGAAATTCAGGGTCCTATTTGATGGGCAGAAAATATACATGAGTTAGCTTTTTAATATCCACTGAACTTAYCTGAGTACACTCTGGGACCAAGTCTCCCTTCTCTCCTCTGCCCACCTTTTCCCTTTCCCTCCTCACTGTGTTTAAGATGTCTGTCTAGAAGCACRTCTAGCTGTACAGTTTAACAGTAACAGACACCAATGAAGGGTGATATAGATGGAGCATGACAGGTGAATACCTAAGCCTTTAACTATACTGGGGGAGAAAGTAATTTTCTTCTGCTGAATGTAAAAGAGAGGGGGATTTTTTTTTCTCCTCAGTGCTTGTGCTCTGAAATATAATAATTTAATTATTTACAGTTGTCCTGCTTTTTTTTGTTCTTTAACACCAAGCTGAGGACTGTGGATCGCCCTGCTTGCCTCTACGGTATGCATGCTACAATAAAGGCAGGTAAGAAACTCTCTTGACAGAAAATCTTTATTACTTTTCTACTAGGTGTTCCTTATCACTTCACCATCTAGTGTGTTGATCTCCTTGAAGGTCCCTCTCTAACATAAATGGGATCACAGTAAGCTACCAACATGGACAACTGCAAACKACAGCTGAAGACAAGTCACAATCGCCCAGTGCTCTAATTTTTCTACCCATCAAATAGGAATAAAGTTGGKTTTTTTTAGCTCAAAACTTCAGCAAGGGAGGTACAGATGTGTCTTTTTTCAAAACACGGTTTGGAAAATGCCACTTGATGATTGAGGGGCAAAAAAGGGTAGGAAAAAAAGAGAAGGAAGAGGAAGAGAAAATGACCTACAGGAATATTAAGGAAGCAACAACCAAAAAAAACTTGGCAAATTATACAATAATGACGAAATGAATGGAAGTAGAATTTATGATCCCTTGCAACTTGAATACTGCAGTGACTAAGTTATTTCTACCAAACTCACAGGCAATTTTATTCCTATTTTTATCAGTACTATCTTGAGACAACAAGAAAGATCAAAGTGGCAGGCAGAACTATTTTCCARAATCATAAAGGGCAAGGAGGTAGATAAAAAAGGAGATTTTTTTTTTCCTTTTCCATCATGTAAAATGAGAGAAAACAGAGACACAGAGAAAACCAACTAGAAATTAAGTACACAAAGACTTTCTGCATTCACTTTCAAAGAATGTGGTTGAATTTTTCTTGTTTTACTTGTCAGGCTGCCTTTTCTCTAAAACCAGCATTTTGTAAATACAGTATTTAGATGCAGGATTTAGCTGTACTAAATATCTTCTGTTACTATAGCTATTTCATATGTCCCTCTTGGCARTGTCTTCACAAACAGATGCAGCACATGCTGACAAAGAAATTGTTGTCAAAAATAAMCCAAAAAATATACCTGTGTTTGCACTCATAGCTTTGCGGGCACAGCAATTACAATTGATAAAGCACACAAGTCTTTCATACCCAGAGCTGAAATAACTACAAAACAAAATGRAGGCCATAGTGGCAACCCAGCCTTCAAAATGTATTTTTTCACTCAATTTTTGMTCCTTTAAGTCCCTGAAATTGCTTCCATGAATGAGCAAGAGCTAAATTGATAAGGCTTGTGTTGCTCCCTTGTACTTACTGGGTTTGTAACAGATTAAAGTCACTCACTACTCCTCTGCAGGACCTCTAGTCTAAAAATCTCTGAATTGTGAGAAAAAAAATCTGGTTGAGTAAGCCAGAAGCATCTCTCATAATTTTTATTATGAAATAATAYATAATCACCACATATAAAAAGCTAAGCTGGGCAAAATATTATTGAAATAAAACCAAGCTCTCCTTCAGAAAGAATCTGTGGGCAAAACATCCAATATATGTATTATTTTCCCTACATTCAAAAGTAAGGGATGGTAGGCAACCCTTTCAATGTTTTCAGAATTACTGGGTAGCTTCAGTTAAGACTGATTATTTTGTTTCCCGTCTCTCTGTCCTACACACCTTTCAGTATCTGCTCTGCAATTCAGTACTAAAAGGTTACTTGGTTCTTGTACTTGTACTCTCTTGTTAAAACTTCAGTGATTTCTTCTGAAGCTCTCCAAACAACTAATGAGCTTGGACTCTTTCTTTTCATTGCATAACAACCACACCTGAAAATTCTCCTCCAGATGATGTATTTCTGGCAGTATCAGTAGTCAATTACAAAGAAAGTCTCTTCTGACTGTGGGACAAGTAGATATGCAGGTAATAAATGGCTTATTTTGCTCAGACTAATACCATTATGCTCCACCTCAAAAAATAATTCTAAAACAGGCATGAGAAATAAACTATGCACGAAGCTCTGAAGACTGCTRAAAACAACTTGGATGAAACTAAGATAAAATATGGGGTTTTACTGTRTACTTACTGCACTATAAATATGCATGGACATTGAACAGTCTAGAGTGGAGCTACTCAGAAGTAAGCCYTCACAAAACATGCATGATGTGGATGTCAAGCACTTTGAACCAAGTGCTTCACTCTCAAATCCTCTTCTACATGTTTGTATAACTCACTGTTATTGACACAGCCCAAGATACCAGGTTAATTCCAGCTATTGTGAAAGCATGTTTTCCATGTTAAACAAAAGATTTTGGGTTCACCTGTTTATGCATTTATGCAAATACATTAATTTATTAATACATAAAACACTGTATTGTACTTACCAGTTYTGGGGTTTATTGAGAAGAATCCCTGTGGATTTCCACTTGTAATTTTGTAGGTTAATTTTTCACTTGAACTAGAATCTGGATCAAATGCTTCAATTTGAATGACAGATACATCTTTAGGTGAGTTTTCCATGACCTCTGGGTAATAAACTGGTTCTGTGGTCTGAGGAGCATTATCATTAACATCCCCAACTTCTATGTAGATTTCAATGAAAGATGATAAAGGCACAACACCCTGGTCTGTTGCATAAACAGTTAGCCAGTAATGTGAAGTAGTCTCCCGATCCAGATGATCTGCAGTCTCAATAATACCTGTTTAATAGGAAGAAAGGTAAATAGAAAATGTTCAGTAAGTATGCAGAAATGTGTAAAAACACATTAAGCAACAAGTTTAAACAAACAAATAAATTGAAATAAATACAAGTTCGAAATAACCAATATTGATTCTACTCTGTGTCTTAATATACACACACAAATATATTAAGGCCAACCTGAAGCCACAAAAAATGAAATTATTGTAACCGTTTCCAGAAATTATCCAACACATAATAAAACATTGTATTACTTAATTTCCATCGTCTTTTGAAATACAGATCAGTCAGCGCTACTCACAAAACCTGTTTTGCCTAAAAAATTATATCAAATGGGTAATTCACAATCTTTTGGGACTTGAATGACCCTCTTTATTCATTACGGTAAATTTTGTACCACATTAAACTATCTGGTTTAGATACCAAACTCTTGAGCTCTTTACTCTTATTCATATTAATAAGTAACTACTTAAACATTGCACATTTTTATCTCTGTGCCCAAATGAATTATTTGACTGAACTTTCTTAATGTGCTAATTTATGTTCACACAGCAATGTCACAGAAAAGCTATACCAAAGCTAACCTTTGTGGCATTAGGACTAACCAGTGTCTGCCATTACCCTGGAAACAGAAGGCAGCAAAAAAAAAGGGGCAAAAATCTGCTCAATCTTACACGCATAAAATGAATTACCAAATAAGGAACAACTACACAATTCACAAAGTTARTAAGAAGCTGTCTGTTGAGCCTACAGGAGATTGTCTAAGCCAGAACTGACTAAAGAATTTACCCACTGTGAAAAAATATAACTTTATTTTTGTAAGCAGCTTACTCTACAGGTACAGCCATATTATGCATRTGTCAAAAGGGTATATGGTGTGGTGTAACCCATATGAGGGGGGATGAATATTAAATAGATTCCCAGGGCCATGGCACAATAAATCTTCACACTTTCCTTTTCCTGATCCAGTCACTCCCACAGGGAGTCTGATTTTAGGTATTTTCTAAGTAGAACTTAAAATCAACCTGGTACATGTCAGGATGAGGAACAGAGCAAGCCCTTGCAACCATTTCAGTGGAAATTTTGAAGGGTTTTGTCGCGGCTCTTACTACTTGTTACACTCACACACCAGGCCTAAACGGGACTGGAGCCAAGATGAGTCAAACTATCACCATGACAGCCAGTTCTGGACTCTGGATAAAGCCACATAATGTGACTATGCATGATATGGCACTTCTACTGAGCTCATGTACTTCATACAGACACATATATATGTATACACAAACACATACCCACCGTCAGTAAAACAGGACCTCAATAAAACTACGCCACTGCTTTCAYAGGAGTTCTTCAGGAAAGGAATTAGCTCCAAGTATTATGTCCTTCACACACCACAGACACTTTTTTTAATGCATTACACTGGCTGAGCAAAATATTAAGGAATTATTTATTCATTACTTTCTTTGCCTTGTGGGAAGCTGCATAAAGGTCTGACCACAATAGTTTAAAATTTTAAGATTTCAGTAAGATCACTTCAGAAGTGCTGGAGAGGATTGAAACTGATGCTTAGACCTTACGCAGATTTCCATATACAGCATTYCAAGCAACATAGCATTTCAGAACTACCACCAGATGTCAGTGTGGAAATTGGTTTARTATAGCATCAAAGGCTACAGAACTGGGACTAAAAGGAGGGGCACTGCAATTTCAAAATATACATGCATTACATGCAGTCTATGAAAGYTTTCCTGAAAGCAAACTACTGGCTTTATAATTTCCTTTTTTATTCTTTGCAGAACAACATCATCAACAACTAAGTTCAGGTGTTAGTTAATACTGATATTTTACATTTCCAGCCTCTCTGTCTCAGTATTTATATTTTGTTTGATGGCAGTATTACTATTTATTACTATTAAAACAAAAAAGTACCAGTAGTCACTGGATTTTGCACTGGTTACCTGAATAGTTTCTGCATAAATTTATTTTTAAAAATGGACACAGCCTTGAACACTCTCAGTTACCCAGATTCTACTTTTCTAATTCATGGCACACTTTCTGCACAACTCTACTTCAGCCAGGAGACCTGCTTGAGAATAAACAAATTCGTTACTGTGGCCTCACTTCTAAATCTAARTGCTGCATGTAGCATACCAGCACTTAACATTAAACCTGGGTAGATTCTATGCATCCTTGGAAAATTCTGCAAACCCTTCATGTCCTACCAAAGAGAAGACTGGACTGTAATAATTCCCTTCTAGCGAGGGCTCCAGCAACGCTACTCTATTGCTTGTGATTCATGCTGAAAAGAGCAACTATTTTCATTTCACACGTCCTACTTTCTAAACAGTARCTGCATCACAAGTGGGAGATTAATTTTAAGATAGCCTTGACTGATTTTAAAGAAAGATAAAAACAAGACTCCAGTGGAAACGAAGCTCACTTCCTGCAATCTGCTCACCTAACACATACAAATTCTATCTCCCTAGTTATCAAAGCCTACCACAAGGAAAAAGATGACTGAACCTATTTTGCTTTTGTAGAGCAACAGTTCTCAAATGTGCATTCCCTTAAGCCACATCCTTCACAAGGGATGAAGAGGAAAAAGCTACCACGCCCAAAAAACAGTATCTCAAAAAGAAATATGTGAAAAGATTCACAGTATGATACAGCCCACGTGGGCAATTTTGGTTAATTTTTAATTTTAACTTAGATCTGCATATAAAATGTTATTTCTGTACATTSTACATAGACTTTGCAGAGTGTTCAAAAAAAGGTTTAGAATCTATCTGATCATCTGACCACTGAATACAACATGTAAGACAGATACCCTGGCAGAATAGCTTTGGTTTTCAGAATTTCTCTGATTTTCTACTGGGCCACTCACACTATAAGYATGCATTAGTCAAAATAACAGGAAATCTCATAAATTTTCCATTTTTCTCATGTTTCTCACCCAACTGATCCTGAATTTTTGGGTGAACTTTTTTTTTTCTTTATGTGGCCTTTAAAATTCCAATCTGAAATATAAAAAATGCAGGAAAAAAATAAAAATAATCCAGGAAAACAATTTGATGATCAGTCAGCTGTGTAGAACTGTCTACCTAACTGTTGAACACTAATCAACAGATTTATTCCGGAATGAACTTTTTTTAAAGGCACAAAGGACACAGTTTAAAATAGATACAACAGACAGGTATGAGTATGCAAGTTGGAAAACTTGTACTTGTGGATGCCCCACCCCTGCTAGTGTTCAAGTCCAGCTTTGATAAGGCTTTAAACAACCTGGTCTAGTGAAAGTTGTCCCTGCCCATSAGCAGGCAGCTGGGACTAGATTATCTTTAAGATTCCCTACAGCTCAAACTATTCTACAATTCCATAACTACTAGAGAGAGACACCACAGGTAATTGGGGAATTTTGACAATATAAAAAATGAAGACTCCAAATAACATTCCTCCACCATAAAACTATGCAAAAGAGAACAGGAACACAGGGAACAAAAATTTCCCTTCAGCCTTCACACACACAGGTAGAGGAGAGGCCACCACACCTAGTTCTCATAGCTCGAAGCTGAAGGCAACAGCAAGGGAARGGATGACTGCTCTATTAATGTGACTCAGCTTTCTGCCTGATGTTTCAACCCAGCAATAAAATGGAACAGATACTAATCCAGCACACCTCTAGGGGTGGGGGAGGCTCTGTGAAATCAAAACTTTAATTTCTTCTGGTTCTACGTTAGTATTTATGTCACAAAATACACTCAAAACTAAAGACACATAAATGTATGAAGTACTTCAGTTTTTTCTCCACCCCTTCAACAATTTGACCTTACATCAATAATTACAAAACACCATACTAYTGTCATTACTCTAGTTGAAACTGCTCCTGCTTCTCTAAGTTTAACACTAGATCTTTCCACATTTTGCATATTAGACCACTAATACATAATATTTAATTTTTATGCAACAACAATGAATAAAAATGCATGAAAACTTCAGTAGCCTACTATACCTTCTAAGGAATGTAAGCTCAAAGAATTTAACTGATTACTTTTTCTTTTAACAAAGATAATAATCATTCTTCTACCAAATCACAGGTCTAGAACCAGTCCTTAAAGTACCATTAGGCCGTGTGTCAATTTTCTGCAAATGTTGACTACAGTGACCTATTTCACATATTAGGGCAGCACAAGACTGTATGSTGCCTGAAAGCCATCACTTAGCACTTGTGGAGTTCATAAATTCACTGGCTTCTAGTTCCAGTGATTCTCAAAACTATGGAGAGAAATGACAGGAACTCCTGCATGAAACATAAACAATAAAACAATCTAGTAAGACTTAATTTCTTTTAATCTTGCAAACACCTAGATCCATTAAGCAGCAGTAAGATGATCATATTATCAGTTTCAACATATGTTTTGGCTCCTAGAAAGTATTTTTACCTTTTTCTTCAAGTGGTGAAAGGCACATTTAAGGAATACACTTAACCACTTCTGTTTTAGCTTCAATGTTGTAAAAGCTCCATCTCTGCTCTAACTCTTCTCCCATTCACAGAAAATCTTTAATCAGCAGATTTCCCATCCATTCTCTGTGCTAAGGCAATTGAGTAATTTTGACTTTTACAAACCATTAGCTTTTTATGTAGCAAGACAAATAGAGAAATCTACTAAAGAATCTCTAGCATCTAYGGCAATCCCAAAGAGTTGCAAACATTATTATTCAAAACATACAGTGAAGACTGGCTGCGCAGTTCTGAAGCCTTTCAGGTGGTCAGGATAAAAAGAAATTCAAATTCAGCCACTAACCACCAGAGGGGAGTACAAAAGAGCTCTGATGGAATGTTTCTCAGTCATCTTCAAGAGGATATCAGAACTGATTTTACAATATTCATATATCTGAAATTTTAGACTAGATTTTGTTCCCACTTAATGCAATATGGTTTTTTCTATCAATTTCATTAAAGGAAGGTAAAAGTCYTAGGTGACTAGTGTGGAATAGAATTTGGACAGAATTTAATGTGGAGGAACAGAATGGTTTATGAACACAGCAATATATAGAAAAGGTCAGAACATTAACCCCACTCTCAACAAGAACCAACACTTCCTCCAATTTAAATCCCACAACACAAATCACTACAACCAAAGTCACTCTTATAAACAAAAATAAGCATAAAAATCCACTTTAAATCTGACAGTCTTACATATGCCAATTCTATCTAATTAACAAATGCTCAAACTATAATACTCCCAATTCCCAGGGATGATCCTCCTTAAGTGTGCTTATCCATGAGAACTCTAATTAACAATATTAATGATTGTGTAATGAAAATCAAAACCTGCAATCATTTCTCAGCAAAGCATGAAAATGCAGTYTAGCAGAATTTGCCCCAGGAATGACATTTGAAACAAACTAAGAGAAATCCCTAGCCTGGAACATGATGCTTAAAATCTGATTATAAACTCAATTAATCTAACTTCTAATAAGTTAGGCAAATCAGAAAGCTTCTTCAGCTGCTTTAAAAGCCATTCAGGGGGCCAGGGGGAAAGCAGTATTTTACGAATTKCACAAACAAAAGTTTTGATCCAATATGACCTTCAATGAACAACCAGCTCAAATCAAAGTTTTAAAAGCCTGTGGATTAAGTCTGTTATAAACACAGAGGCATGCGGTCCCTCAATGGCACTAGACTGCCAGCACACCAACCCAGACTGCAACTGTCCTGAATTCTAAACAAACAGTAAGTCACTGCAGGGCAAACTATCACTAAGGCCTGCACACTCTTTTGAATTAGAGATAAAATTGCTCAGTACATGTTGCAGTTCACTACACGAACCTCTGCTACCTCTAGATAGGCAACAGGTATTTTCCAGAAGTCATTATGTGAACAAGGATTGGAAGGACCCCAGCTCACAGAAGCTTACTGGCCAGTTTTTCTGGGAAAATTTCTGCTTCATGTTTTGAGAAACTTTGCTTAAGTTGTTGTTAAAACATCAGCCTCATTTATTAGTGGTTTGGTTAACTTCCTAAGTAAAGTCTTATTTATTATAACACTAACATACTTTGGCTTCCAATGTTATACAATTCAGAACAGAGAGTTTTCAGGTTGTTACTGTATCTCCACAACTGCACAGCCAGAATAGGCCAGAAAAACAAAGGCATTTTATAAAGCTGGTGCTTCCCACTTAACTTTTGATTTTTTTGCCCACCTCATGTTATTTAAGAAAGCATCTCATCTAACTAATACTTCATCTCTTAGTGCAACTTAATGGCAGTGCAGTTCTTCAGACCTATCCAGATCAAACACAGAGGAGCACAAATTACTTCCTATTCATTTCTTCTTATATGCTCTGTTTTTCCCAGATTTTTTTCTTACATTACTACCTGCCACGACAGAATAAGCATTTTTCTGAGCTGTATAAACACAGAGGCTATAGCAAAGAAGGCAGGATTAAAAAACCAAAAAAACAAACAGGCCCCCCAACCCCCCCCCCCCCACCTACAAGAAACCAGGAAAGAGCATCTGGCTTAGGAAGAGACAGGAAAAGATGCAGCACTTGTCTGCTTCTCAGCAGCTCCCAGAGGCCTTAAAGAACACATCCATACTCTTTTGTCCATTTCCCCTTGAGTAACTTCTAGAGGCACAGTCAAATCAGGACAGCTGGCAAGTATAACTGCGTGCACTCCTGTGTGTTACGTATGGGGGTTTTTTTGTTAGCATTTTTTCTTCCACTTCACTTCCACCTGAAAGAAATGCTAAGAAGKAAGGTGACTTGAAAAAAAAGTGCATTTATTAATAGTTATGGTATCCACCCTTTCAAGATAYAAAAGACCACAGCAGATCAGAGGGCACTATTTACAAGTACTACACCCATCTGTAATACTCAGTAAAAATTGTGATCCTATTACTAATTGTGGCCAGTGTCATAGCTCAGATTCTTTCCCCTTTTACAGCAATGAAATAACTCTCTATCTGTGCTTCTGTTAAGTTCCTTCTGATAACTTCCTTCTGATAACTTCTGGCCACCCCCATAATATGACATTGAGAAACGCTTTGAAGCAGCAGTCACAAACCTACATACCACAAAGAGTTTTATAATTTGAAGGTTTTGAAACATGTAACCTACTGAACTCTGAAGAAAAAATTATTCTTTCCCTRAGGCCACTGTGCTACTGTAACTCAGACCTCTACCAAGCACCAGTGTGTAAGGGACAACTAAACTTTCAGCCTACCATGCTTCTCAAACAGCATCCAATGCKAATGTCAAAATGTAATAGTATTTAATCACTCAAGTGTAATAAATAACCACTTATTAAAACCAAAACAAAGACAACACAATATCACACCAGCCTTTGTTTTACACAGACCAATTTATGCTCAAGCACTGAGAATTTTACAAATGTCCTGCCATAGAGACAACAAACTACTCACTACTTAAAGCATCAGCTGCAAACACCAAAATCTCCATCATGGCAATTCCATGAAACAATCTCCTTTTAAAGAAGGAAGGGAATCAGATTCCTCTYGCAAAAGTGAAATGTCAGCTCATTCACTCTATAAACACGGCAGAATGCCAAGAGAGGCACTGCACTCTAACTCTTGAAATATTAAAGACCTRTGGCAGGCACTGTGAACTTTCTAAAAGTATATACAATCTCTTCTTTTAAGAAAAGTAATATTTTTGACAAATAAGCTGAGCTGGAGACGTTCCTTMCTTTTACCACCTGTGCACTTTGAACAGGAAGCATTACATGATTACAYCTCCATGGAACAAAGTACAAAAGCCACCCAGAGAAATATGCTTTGCTCTTCATCTCCACAGCAATTTAAAGCTTATCACTGACAATACAAGCTACTCCCATCAGACTTCTTGCATCTAAAGATTCACACAAATGGCACTGTTTCAGAATATAAGTAATCCTTGCTTGCAGCCCTGAAGGAGAGCAAAAAGTTTTAGCAACTATTGCTTGCCTTTGAATTACACATGAAGAAGAGAAGTTCACTGCTTCCCCCTCTCCTTCAGAAGCATTAATTAGGCAAAGATAGAAAGACTTAACCTGGCAAAAACCATCGATACTGTGATTTCCATACCTCAAAGAATTTGGGTGACATGTCTGCAAATGTGTCTGAGTAATACAAATGTGTAAAACTAATGATTCAATCAAGTTTGAAATAGTTTACTTTTTCCTTTTCACCAGAAATTGTTCTGTTTTGCCTGAGCTGAAACTCAAATCAACATAATCTGATTTATTTTTTATGTAATTTGGTGCTTTACGTCCCACATGCATCCTGGTTATTTGGATTTCAATGCTGGGGAAAAAAGAAAAAAAAAAAAAACCAACCAAAAACCAACCAACCAAACAAAAAACCTAAGATTTTCACATGCACCCCAAGAGTCTTTAGATAATAACATCTAGTATACGTCATCAATATAAATGTTCCTTATAACAGTTACAACCTGTAGCATATATTTTACAGATTTTACAAATTTATTTCTTTAAATATCCAGTAAGTTACTATGCAGTGGTTTTAATTCACTTTTATATACATATCTCATTTCTTCTTTACCAAAAATAAATTTCTTATAACTTTATAAGAAAGGCAAGGAAAAAACTTAAACTTCACAATTTCAGCTTCAGAGAAGGCACAGAAAGGCTTCTCTCAGGAAGATACTTCTCAGAAAAAGAAATACTTAAAATAAGCTGAAAGTATCATATTGGAACTACAAGTCTTTTGCCATCATCTATAAAGGCAGATTCTGGACAATTTAATTAAATTTTGTTTATAGCTCTTTAACATAGAAAGCTATTCACATTTCAAGTCATGTACTACCAGCTGAGAAACCATGCTTAGCTGGAACTGTTGAATGGAAAGCAACTCTTGTTGCTGTTTCAAGGACAAATTGCTCATTTTATAACAAATCAAAGCCTGGAAAGTTTCAAGTAAAACCACTATCAATATCAACACAGAACTGCAGCAGTTGCAAGACCTTAAACATGTAAAGTCCATCACTGCTCTCTTTCTTTCCAGGGAGCASCTATTCCAAGTTCTGAGACGTGGAAGGGGAAGATACCACTGCAGAGCATACCTGGTTTCTAGAACACACAGCCCACCCTTAAACACAAGAGAGAAACCATCATCAGTAAATTTTAACCAAACAGAACCAAATGGAACAAAGAGAAACCTCAATCATAATAAAATGACATTTTATATCTCAAATTCAACTTCACTGAACTGACTAGATATAGTGAAATATATAGCCAGATCCAGTTTTGTAGCAGTCATCTTAAGAAAATGTGATATTAGTACAAGCTCTCAAAACCTGCAGATTCCAATAAAAAACTACTGCATTTGAAATTAAGCATTTTCCATTGCACTAATGGAACAACAGCAAGAACAGTCAGTGAAACAATGTCCAGTGAAACTGTCTCACTTTTCCAAACTTATAGAAGTTACCAATGCTGTCCTTCTAAAATATTTTCTGRGGACAAAAATTTGGCATTCAGAGAGCTCCAGCATGTGGTCAAATCCAAACCTTGATGYAAAACTTAAAACACAGAACAGTTTATGCATCACTTCTGTGCTATGAACACAGCAGCACAGCAGTATTTTGAACTGAGTTCAAGTGGAGGGAGAGAAAGGGTACCACTGTCCTCTGCTATATACAGCATATAAACCAGGTAGATAGATTTGAAGAAATACAGAATATTCAGCAGTAAAGTGCAGCTACCCCTTAAAYAAGCATTTGGAGATAGTACAAATACCTAGAAGCAAAGTTATAGTTAAAGCTCTACACTAAAAACAGACTATATTTTAAAACATAGAGAAAACAGATTTTTCATCTATTAGTTAAATATGTAAAGTAGAATAAGATATGGGGCAAAAAGAGAATTGTAAATAACTAGGTGCAGTAACATTTTAACTTCTTAACTTAGTTCCTRCCACTTTGCTTTCTGCACATTTCTACAAATAACAAATCAAATGAACAGAGAAAACACAGCGTTTAGACCATTTATAAAAGAACAGTTCTCACATATTTTCTTAAAATTGTCTACATAAAATATTGTGCCCAGAAACTATGATTTGGTACTAGACAGTCTGGGCTACGAGTTAATAAACCTCCTAAGGTCCACAAAGATTGTAAACTTCCTTTYAGAAAGTTGGGGGGTTGGCGAGGGGGAATTTTTGCAATTAGAAGATCTGTGATGGAGTTGCCTTAGAACTCAACTGATTACTTCCAGTTCAAAAAATCTTTTGGGACAATGGCAGACAGCTCCCATTGTCAGCCTCATTTATGGTTATTTTAATAGTTCCAGCTTATTTTTGTCAGCTAGGCCGCTTGCATGTCAAGCTTTAGGACAGGCAATATAATTGCTACACAGAGGAACAGTACCATGTTGCTAAAGCTCAGTATGGAGAGACATAAAAACCCCCTGATGGGTACACATTAGGAAAATGAAATGTTAACTCCTATGTCAATAGCAAAAATTATTATAATACAACCACATACTATCTACATTTCCTTGAAGAGAAAGCAAGTAAAGCAAGCTTTGCTATTAATATGAGCARTCATTCATGATTTGAGAGAAAGCTTGCTAAAAAAAACATGACTGCCATGCACTACTACATCAGCATTACAGCAGGTTTATAAAATATTACAGAAAGTAGAAGAAACTGCCAGCAGGTTCTGGGCGAAGAGAGTGGGCTTTTTTTACCCATAAATGCATTACATGAGCAAGGTTTGTAGTATTTGAGGCAAGCCATTGCTCTGGCCCCCCATCCCCTTATTCAGGACAGTTATTTGTCTTCAGATAAAGACACAACCAGTTTCTGGTCCCAAGAAACACAATTACATAGTATTATAAAATCCAAATAAGAAACTACATTTACGCAAAGCGCTTTGGGATAACATTGTTAARCTTTTTTAAGCTAACTGTATCTTCATGACCAAGAGAATTTCTACTAAAACGTATGTAATTCAAAAACAAGTGAAGGCTTTTACCAGTCTATTGTTTGTTTACTTATGAACATCAAAGAAGGAAATTATTTAATCAATTTTTTATAATGAATGTGTAATTTGCAAGAGAAATGTAAAGGAAGAATTTCTACATTCTTTGTTAAAGTTTGTAAGAATTTCTTACAAGCATACACAAACAAACACATATATGTGCATTAGAACTATGGCTTCACCAGTGACTGCAAAACAAAGAGTGTGGTAAGCATAATAATTTAGCTGGGAAATGGGGAGCCTCTGAAGGGGAAATTCCTCTGCAAATGGCCCCAGGAATTTCAAAACTAACTGGAGTTGACAGATTAACCTAGGTCCCCCTTAGGCAGAAGAAGAGTCTACAAGGAAAATAATGAGACGCATGGGAAGCCAATTATGCACAAGAGCAACACATTTAATTGTTCAGAAACTGGTTTGTTGATCCAGAAGGATCTGGCTGTTTAGACCTCTGCAAACTATTAAAACCTGAACAGCTCCCCAACAAATATACTTTTAAACYCTCAAACTTTACAGATTACAGGTATTGTCTGTAAATCTCAGGGTTTAATGATCATCTCAATAGAGAAAATTGTTCCATGTATCCCAAGAATCCCTTTGCTGCACACACAGCATTTCTCTCAGATTCCCTTTTTGGCGGCAATTTGAAACTGCTGTTTACCTCGTAGTACTTCTGCAAAAGTGACACTGAAGGCCCAGTAAGTCCACCAGAGCAGTCCCATCATTCAGTAAGAAGCAGTTACAGCGGTGCTCTACAGCARCTCTGGCTCATGACTAACCCATGACAAAAAATTGTTGTTTAGCACGTGGATGTTATTTCTGCATGGCTGTGGTTTGGATGGCTGCAATTGTGCTTCAAGCTTTCAGTCTCCAAAATATTTTAAGTTGCAGAAACTGCTGGTTAGCAATGACAGTTTTCAGACTAGTTCTGAACAAGGGAAGATACTGATACCTATCAAAAGGCAGGCAGCATGCTGAGGAATACTGGAAATCAGRCTGTTACTGCTGTATATTACTGCACCAGGTAGCAATATACACAATGGGACTTAATTACTGCCAACAGAAATGCTGCTCCCAAGCAGATTTCCATGTACAAAGAAGAGCTGATACACCTCTGGGCATGCTAATGCCAGGAGAACAAAGCAAATCAACAGAGTCATGAAATTAAAGCATCTGGGATCCAGTGACATCAAAAGACATTTTCATCCTTGTTCTAACAAAGTCAGATTTATTAACTTACAAAGTATCCATTTATTTATTCAGACTTTACTTCTACTCACGTTTCCCAAGGGGATTCTACACTGATCGGTACCTGTTATACTAATTTTTTATTAGCCTTATTTGCCTTTGTATATGAATCAAATTAAACACATGGCCATACAGAGAAATATTTCTGAACTTGTCTGGTTTTGAGACAAAACTTAAAGATAGGGGAATCATGAAGGCAAAGAGTTCTGGTACCAYAAAATTATATGTATTCTCTCTGGTTATGATTATTGTATCAGGCAAATGAGAACTACTCCATTTGTAAGCAAATCCTTTCAGCATACTGAAGAATCAATACCTAACATCTAAAAAGAAGACTTGTAACTAGAAAACTAGAAATTATTTACCAGATGTCAAGTATACTTATTTGTGGGGGCCCTGGATCCTTGCTGGTAAATGGTTTCAGTCTTTCTCACATAAATAATGGATAACTGCATGCACAGTTTTAATCAACACTCCAGAATCAAAACAGTACTAAAGGTAGTAGAAATGAATGCAAATACAGTTTTAAAGTATAAAAATCTGTAAAWTTAATGCACTTTGTATTTATTGCTTACTAGTAGAACCTGCAAACATTTGGATGAACAGAGTCTCTGACAGAATTTCCAGCACAAAAGGTCTTAATTATTCTCCGCAAAAACTTTTTCTGCTGGACAACTGCACCCCTCATAACAATACCAAAGAAAATGAGTGTTATGAATAATGCTCCATAAAACAATAATTTGTCCTAAAGCCATAATAGACCTGTCTAGTGTTCTGTCAACAATCAAACACGCTGTAAATGAAAGAATAATACGATATTGTAGGTAAGTAGTAGACCATTTAGGCACAAAATGCATTTTGCTCCTGAACTACTGAGGATTTTTTTCCTTGTTTAAGAAAATCACAGAATACATAGTGACTAGACGGAGTTGCACTAGGAGACCTTCTCAAATCTCAGTATCTGTGCATAGCTGTTGTCAAAAATCACTCTCAAATACGGGCCATTCTTGTGTTTGACTAGACTGAATGACTCAGTTTCCAAACTATTTTTTTATCATCCCTGGAATTACAGACATAGAATGGCATGTATTTCTTATTCCATTTCCTCCCATCATCACRAGCTGGATCAATATATTCATTTAAACATTTACTCTACATGATCAGCAGTAATCTTGCTCTCACTCTAATCATCACTCCCTTAACTTCTTATTAAACAYGCACATTAAGACTGATGCGTCATTTGAATCAATGACAACTTGACAACTCATTTTCCACTAAGTTTTTGAACCTTCTCACACTTTCCTCCTCTACCATAACTGTATCTGGAAACAATCAAGTCAGGCCAAAATTTCATTACAGAATTTCACCATTCAATATAGACATTCTGAAGCAAGCAAAAAGCTAACTGAAAAGTGCAAGTTCTATGATAGAACTTTGGTGTTTWATGTACAAACATAGTTCCTGATCTGTGTGTTTCTGTAATTAACAGACAAGGCCCCAATCAGAAATCTTATTAGGAATGGTAAAAATAGTTGGGACTATGAACTAGTTAGATTTTTATCACCTTTTTTTTTTTTTTTTGAGCCATGTTTTGCCTATATCCTACACAAGTAATCCATTTATCAAAAATTTGTCATCTCTTGTTACATATTTTTTTTCTTTAAAATTACTGTCTGGACAAACACAGACAGCCCAAAAAGATTATTCTACTAGCTAGTAGCACAGGTAGACAGCACATAGGTATAGCCAAACATCAAAGAAAGGCAAAGGCAATTTTTTCATTTCTGATTAGTCTGCTAAAATTGATAGTGTAATATTTRAACTACCTTGAAAGTGAACTATCCCACCAGACTTCTTATGCAAAGGAATGGTCATCTTTCCTTCCCCCCTCCCAAAGTAAGTAACATTCCTTGCACAGGCAGCTGGACACTTGTTAATCATTAACTGTTTTTAAAATAATGATGGAGAGAAACTGTTAGCTATTTCTCACAATGGTACATCAAGAAAATATTTAAAACAGAAGATATAGTGAATATTGTAAAACTATTTATCGTAAGAAAAAGATGCTGTATTATCACCGCTCATTCAATATCTTGCTGACCATATCTGTCGTTGTGAGCAAGACTTTCTGTGTTCAAACCTRAGTAATTACCTCAGAAATTTCATCAATTAAAAAAAGCAGTTTTAGATAAAACAGAAAGATATATTTTTTAAAAAGTGAACTATGCTGCTAATATCTCGGATAATAAAATAATACMTATGACCAGAATTGCAATACCAAATATAACAGAGGCATAACCAACGCACACATTCCATTCTTATCTAAAATCACTTTGATTCACTCTACCTTGCTTTCATTACAGGAAGGGCACAGCAAGGGCATTCCTCTCAGATCAAACAGAAAATTCCACAGACAGAAGTTTCCACATGTCTGATTCGTTGCAGATTAAACCCTTATCATTAGACAGCAATCTCTTATTTTCATAGAGACAGGATATACCCTGTCATAGCAAATCTACAGGCAAAGTGGGGAAGAGGATTAAAAAAAAAATAAATGTAAACCCCCTGTAGAATGGAGATGTGCTCCCTGTGAAAGAGCWATACATGTCATTCTTACAGCTATGGAAAAATGGAGGGGACCACATACCAACATTAAAGATCCATCCATAATTCCATAATCAATAATTCCATCATAAACTTCTTTGCACTGAAAGTCTTTCAAGCTGAACTACCAAACTCCCTCTCTCTCATAAATACAACCAGGTCTACAGGCAACACATAGAAGAAGTCTGAATTCATTTTTCTCATTCACTATCAGCAAAATAAGACTGTCTTTTATATAAACACCCAAAATGATTGATTTAAGAAACATGCMGATTTTAGAACTGATTCATGTCAGTGAGGATTATTCTAGGTAGAAGATTAGTCAACAAAGCAAGACAATTAATGAATGTTCTGTGTGTAGCTTTCCCAATATACAGGCAGATATTCAGCTCTGTTATCAGCAATACCACACTGACAAGTCTGCAAGGACAGAACTCTGAGCCAAAAGAACTATTAATGACCACCACCACCAGCAGGTCAAGTCCATTTATATCCACTAACTCAGCAGTTTGCACTTTAACCCTAATGCCAATCCAAGCTATGTAACTACTATAAGAACCATAAACATATTGATTATCCCTGTTCACAAATAATTTTAAATTAAAAAGAAGCAGTGATTGGAATCATGGATGGAACGCAAGGAGCTTGGGGAAACTTYATTTGTGAATACAGAAATAATTTGTTGCAATCTTGTTGCTAGATTCTTTGGATACGTCTGATTTTCCAAAAATCCCTCTCTGATGGTACTGGAATGCTAGAGATTTTCTTTTCTTGAGCCACATGGAGAGTGATGAATTGAAAATTCATTTTTGGTCACATTCAGATGTCAATGTAATAAAGTCACAGATGCAGTAAGAATGATATACAGATTAAAAAATGGACCTGCAAAACCTAGTTTCAGTGAAGCCCAAAGTATTTTTAAATCCAAGTTCTAAAGCTGCAACTATTACATGTAATAAGTTCTGGAAGTTTGCCAGATACTCATGTAGGCCTGTCCTTTGTTAAATATGTCCAAATGCTGTATGATTAAAGTCTAAAATCTTCAAAGAAAAGAATAAACATTACGCAATCATTTCAAGCTCCCCTCCTTTGACCTTAATATGTACTTCAAAAGCTCAGCAGATGCTTAGTAGGAAAATAAATCCCCAATTCAACAGATGTCCCAACAGTGATATAGCAAGATGCACCTTCCATAACTTTTGGCAACCCTTCCCTTTTATTATTCCCCTGCTCACAAGTACTTTTCAAGACAAAGAGAGACCCAAGCAAGTTAATAGGCCCTTCATATCTATTCTGCTGCCTGAACTGATTGCTGTTTATAAGGTAATCTTTGGGACTGCATGAGGCTCAGCCCCAGTTCATCTCCTACAGAGACACAGCCCCCAGGCAGCTCTGTTTTCATCAAACCAAGCTGTAACCCAATCAACACCTTTCACAACAGAACAATCCCTTACTTTCAGCATGCCTGCAGTATAGGAGGGGAGCCTCAGCTTTTGTATGGGATCCCTATTTGGATGTTAAGGTGATGTTTTACTCAGTAGGGTACCTAAGAAAACTCAAACTACTTTAGTAGATGCCGCTGCCAACAGAAAACATAAGATGAATATGTTTGTCTTAAACTAATTCAGCTTTTTCCAAAGACACATTCTAAAAGCTGCATTAACAACCTAATAGCACCTTGGAAGTTGCCACCATCACAAATGCAAATGACATGGTTTCCTTCATGCCTAAGAAAGAAAAGTAATTCCCTAGCTCCAGGCTGCTCAGGACCTTGGTCCAAACCCAGGCCTCCTTAACCTCCGCCAAACAGAAACTCGAAATTAATTCCAAATGCCAAGCTTTGTTGATGCACCTGAAAACACAAATGCAACAACATCACATCACAGTTTAACCCAGTGGCACCATCAGTTCTAGACCTTAGACTGAACACCATCACTCCCCCACTGCAGTGGCACGAAGCTGCAAACTCCAGTCAAAAGCAGAGGGTCCTGGTCAGGTTAACCAGGTAACCTCTTCTGAAGCACAGTACCAACATGCACTTTCTAAATTCAGCTGTTAGGCAGCCAGTCCATGGTACCAGCAATCAAGCAAAGTATCTCACACCCAAAAGTTTGTTATTTTCKAGTAAAATACTTTCTGGATTGTTTYTCTATGCATAGCAGCAAATTTAGGCCTTGTCCTCAGTCAAACAGATAGTGAGTCCTTGGCTCTTACCTTGGTTTCTTTAATCAGACACAAATTGTGCTGAACTGGGTGTCTATACTCTTAAAAGAAATGTTTTTAGATTTCTCCCAGTATTAGAGGAGATCTAGAAACACAAAAATCATTCTTTGTAAGCTGGTGTTATAACTATTTTGTACTGTCTCATAAAAGAGGATCTATGTGCCAAATACCTCATTTTAAAAACCATAACAAATTAGCAGAAAATACATCTTAGTTGCATGAAATTTTAAGCAACTGTTTTTTAAACTTAAAATACTACTCAATTAGGCACAGTTACTTTTTTTTAACATAGCTGATCTTTTATTGCATAATGGCACAAGTTTGCCTTTATGCCACTGCAGAAAAATTCAATGAAACCGAACAGATCTCCTCCTGTGTCAGCTTCACTCTCTTTTCAGCATCATTTTGAACACACGCAAACCCACTGGGCATCCTTAACTAGAAAGCAGAAAATAATAGCCTATTGTAGCAATAGTCTACCCAACTTTTTTAGCATCTGTAATTAACAACCACAAGTATGCGTCCTCATTTTAAGTATCCCACACGGTTGTCTCTCCCATCTTGCAGACTGAGTTAGGATTTCAGCTCTGCTCCATATATAGCATGCTTGACTAGCACTGAAAATTATGGTAGGAAACAGAGGTCAGAAAAACATGGGATAAATGCTTTAAGAAACAGGTCATTGTGTTTGGGTGGGCAGAGTACCGTAACTCTTTCAAGAGCTTTAATTACTCAACATTTAAACAAATAGATCCTTGGCCTTGTATTATTTTCCAAAGAAGTAAGTTTAACAGTTTSTGTTCAAATTCCAGGTTTTGGCTTGAAATTCTTTTCCAGATGTCAGTGTGACAACTGACAAACCAACCCCAAAATCCAAAAATAACCTGCATAAATCCTTTGATTAGAAAAAAACTCCTGTCTGCTAACTAGATTGTCATTCAAATCTCCAGCATACATTAGAATTAGGTTTTCTCTTAATTGCAAACCGAACTGCTGATGCAATTGCTCCATTAAACGATTAACCTTCCAAATCAACATTTACAGGCTTAAGAAATTAACTTGGAATTTACAGAACCTAGTAATCATTCTGGAGTTTTTTTGTTTGGCACATTTTGCATGTTGGGGGCTGTTCAAGTTATTTTTTGTTGGTGTTTTAGGTTTGGTTTTTGGTATTGGGTGTGTTTTTTTTTTTTTGAGTTTGAGTTGGTTTTGTGGGGTTTTTTTTCCAAACTGCCTCAGAATTATCTTAAATTCTTACTCTAGGACACGTATGCCTCAGCTACTGAAGAAATCTAGCTGCTATAGCTATATGGGCAAATCATTAACTTCAGTACAATGTAATGCAGCAGTACAGAATTCAGCGTAGGATGAAAAAATTTGCTAATTAGATACCTGGGAGATTAGTCTGTGCTCTGAGCTTCACTCATGACTGTACCTGAACTAGCAAGGGTAAAAAATTTATTGTACAAAAAGCTGCAGCCACTTACTATTCTGCAGAAATAGAGAACCTCTTAATCCATTTCTGTCTTCAAATGCAGTGGAAAAAACTAATGTGTGTTTTGCAGGAAGAAAATGCTTAAGAAGATCCCATTCTATAAGGGTCTTCTTCCTACTTACTCCTCATTTTTAACTGGTCAGAATAGTCATGTAAGGAATTTTTACTGCAAAACCTATGTGCCAATGAGACTGCATCTGTGGGCAGAAGCCAAGCAGGAAATGCCATTGTSGCAACCTCTGTAAACAAACTCAGTCTATGGGGTGAAGATACTCCAATATGATTAGTCAATCATATAAAACCCACTAAGAATATTCTCTCCTGAGCATCAACATCACCTAATCAATTACAATTTTTAATTTAACGTTTAATAGCTTTCTTACAAAAAGTTTTGCTAAACATATTTTTATGTTCATAGTTTTCAGTGACCTACAATCTAACAGATCTTCAAAGACTCAGAATAAACACTAAGCCAATATATAACATGGAGCTTGCACAGTAGAAGAATGGAAATTATTAAGAACTTCTTAGTGGCTTTCTTTTTTCCTTTTAAAAACTTTTAAAAAAATTATCTGAAAGAAACTAAGGTTATGTATATCCTGATGTTTATATCCATGACTTACACAATAGGGGCAACAAATTATACAAAAAGTGCAACTTCAAGATGCAGCATTCAATGAAAGCATATGAAGAAAATCCTGTATTTGTAAGGCTACTTAATTACAATTAACTTAAAACCAAATCATACCGATCTCAGTTTTGATTAAAAATGCCTCCCCTATCTCCAAATATTTTATGACTGTATCTGTACAACAGACAGAAAATATTCCCAGGCATTGGAACTTGATTCTGTATGCTGTTAAACTACTTCTGACTTGTGCCAGCTACCACTTTCTCAAAGAGCAGSAGGGCATACCTAAGAGTGAACTGCAGGATCAGCATTCCCAGCAAGATGATCTGGGTGCAGCCACCCTCCCCAAAGGTATGAGAGTTGTTGGTAYAGATGCAGGCTGTCTGGTTTCTGTTACAGAGAATGCTGCTGGTTTAACAGCTATCCAGCAGGTAGGTACTTGTGTGTTCTGCTCCTGATGATCACAGCATTTAAACTTTGCTAATGCCAGTCTTCAAAAATGCTCAAAAACCACATATCACTGAAGAAATGGAACCTGAAGCTGTTCCTTATGTATAAATGTTAATCATATTCTGCATTTAAATAATGGATTTACATGAACACTACAAAACAATGCTAACATATTTACTACATGTTAGGCATGCTCTGCTCCTTCTGTGAGTATAATTCAGTACTTTGCTTTACACTGTTAAAATCCTATTCATTAGGATTAATGAATTACTGTCTTCCCAGTTGGAAATAGTTCTGGTAATATTAAAAATAGCATCCTAAAGCCATTAAGTTTATTGACAGTATTTTATGCATACAGAGATAGTGCAATATTATTTTCTTCCATATGCCCCTGCTATTCTTTTTTACTTGCTCCTTGAATATTCTTTACCAAAACAAGTAACCTTCCCCTATCACAGTAGCAAGGTTACACTTGAAAGTTACATGGTTCCAAGGGGAGACTACACAAGAAGGATAAACATGTGAATGTTACAAACCACAGGTGACTTGAAAACTTCCCAAATAGAAAATAACCAGAGATTGGAAAAGTATTAGAASAAAAGATCCTCTCTGTGCCTGGCCTATGAAACGAGACAGCATCTCAGGCTAGACAGACCTTTGTTTTAATAAATCACAGTCATAAATCTTTATAAGTCAGCAAATTAGTTCTATCACCTGAAACTTTGTTCTTATTGTTAAAGTAGAATTCCTGTTACTCTACAACACTTACAGCCTAATGACTCAAATTCAGKTTGATAAAAGAGCAGTAAAATTCTTGGTAACAAATAACTGCAAACTCAAGTAATAAGGTTTTCATGCACGAGGTTCAGATTGTTCCACCATTCTTTACACTATTCTGGAACTAGGTTACATACCGGGAAATACCCTCAATTGCAGAAGTTTACAAAACATCTGCTGGCAGCCTTGCAAGCTGAACTAGTTGCTAAGTTTCTGATAACAATGAGTTTATAAAAGAACAAACATTCCCTGTGGCTTGAAATCTTACTATGCGGGGCCTACATGTTAAATCCAGCATCTGCATGTATAAGGACTGTAAATGCAGCCACGCAAATGGTCAGTTACAGCAGACACTACGGAATTCGTTACTTAAACATTCCTTCATTTCTAAACATCAGTTTMCAGGATGGGCTCCCATCTTCCCTAAACATTTTAATAAGACCTTTCTTATGCTAAATGACCCACGGCATCTGCACACCCAGAGCCTGCTGGCTCCCTTAGCTATCTAAATTTTGAGCACTAGAAAGAAAACCAAAACAAAAAAACAAAAAACAAAACAAACAAAAAAAAACCAATCTGGAAACAAGATAAGAACAGTTCTCAATAATAAGCTAGAAGCCCTGATATCTGAAGGAAAAGAGTAACCTGCTTGACAAAAATTCTTTGGTGATGGCCAGATAACTGCTGCAAGTTTTGCTCACTCTCATTTACACAGCTGAAAATCAGTGTGGAAACTTGCTCGTCACATGCTGCTGCTCCCATGATAGTGTCCCATCGAGCCCAGTGAGTGACACTGTCTACCTGCACAAGTGGAAGAAGTACTATGAGTTCTTCCCAACTCAATTTTTACAAACTAGAGCTTCCATCTTTCATTTGAGGAGTGCAAATACTCAATGGAAATGCTCCATCTTTGTATTTGAAGATAAAAAAGTAAACAGGAAGACATTCTCCTTCTTCCCTCCTTGCCAGCTAGAATGAAAACTGGGATAAGAAAGTTTCAGTATTGCCTTTGTCCCACAAAGCTTCTGCTTTAGTTTTCCTCCAGCAGTTGCTTCTGTCATTCTTTAGAGTTTTTCTAAATCCAAGTAGCAGCATGGTATTGACATGATTTATCTCACTTTTACTACTCACTGCTAATGGGATTTAGATGGTGCATGAGTTTYTCTTGCAGCACACTGAGATCTGCATCTACACAATGCCTTCTATTACTAATAGATACCAATGTGCCCAAGTCCTTACCAAATTATTTGAGAAAATGTTTTTACTGCTGCTTTAGTTGGCAATTTATACAGCCAATTGATCACCTCAATTTACAGCCCTCCATCTTGCTCATGTATAAAAAACTACCTTAAATTCCTGAACATATACCTAAAGGATAAACAAATTGCTTTGTTGTATAAATTCACAGTACAGACATCTCATTTTAATATTTTTCCTCATACTGTTATAATACCCCAAAGTCTTCATTTATCATGCAATTTAAATTTTATTTCTGTACAATAACATTCACAATGCACTGTTGTACTTCYGAATCATATATTGAGTGATGACCCCTGATCTCTCTTCCTTACCCACCTGGTTTCCAGTTMACAATTTATGAGCTGAAGATAGCATGAGGCTGAACCTCAAAATAATCTCATTAATATCATTTATTTTCTTTAGTCATACTTTCAATCTCTATAACTTCCTGAGGAAATGGGTTTCATGACTTTATTACACTTCATGTGAAAAATACTTCCTTTTACTTAGGAAAGGAAAAACACTTCCTTTAGAATCTATTAACAGTGTATGCCCTACTTTACTGCATTGCAAGAAACACACAGTGATATAGGTGCTACAGAAAACTACTATTTTCTAGACTTCTGTCATCATGCTCTCCTCCTTTTCTGACCACTGTTGCCTTTTCAGACTTAAGAATACTAAGAAAGCTAAAATGTGACTGACTACCAAATTTACCCCTAATGTACCTTCTTCCTGCGTCTACTTGAAAAGCATCAGAGCAGTCAGGCAACTAAGAAATCAAAACAACTTCTGAGTCTGGAAATATTGGTGTTTAGCACTTCCTGTTAAGAGATTCACTTCTAGTGCTTTGGACACAAATGCAGAAAACAGAACTCATAAAACCCGCTGACCTAAACCAGAGGTAAATCTTGGAAAACAAAACTCAAGACCTAGTGGCAAACATATCTTAAATACCCTTGCAAAAATTCCAGAATTACAGGTACAAATATCAAACACTAGTACTATTTCCTATCTTTTGAACTGTGAAATTAAAATAAACTCAACCTGGAAAAGACAACCTAAAAGTAAACAAAAGTCAATGCCTGAACTAGCTATTTGATGCTTCTATTGTCATCTAGCGCACCTACAAATTGYTGTCCTTAATTTCTTATAAGCAAGGGATAAAAGAATTCCTCTGAGCCGCTGAATAGTTAAATGTTGACTCAAAATAACTTCTTAAAGCTGATTTATCCATCCTTGAACTGACARTGTAGTACAATGCTCTTCAAAGACAGCAGGATGAGACATGTAGCTCAGGGCTAAAGTCAGAGGAACCTTTCAGCAAGCTGAAAAAGTTAGCAAGCTGCTTGACAGATCTCTTCTTTCACAAATTCTTCAATGTTCTTTGTTGGCTGATAATCAGTCTGCTCCCGGTACCAAGGCCAGTCCATTTTGAAAAATATGACAAATATTCAGACACTGCAGCATAAAGAGCGCCTTCAAGAACAATTCTGATTACTTTTTACCAAAATAAAAAGTGTCTATCCAAAGTTTAGGCTACATTGTCAAGTCTGTAGATACTCGGTGGCCTTTCCTGAGCTCCTTTAGATCACCCTTTGATGGAAAAAAACACATCTACCAAACTGAAATAAACACTTTCTTCTCCACACCAGTGGCATAAGTGGAATTGGTTCAGTAAGATTAAAAACTAGCAACCCCTCTTTGCCACCACCCCATTCCCAACAAATCCCTCTACTTTCATCCCTGAAGAACTACAAACACTAGCTACSAGATATGAATACAGACAATGCCTCTTCCCTGCCTTGAAAATACARAGTCACTGTTCTGGACAATATTATTAAATAGAAGCTGGCTTTGCCCCAAGCTCTGCCAACYTGGTAAACCCAGCTGATAAAATGCAACTTACTTAAACTCACAGCAATTCATCAGTCAAGTAAACCAGCTTTGTGCCAGAAGAGAGACAACACATGCAGACAACTAATTCTGCCACAATAGTACCATCACAAAAATACACATACCTGTCCACATACCCATAAACAGGCTCCCTTCTCACTTACTGTTATCTCTCAGATAATAAACTGCCAAACTCACACTCATTCTATAGGACAACTAGAGAAACTTCTAAAATACTGTAACACACAGTGAAATTTAACATACTTCTGTCAAAAGACATAATGATACACCAATCAATATTCTGCACACATACCAAATGCCCAAGAGTCAAACTACAAGGTGCTGGAAAGAAAGTATTCAGTTCTCCACATTTAGAAAATCCATTCCACCATCTTAACTATGTGCTTTGTTAAAAGYAAAGCTAAGGGAAGCAATGTTACATTTCAACTGTAGAGCTGGTTCTTGAGYCACAAACTACATAATTTAATAACTGACTTTCCACAGAGAAAAAATAGTCAGGAACAGTTTGTTCACCCAAACCCTAAAGAATAAAGTAGCTTTGTGAGTCTCTATTTACCCATATTCACAATTGTGGGAAGCACATAGAACACACAGATTGACTACTGGATGAATCAGACATAATTTCCATCTTTTATTCTCAGTTATAAGGTTRTTTTTTTTTTTCTTTAAGACATCAGTCACATATATAAATGCAACCCGTAGACAAATTTTGCACCAGATTCCTCCTCAATTTATTTCAGTATGCTTAGGTAACAGCAAAGTATCAATGCTCTGTCTTTTATCAAAGACATTAATGGATAGCTACACAGACCACAAACCAAAATGTTAAAAGCCRCCACTAGAATTTTACTGAAAATAATGTTTCTTCTGAACACATAATGCTGGAAAAATTCCCACAGCTGCTCATCAGTGTATGCATGATTATTGAAATAAGTCATCAGTTCAGTCTTGATTCCTATGAGGTTTTTAAGGCTGCATCAATGCTTTCTTTGGCAGAAGCCTTTTGATGAAGAAGGCACTCTTACTAACTTCTAGATGGGCACCTGTAAACTCTGAAACATAACTAACGAAACTGTCATCAAGACAGGGTGTGTATGTTGACACGAGACAGACCTCTATTTTGTAACAAYAGTATGATTACTTTTTCTGGGTGGCATAGATTTTAAGACTTAAGCATGGCTTTAGGTAGGCTGGATGGAAGTGAGAATATTAGAGAGAAATTACTTATCAAATATATAAAAATAATTTCACTAAAGTAGCAGACAGAACTATACACATTTTTGGTGACATCTTTTTGCCCTAACATCATCAACTGTGACAATGCTGCTTCTCTCATCTCTTTCCTGGCATATGATTTTATTTTTTTATAAAAATAATAGAAAGCACCTTACCTTTTTCTTCATCTATTCGAAAAACTCCAATACCCGACCCATCTCTGATGGAATATCTGATCTCCCCATCTCGTCCCACGTCTTCATCATAAGCAGATACTGTCATTACTGAGGAGCCAACAGGAGCATCTTCCTTTATAAAGCCTTTATCTGCAAATATGGAGAACCGTGGAGGGTGCAAGTTTTCATTCACATCCACTACCTCAACCTCAACGTAGCACGTAGAGGACAATGAAATGGGTTTTCCTTTGTCCTTGGCCCGCACAGTCAAGTTATAAAATTGTTTCTTTTCATAATCCAGTCTTTGTACAATACGTATTGCTCCACTTAGTTTGTCAACATCAAAGGTRCCATCTCCACTGTCCAAAAGACTGTACCGTACTTGACTTGACTGGCCTAAATCAGGATCGTAGGCTTCTAGCCATGTAATAATAGTTCCCTCTGGAAGATCTTCTCGAATTTTCACATGATAATTTGAAGGAATAAACTTGGGAGGATTGTCATTAACATCTTCTACAACCACTTTCAAAATAACTGTTGAAAATAATTGAGGTTCTTCAGTAGGTTGGTCCCTAGCCTCTATTTTCAACAAATAGACRTGCTGCTCCTCCCGATCCAGGACCCCTACAACTTTCACAACTCCTGTCACAGCGTTAATAGTAAACTTGTCTGTATCTGTAAGAAGAGAGTATTTCAATTCTCCATTAGCCCCCAAATCTTTATCAGTAGCTCCAATTTGGATTATTTCACTGTTGGGCTCCTTGTTTTCAGTCACTTCAACAAAATAGCTGTCTTGGAGGAACTCTGGTGGGTTGTCATTAGCATCCAAAATTTTTATATCTAAAAGGGCCCAGGCAGACTTCTGTGGTATTCCAAGATCATAGACAGTAATATTGAGGGTATATTTATCTTTTACTTCTCGGTCAAGGGGAGATAGAATTTTCAGCACTCCTCTTTCCATATCAACAATGAAACTACTGTCTTCATTACCAGCAGAAATAACATACACTAGCTTTCCATTGAAGCCAGTATCAAGATCAGTAGCATTCACAGATATTATGCTGGAGCCCACAGGCTGGTCTTCCTTTATTTCAATGCTGCTGGGGAGGGTACTTCTAAACTGAGGTGCATGCAGATTCACAGAGTGAGTATCAAAGGACACATCCTCAACTTCTCCATGATTGTGCAACTTATTTGCTTGTAAGAGTTTCTCTGCAAGCATTTTGGCAACACCAGTTTCTTCACACTCCAAGCTGACTGGTTTGCGGCTGCTAGCTACAGTTATGTTGATATACAATGGTTTTGCAAAGTTCTCTCCATCTGTGGCTGTAATTTTCAAACTGTAAAAAGACATTTTAGCACCTAGGCCATCTATTAGTGACTGCTTGAGAGAAAGTACTCCAGAATTTGGATTTAGGCTAAATAAATCCAGTTCATTTCCAGATTCAATTTGGTATCTCACCAACTGGAGCTCATCAGCATCAATAGCAGATACAGTTGTTATTTGTTCTCCAACACCAAGATCCCTGGGGATTATTCCCTCACAATTTATTTTCTCAAACAGAGGTATATTGTCATTCAAGTTATTCAAAATAATAGTAACAGGAACTTCAACTTCTCGACGATAGGGTATCCCCCAATCAGAAGCTCGAATCCTTAAATTGTAAACCCTTGGCATCAATTCATAATCCARATTTTCTGAGGTACTAATAATCCCACTGAAATGGTTAATCACAAATGGCAAAGGGTTTAGGTTTGCAATGCTATAGGTCACATAACCATTTTCTCCTTCATCAGGGTCTTTTGCACTTACTCTCATGACACTTGTACCTACTGGYACATTTTCATCAAAGGAGGCTTTATAGGATGTCTGAGTAAATTCGGGAGGATTACTATTCATGCCTAGTACCTTAATTAACACTTTTGCAGAAGCTCTTCTGTCACTTGTCACAACTTCAAGTTCAAAATGGGATGCATATTGTGCTTTTATGGGTTCTAACGTGGTAATAAGACCAGTGTGAGCATTTAAATTGAATTTTACTTTTCCTGGTGTGTTTTTAAATACATATTTTAAATGTGGGTAGCTAGGCACAGCTTTCACCATTATCACAGGTGTGTTTGGAGGGGCAAATTCACTTATTTCAGCTCTATATATCTCTTTTTCAAATCTGACAGGACCAGACTTAAATTGTGATGACATCACATGAACAACTTTTACAGAAGAAAACTGTGGGGGATTCCCTTTATCTTTAGCTTGAAGGGTAAGGTTGTATCCAAAAGGGTGACTCTCCCAATCGATGGGACCAATGGCTTTTATTCTGTATTCTTTGCCTCCTGGAACAGACCTCACTGTTTTGAACTGCTGAAGTGCATCTCCTGCAACAATATTTAATGATGCTATTTCCCCGTTTGAACCCTGGTCATTGTCCTCTACGGTCACAATCGCATACGTTGGGTCTGCGTCTGACTCTGACGGAGTCAGTGGGACAGCTGTAATAACAGGGGCATGTTCATTTGCTTGCTCTACATGAACAGTTAGTTTTGCCATACTGCTTATGCCACTGCTCCCATACAGCTTCAGCCCACGGTCCACTGCAAGAATTTCCATCACGTAACGCTTCGTGTCCGAGTAGTCAAGTCTACCAGTTAGAACTACCACTCCACTAGTGGGATGTATAGCAAACACATCTGTTCTTTCTTTAAAGCTATAGTAGAACTCTCCGTTTGTTCCTATATCTGCATCTGTTGCACTGACTCTTGCGATGCTGGTTCTTATTGCTGTGTTTTCAGGCAAAGAAACACTGTAAGACGTCGGAGAAAACAAAGGCCGCAAGTCATTTGTATCCAGTACCTGTATCCTGACCTTCGTACGCGTTTCAGCGTTCGTGTTTTTTTCAACCGCTTTAACAGTCAGCATATAATGGTCTTTCACCTCTCTGTTAAGGATAGCTGTGTTTCCTCCCTTGGTCCGTATTCTCAAAAAGCAAAAGTTTCCAAGAACATACTCTTCAGCTTTGAACAGGTTCTCGCTGTCACCAGAAATAATTTTGTATCGTATGTCCCACAATGGATTTGTAATGTAAATGCCCATTTTCACTGGATGCCCAACATAAGTCTTGGCTGCAGAATTCTCATACACAGTGGCATTATATTGTACTTGTGTAAATTGCATTGATGGAGCATGATGTGGCCTTTGATTTCCTTCACAGTTTCCAAAATGCTGCACCAGCAGCATCAGCAGCAAGAGCATAGTCAAGTATCTTCCCATGGCAGCAATTACAAAGAAACCCTGAAACAAGAAAGAGATGTGGTAAGAGTTGTGACCGTTCAAATGTTTATCAAGTAAACAYTGATGCTTAGTTCAGAATTCATACTTGAAAGAAAACTGTAAGTTACATATCTAGACTATAACCTTTGCTTGTAGAAAGCTTCAAAATTATATGCAGTAATAGCAACACAGATAAATTAAAAACGCCTAAAAAAAGCCAAGAATCCATGACATCAAAGGCTAGGAATTACTAATGCAACACAAGGGGAAAACAGAGTGAACAATCCCATGAAGCAACGTTCTAGACGAAATATGCCAATGCTGTCTGCAATGAGCAAGCAAACGAGGTCTGAACTAATCTGGAGTAGCAAACATTCATTCCAGTGTTCTACTTCATACATGACATTGACCTCTAATASAAAATTCTCCTCCCTCCTTTCACTAAGACTGTAAAATGGCTGGTGTCCAACTATGTGGAAGTTAACTGCAAGAGTTGGTTTGACATTACCATGAATTCTTTAAAATATCCTATGTACACCTGTTCCAAGAATTATAAAAATTATAAACAGAGAACAATTCTGTGTTGTACTCCCTCCAGCTCTGACCACTCTTGTAAGAGTTTATCATATTTTAAAAAAATTATCAAGCACCACAAAGTTGTAAAGCCAACAAAGAATGAGACATATTTCTTTATTTCTCTCTCAGAACAGATCTGAAACAAATTAGTACCAAGAGCTATGAGAACAGGAATTTATCAAAATAATTGGAGGAACATTTCAGTCAGGTTTCTCCAATTCACTCCAGAAATGACAGGGTAAGAGCCTGGAACAGCAAGACAGACAGAGGCATAGCCTCACTGTATCTGCCTTTTGAAGAAGTCAGTGTAACATTTTCACAACCTAAATCTCAGTAAGACTGCAGTAGGAAGAAAGGCAGAGACCTCAGGAACAAGACATSTGGGACCCCATTCTTCAGCAGGGTTTTCAGCAATTGTCTTCATTCCCCCAAGTCTCACAGGATAACAAACCAAAGCTTCAGAAGGCTCCTTCAAGAAGCTTTCAACAAGATCTTGGGGGCAAAACTTATTTCCAGCAAGTAGAAAGCAATCTAACATTGTCTTKATTGCTCTGATTAAGTAGTACTTATTTAATTCTTTCTCCTTTCCCTGTTTATCCTTAAATTTCCTCCCTTACCTCTCCATTTGAGTTTTCTTTCCTGGCAAATCTACTATACAAGTCATACTAATTACTGACTCTGCCCCTCTTTCTTTTGTTCCTGACCTTTTTCCCCTCAACATTTTAGCCCTAGTTTGCCCTTATCCCATTCTTTGGCTGTCAACCTCTGCTAAGTGCCTATCTTCATGCTACTTCTGTTCATCTCTGCTAAAATAATATCACATTATGTTGTGAGAGGAGGAAGGAGACATTTCCTCTTATAGTAATTTCTCCCTTCCCTACTTCCTACATGCTCAGGTAGATGTGTAAAAGATCATACTGGCTGACATTCCTGACTGGACTGACTGCCCATTAGCAAACATTACAGCAAATTAATCTACTTGTGTCAACAGCTCACTTCAAAACCTCAGAAGAAGGAATTCAGTCACAGAGATTACTAAGTCAATGATTTTGACAGGAATTTAAGACTCAGATTCCACAAACTTTAGGAAGTATTGCAGAGGAGTAATGAAAAGGCACATCCTTTTGGAAGGAGGGAAAAAAAAAGTGTGTCTGTCTTCCAAATCTGGCATTTAAATTGCACAACTAAAGCTACAAACATAGCAAACAAAAAGTGAATAAGCAAATAATAAAATGCATAAAAGCTCTTCAAAATAAGTCACTAGCTGGGACAAATAATTACAAGGTCTTAACACTGGATAAAGAAAAGTTTGGAAGGGTAAATGAGTGAGYTGGAACAGTCATAATTTCAATGGGTTAACAATATTATTCCTCCCCTACATACTTTTCTTCCCAGGCTATGATATGTCCTGGGAATATACAGACACTTGGGTCTCCAGGGCTTCATGGCTTATCATAGTGCCAAGTTAAGAAATATTTGCTTAAAACCAAAAAAACAAACAATCTCCCACACACAACCAAATCTCTGCAATAAGTAATTGGTATCAGTAACTCCAAAACTGTAAAAATTTTAAGATGTGCCACCAGGCTGGCCAAAAAGGCAACTTTAAGAAGATTGCTTAAAACATAATTTTTAAACAATCAACAAACTCAGCTWTTTCTCCACCTTGCTGGAATTTTGGAAGCCATCTTATTACCAAAATCTACTTAATGATCAAATTTTATGCTGATCTTATCAGATGCTTCCCTCTTTTCTCCCTTAGTCATACTACCAATTTTTATTATTATTATTTTTAATTTATACCCAAGTCAAAATCCAGCTTTACTTCCGATGCTATGACCTGCTAACTCACTGTCCATGACTATGCTTGGCAATAGGGAGTCAGAAGGGGTGGACTTATTAGAAAAAAAACACTGTTTCTTTTTCTATCTTTTATCACTTGCTTCTCGCATCTCAGGCACATTAGACAGGACATAGTACCGCACTAAGATGCATTAAACTACTTTAAGATATTCAAATTTCTCGTTAGTATTCAAAGTTGAACACATGTAGGTTTTTACTATTATTGCAAATATTTTCCTGTGCCATAATACCTTGARCCCTTTTTGCTGCTCTTCTGTAATAACTCCAAGTCTGCTCCATAACTCCAAGAACCAGCAACAGGCACCCCAATGCAATGACACAACCACCAGTAAGAGAATCCATTCCTCAGCAGCAACCCCTAAGACTTGCTGAGTCATAATCAGAGTAAAAAGTATCTCTCAACTGAACAGTTAACCATGTCAGACAAAAGTTAGCAAGTATCTTTTACATGACACAATTTCCATGATTCATATAGCGTCTAGAAACTAAAAAGTGTTGACTAGGATTATCCAAAAATCAACATAGTGTAATCTTGGAAAACAGCTAAAGCATTAAACAATGCCAGTTATAAAGACAGTGAACTACTAAGAAAAAGTATGAAAGTATTAAGATAGAGTGATAATGTGTTAGATATAAACTCAGATGGCTCATTACAGTGTGCCAGAATGACTGAATTTCAGAAGCATTTTAGCCAAAGGCTGCACTTTGAACTCCTAAATTTTTATTATCTTTGAAATATGACCAGTTTAGGATTTTCTGTATCCTTGTTCAATACATAAGGCAATCAGTTGCTTAACAAAACATCATAGYCCTAAATTTCTAAGAGGTGCACACTGTATTATTCTGAAAAACTACATCAAAAAAACTTTATAATTTCCTATATGGAAATTATTATTCAGGTAATTTTATTTATATGCATATTTAAGTAATTTTATTTATATGCAAACTAAGCACTGGGATATGTAAGACAGTTTTATTACTTARCTCCAGTATTATCAAAACTATTAACACATCAAAACATTAACATAATTCATACATGGGGGAAAAAAATCACAACTTAGAAATAGGAACTATCTTCACATTGAAGGTCTAAGGATATATAATTTGGAGCTAGTAGAGCTCAAATTGATAATTTACAAATCAAGATGACTGAGTAAGAGAGCAGTCATACAAAAGATTGTTTCTCCTAGCAGAAAGTTTATAATATTTAAATTTCAAAGTTTATAGTCTGAGATTTGAAAGTCTTAAGCATAAAACACAGAACTTTGTGAAAAACAATTTCAATGCCAAGCAAGCAAAAAAAGAGACCAAACCAATCTTAYCTTCTACATAATGCATCTATGGGAAGCACACATTACGCCCCCACCAACAGAAGTCACAGGTAGAAAAATGGCCTAAATGAGGCCACATAGTCAAGGGAGTCTTAGCCCCACTGCTACTCTTTTTTTACATGCAAGACCTACTAGCTAAGTCCAGAAGGACCTACATCCCAAGAAAAAAAAAATTAACTATTATCTTAAAGGTCAGTTTTGATCAACCCACTCAACTGATGCCATCTGACAGAAATGCACTGTGAAACTAAACAGTCATGACAGGATTTCTAGTGTAATAGCCTATGAGAGATCGTGTGACTTTGCAAGCTGCACTAACTGTGGTTACACCTACCTTTTCAATTGTTTAATAGCAATTGTTTATGCAGTCTGATAGGGAAAAAAAAGAAATACCAGGTTTAGATGTTTCAACATGCTTAACTTTTAACTTTCCAATAAAACAAATAAACTGTCTTTTGCTTTTCACAGAGGGAAGGTGTCTGTTTTGGTATTATGAAAATTAACACATGATGAGAGTGTATGGTAGTGTTACTTTAGTAAAGCCGGTAAGTTATTCAAAAAATGTACATTGTCGCAGAGATTAACAAAACAGTTTCAACTTGTGACTAAAGCCCAGTAAGTTTTATGTTTGCATTCCCCACATCATGAGTTAATCTCATGAGATACTCTGATTTATGTTTTTGAGATGTTAACTGTTAAAAGGAAGATGCAGCAGCTAAATTCAAACAACAGGTAAAGATTCTGAAACCAGAATGAATCAAAGATTCACAAGAATTTCAACTGTTTATCTGTAGGCAGCCACTTACTGGTGTATCTAATACTGAACTCACCAGCTCAGCAAGGAAAAGCAGACCTCCAAACTCTGAATGAGTTTGATCGAAATTTAGCATAGCACCTTAAAATTTGTGATCACAAAAATAGTTCTACTGATCTTGAAGTCAGTTTTAAACTAAAAAAAATAATAAAAGCAAATCTTCAAAAGTTTAAAATTATTTTACATTTGTTTATTGCACTGATAGCAGTGTTAACTTCGCCATATGAAGTTCTTTAGCGTGCTTAATTCAAAAAAAACCAGACTATACTACTTCTGGGATGACTATTAAAGCTAGTCTAAAAGTCTCCTAAAAGAGATTTCAGTATCTCACATTGAATAACACTAAAGCTTAAAAAAAAAAAAAAAAAAAAAAAAAAAAAAAAAAAAAAAAAGAAAAAGAAAAAATAGGCACCGCTGTATTGCTTTCTTCCCTGCTTCATTAAGTCTCCAGAGTGATATATTGATTAGGAAGCTGTCACTCCTCATTTTTCACATGTGAATAGAAGGTCACGTCCCACCCCAAGAGCTGGGCTTACACCCAAAGCTGGTACTTGTAGAGCAGTAATGGTGGGGGGATGGGGAACAGAAGAAAAAGGAGCCACAAAGGCAGCAGTGGCAGTGTTAAGAGGTTTTTCC